>NW_027527380.1:433290-500961 GCF_008692635.1 Crocuta crocuta
ATAACAATTCAAATGCATTTCTATCCATGTAACATCTCAAATTCTTGGTCATTAAAAGAAAGTTTTGTGCAAGTGGTTCTTTGATTTCCTTTTATCTGGAGTTTTCTTGCCTTACAGAGAGCCCTCTCCTTGCTCAGAGAGCCCTGACTACACTCCAGGGCTTTCTCAGTCCTTGGCTTCTCCACTGGCTGTCACAGTTACAAAGTTCAGCCAAGTTGTCATGGTTATCTCTAATTTTCTTTCATATTAAACGTGGGTTGAGAGAATGTTGGCGTGCTTCAAGGCGAGAGGTGCTAAGACTTTTTTTTCCAAGATACTTTTCCTCCCCAAAGTATATTAGTACCAAGTCTAACCAAACTAAAATAACCATTCCCTTGTAGCAATTTAGCAAGAAGTAATGTTTTAGATCGAACTTTAGAAACCATTTTTCTTTTGCTGCTTATTAGGAACAAAATATTATTTGCCACCATTAGAGAAACAAAGAAATGAAACAAGATCCTTACCTTGTTGGAGCAAGAAAAGCCACGATGGGGGTCTCTCTCCTGGCAGGCGGATGCTTTGCATTGTAGCCCAGCCTCTGCATCTCTGAGGCTTACCCGGAATTTCAGAGTGACAGAGTGTTAACAGTACATGACAATAGAGCAAGCATTTTAATCAAAACAAACCTCCCACTATGAATCCAGTGCACTTACTCTTCAAGTCTGAAGGTCCCATTTATCAAGACACTTGCTGTCATACAGCCGCTGCTGTCTTCTGCTCCCTGGCCAACCCCCACCCCCTTCCCTGGTGCTGCCTCTGCTTTTCACAGCCTCTAACTGAGACTCTTCAGCACTTCCTCCCTTCTGGTAAGGATAGCTACCATCTCTTTTTGTTGTAGTTTTTATATATACTTTGTATGTTCCAGCCTTGCATTCAAAAAAAATTTTTTAACATTTATTCATTTTTGAGAGAGAGAGAGAGAGAGTCAGTCCAAGGTGGAGGGGGGGAGCAGAGAGAGAGGGAGACACAGAATCTGAAGCAGGCTCCAGGCTCTGAGTTGTCAGCACAGGGCCCGCCGCGGGGTTCAACCCACGAGCAGTGAGATCATGACCTGAGCCGAAGTCGGACGCCCAACCGACTGAGCCACCCAGGTGCCCCTCCAGCCTTGCATTTGACAGGTATTCAATACTTCATTTACTTTCTGCAACAGCCACTTGCTATGGATTTGGAAGCTCATTGGCAGGAGTTAAAGGAGCCAAGAGGTGAGGCGAGAAGTTCTNCCAGGCTCTGAGCTGGCAGTCAGCACAGAGCCCGACGCGGGGCTCGAACCCACGAACCGCGAGATCATGACCTAAGCGAAAGTCGGACGCTTAACCGACTAAGCCACCCAGGCGCCGCGAGGCGAGGAGTTCTTAAAGCTGGCATGTGACGGGCCCAGGGTCCGAGGCTGGGCCTGAGTTCAAACAAAAGCCCTCGATCCTCTAACTGCCCAGTTTTGTCCTGCTTCCCAGGTTACGAGTTTCCAGCTTCCATCATCTGTTACCCATCACTCTTGCCTTGGACGTAGATCTTGTCCTGAACCTACTGCTGGTCTATGAAAAATCTTAAAGAATGCCGCTCCTCACTTCCTCATGTTTCCCTCTTTATCACTTAGGTTCTCTGCATGTCAGAAGAAAGCAACGTTAGTGGCAAAGTCACTTCTATTTCTGTATGACGAGTTTTTCCATTTTCTTGCCATTCATTAATCCCACATTTAATGAGCACTGGTATTGAGCTGTAATGAAATCTGGGTTGTAGGCCATAATGCCTCTTTTCTGGAATCTTCTTTTCATGGATTCCCCCTCCCTTCATTTCTCCAGATTTCCTTGGGAAAGGAAAGAATGTTTCCCCTTTGTCTATGCCCTGTCTTAACCATTATTTCCCACCACTCTTACTTAACAACCTCCTTCTTTGTAGTCGACATTCATTTCCATTGCCTTCCTCACATTGGCACCACTTACGGACCTTCAGGACATTCCTCTACAATCTTTATTGGCTGCTTCTCATTTGGGTCACAGGGTTCCTTTAAAGTTAGCACCCATAGGCAACTTATTGGTGACCTTTGTGAATTGGTCTTTAATCTCATTTTCTCTTCAGCTATTGAAATGACTATATCTTAAGATACTTCTAAGTATCAGTTCTCCAATTTGAATCTTCTTCTCTTGAACACAATTTATATGGCTCAACCCTTCTTTACTATCACTTAATTGACCTTGTTCTTTGACTTTTTTGTAACCACAAGTCCCTAGATATATATATACACACACATAAATATGCATATATATACATAGATACACACATATATACATATACATACACACACATACACATACATATGTATACAAATATATATATATATATTTGACAGCATATTGTATTAGTAGCCTCAGGATTCTGACTGGATCTGTAGTCTTCATCATAGTCCATTTTGGATGCTGAGAACACCATAGACACAGTGACTTATAAACAACAGAAATTTATATCTCACAGTTTTGGAGGCTAGAAGTCTGAGATCAGGGTGCCAGCATGGATGTTTTCAGTGAGGATCTTCCATGTTGCAGAGAGCCATTTTCTTGTTGTATCTTCACATAGTATAGAGAGGGCTAGCTATCTTATGGGCCCCTTCTTATAAGGGCACCAACCTATTCAGGAAGGTTCCACTCTCATGGCTTAATTATCTCCCAAAGGCCCCCACCTCTACATACTATCACATTGGAATTTGAGTTTCAATATATGAATTTTGTTGGGGGGGGGGAGCAGAAACATTTGCTCCATAAACATCATCTTCTGGCCTGTAGTCTGTATTACTGCTTTCCCCTTTGACCTTTTATGATGCAAATCTCAAACTGCGAAGGGGCGTTTGCTGTACTGTTGCCCATAAGTGGGATTTACTACTCTCTTGATCCCATACTGTCTATTCTCACTCCCATAGCAACCTTGCTGCTTAAGTTACTGAGAAGAACAGAGCTGTACACTTAGTGCTCACTAATCTTTTCTTATTCTCACCACATCTGTGCTTTCCTGTTCCCATATCCCACTCTATTTAAGAACTTCCTTAGTCACTTGTTCTTTTAAATTTATTTTTTCCCCACTATTTCAGATGAAGTGAGGCCTGTGGCTCCTACCTGGACCTTTGGTCTCCTTTACTGGGCCTTGCTCAGATGTGATCTGTTCATTTGTATCTTGTGCCTCTTCTTCACTGGCACTGTCCTTTTTTACTTTGAAAAACTTTTTAGAGATCCTCAATATTCCGTATAAAACAACAATGTTCTCGACTTTACAACCCTTAAAATGCAATCTTTGCTCTTGCCATTCCTTTCATGGGACAACTTTTTTGGAAAAAAAAAATGATATCCCCATAGCATTCATTTTTTTCCCCCTCCATACATTCATTGTTCAATATCCTCTAAAACATTGCAAAGAGAAGAAACCTGATTTCAGTTCATGCTTTAGGGCTTTTCAAAATTGTTTGAGAACTTTAAACTCTCTTAGATAAGCCCTGTAGTTTCAACTTGTCCTGAAAATGAAGATGTCCTCCCTCAGCCAGAGCTACACAAGTGGCACCCACAGCACTGCCTCTTGCTCAGTACTGCCTCTGCTGCTGATTTTAGTGGTACTTCAGTTCTCTTTCCCAGATTGGAAATTTTGATGACCTCTTCAAATATTCTGTCTCCTTTAGATCCCTATCCTCTATGTACTAACACTTGTTAGTTTTTGGTTTATAATCAAATCCACCCTTTGTCAAACATCTCCTTGCAGGTGCTCTGGCCCAGATCAATATTTTAGTGATGATTATTGCAAAAGTCTCCTAACTGCTTGTCCTCTACTTATTACTCTAGTTTTTCCATTAGTTTTAGGCATCAAACCACATTAGTCTTCCTATTGTCACTCTTTGGTCCTTTCTGCTGCTCAGGTTTTAAGAACTTAATGCCTGGAGGCTAATTTTCTTAGTGTGATATTTCATGCACTGTTTGATCTGGACCTAACCTGCCTTTGTAGCCATCTGAGACGATCAGGTGTTTACTCTATGCTCCAACTGAACTGCAGCACTTATGGTTCCCAAGCATTTGCTCGTGTAAGGTTTTTTTTTCCTCCCTTGTAAAACGCCTTCACTTCTTACATTCCTTCTGTTTGAAATCTAGCCCACAGGACCCAATTCAGATGCCTTCAGTGATCACCCAAGTTGAGAAGTGAATGGATTTAAGCAGGAAATTTTAACATGTATATTTTATATACTTGCCTGTGAGTGCCGGTGTTTTAGTGCCTATTCATACAGTCCTTTTAATTGGATTCTTTCCAAGGACTCCAATTGTGACTTCTATTTTTCTATTGTTCAGAGTCTTCCAGAAATGGGAACTTATTATTTTCTTGTTTAATCCCTTGTTTTATACTATATATTACCTACCAACAGTGAGAAAGGCTAGATGTGCTTAGCAGCTCAGTAGGCACTGGGGCCCTCTTAGGGTTGAGGGGAGAGGAGAGGGGCTGGATCAGCCCAGTGGAGGCTGGATGGATGAGCTCATTGCATCTTCACTGTCCAGTTCTTCGTTCCCCTTTTGAAAGGAACCTTATGATAAACTATCTTTCAAACATTTATTTTTTTCCCGTTAAGCACAAGAAAAACAACCATGAAGCGTTCTTTTGTTCTAAGCATTAAAGCCAGACTGCCTGGGTTTGAATCTTTGTCAGTTACAAGCTGAATAACATCAAACAAGATACATAACCTTTCCGTGCTTCACTTTTACCTTTGGTATAATTGGAATAATAGTACCTCATAAGGTGTCCGTAAATGTTAAATGAGTGAATACATGTAAAGCATACTAGACAATGTGGTATATACTGCATTCTCAAATGCAGGCAGTTACTATTAAGCAATGAGGAATTGCTGCAAGAGCAGATATAAGAGCTTATGATTTTTAATTTCCTTGCCAGACTGTTAAAAGTACTACAACTTTAATACATGAAGACAAGAATAGTTAAGATCAAGAAACTCTTAAAATATAGGACATAGTGAAAAAATGAAGGGAGATGTCAGATGAAGGGGGATGTCAGAGAAAGTTAGAGTCTAATCTCATGTTTGTTTTGTTGTCCTGTATACTAGTGGACTCAACAACTGAATTAATTAAGCCACTCAAGAACACGGGTGATTATTTATGATACTCAAGAAGAGCAAGGCATTTTATCAAATGTTTTTAGATGCCAGTAATTGAAAATGCGTAACACATGGTCTTGTTTTTGGGGACACTCAAATTTGTAGAATAAACTGGTAAATACAGCCCAACATAAAAAGCACTGTTGATACAGGCACATACAATGTGCCATACGCTTTTCTACCCAGTCCAGAGGAGGTGTCCTAGGAGCCAAACCTTGCAGATGGTCAGACTTTCATAGACGACAGAGCGTATCTTCTGTTGTAGATTTTAGCACATTTTGATAATGTGAGGTGACTGTGTTTTGTATACTATGCTAAGATTGGGGAGGAGAGCAAAATACTAGTGGTGGTTTACTTGGTATGAAGGAATGCTAATTGCACCAAACTTTTTTTTAATAACAACTTTGGATTTTAATACATTCTTTTTTTTAAAAGGTGCTTTTTAATACTTGAGGGACAGTATGCACAGATTCACAGGATGCTTTTGTGTCTTTGTCTTCATAACAGATTTAAAAAAATCAAGAAAGTTGTTTCTATTAGCAAGTATATGGACAGACTTTCTGTGGTTCCTAAATTTGAAAGTGGTGGGAATAACCTCAAGAACATTTAATGACCTGGGAACCTGGGCTCCAATCCGGGGAAACTGAAATAGCCTGAGTGAGGAAGGAGCTCAGATTCAGTGTCAAGGAATCATAGGTATTTAAGAACTGCAGAAGGCAATGCTCACTGTAAGCTTGTGCTGTTGATGTGGAAACTACTAATTGTCTGTGATACTAGTTAATAACTCAAAGGTGACATGAAACATCAAGAAGACACAAAAGTGAGTTGAAACTCCATAGGAAATACCACCAACTCTTTGACTTGTACTTATTTGGTCCTGTACTTCTCCTAAGAAGCAGCTACAAGAGGCAGTAGTTTGAAGATAACAATATAATTCAGAAAAGCTATCCAGATTTCTAAAGTTCCCTTGCTGCTGCTGGATACTCATTTGGTCTTTTTAAATTTTTTAATGTTTACTTTTTATTATTGAGAGACAGAGCAGAATGTAAGTATGGGAGGGGCAGAGCAAAAGAGAGACAGACAGAATCTGAAGCAGGCTCCAGGCTCTGCACTGAGAGCTCAGATGTGGGGCCCTAACCCATAGGTCGTGAGATCCTGACCTGAGCTGAAGTCAGAGGCTTAACCGACTGAGCCACCCAGGTGCCCCAATCATTTGGTCTTTTGTCTCCATTGTTTTCTTGGGGAAGGATCCAATCTTTTTGTTCCCAACTCCTTTTATTTTCTCTCCCTATTGAGTAATGCAGACATGGAAGGTATGATTGCCTGGAGGGAATGGATTTCCAACAGGTTTCAATTATTTAATGTTAAATTGGTACGTGTTAAGGTGGGTGGTGTGGAGGCAAAACAACCTTTGGTGGGGAAAAGTTGGTAATTTTAGTCAAAACAAAAAATAAAACTTGGCTTCTGTGCAGGAGTCAGCTTGGTCATGTGAGGTTATCATAAAATAACATGTATATTCTCTAGACCTTATAGTTAAGAGACTTTCTGGGCTAATTTTCACATAGCTTTGGCCATAGCCTGGTCACAGCAAATCTTTCTCTACTTTGATGCTACTGTGGCCCCAGTATCTTCTCAGCTGGGCCACTGCAATCATCATTTTGAGCTCCACATAAAGGAGAAAAAGTAGACATCAACAACTTTATTATGAAGAATTCCAATCAAATAGAAGATATCTCCCGATATCTGTGAGTCAGACTCCATTTTATTGTGTGTCATCTGTCCTTTTTCTTTTGTTCTTGCCAAAGTATTTTAACGCAAATCAGATATCCTATATTTTACCTTAATGTACTTCATTATCTATAAGCCATGGTTCTTTAAGAATCACAATGCCATCAGCACATTTAACAAAATTAACAGTAATTCCTCAGCATCATTTGATATCTATCACAACTAAATTTCTTAGATTGTCTCTAAAAATGACTTATTACAGTTTATTTGAATTGGGATCCTACTCTGGGAAAAGGGCATTTTTAAGGGTGGCATTAAAGATACACTTAAGGAACACTTTATTCCAGCTGTAGTTAGAACAAGTCTGGGAGAAACTCTGAGGCTCATGGGATTTCTTAAGTATTTTGTGGAAGGAACTACTACTTTCAATTTTCTGTCCTTAAGGAGCACTATGATCTATCTCCTGAGAATGAACAATCCAACGCATTTTTTAAACCATGTAAACCACAGTTTCTGGTTTAATGAGAGATTACTTTTCACATTGCATTCCATGTCAGTGCAGATACAGTGATTTCATGTTCTAAAGTTAGTCCTACAATTACCATTTTGATTGCTCTTAGAAAAATATACACAAAGAATACAGTGACTCAGCGAAGGGTGTTGCCAGCGGGTTGTAGTTTTTAGCTTTCCAATTATGCTGGAATTGCATAAAGAATGTACGTCTTGGTGTTGCATTTCTCTGCTCCCCGTGCCTTTCCACATGCCACCACCAGCATCAAGTACAGCCAACCCTCCTTTTCTTCATCTTACTATTTTTTTATTTAAAAAATGGCAGCTTTTTTGTTAACTTACTGTTAAAAAAAAGATTAATAAGGTTTCAGGAGGCCCAGAATACAAGTGAATTGGCCATGCAAGACCTTGGTTTTGTTTTGTTTTAAAGCTTATTTATTCATTTTGAGAGAGAGACAGTGCAAATGGGGGAGGGGCAGAGAAAAAATCCCAAGCAGGCTCCACAGGGTCAGCTCTGAGCCTGATGGGGGACTCAAATCCACAAAGCCATGAGATCATGACCTGAGCTGAAACCGAGAGTCAGGCGCTTAGCTGACTGAGCCACCCAGGTGCCCCAAGACCTTGTTATTAATAAGAAGTAAGCTTTCCGTTCCTTTGTGACTACAAAGATTCATAACAAAACACTTAAATAATCCAGGAGAACCCAGAGAGGTCTAATCTTGAACATAAATTGGCCATGTGGCACCTCAGTCTGAGGTAACTGGATGTTTCTATTGCAAACCCATGAAGGACATTGGGAATCAAATGAGACCTGGCACCTGCCTCCAAGGTATGCCATCTGCCAAGGGAGCTGGAGGTGTAGCCTGGGGAAGAGGAGTGGTTTGGAGGGGAGGAAGCTGGAATCCCGGAGGCCACCTAAAAGTCTTTGCAATCATCTTGGCACAAGCTTATTAGCAGTTGGACCAGGGTCCTGGTGTCGGGTAACAAGAAGAGATGCTATACAGTTTAGAAGTATCCTATCAACTTGGTGACTTACTGAATCTGGGGAATGAAAGCGTGACGACCAAGAATTTTGTGTAATATACAATAATAGTTCTTGAAAAGAGGAAAATTGATATGGGGAAGTTGTATTTTTTTTTTAATTTCAGTATCTCCACTTTGGGATACTAGACAGCCAAGGGAAATTGTTCAGTAAATACCTGCATATCTAAGATATGTGGTCAGAATGAAGGACAGAAATGGGAACTATTGATTGGGAAGATAAAGTCATTTGTTTATCTATAGAAAATACATCAACCCTCCTATACTAAAAACTGAACTAAGTGATAAAAATTTAAGAGTTCATCATTTAGCAGGAATGAAGATGAATAATAGATTCTCAGTTCACATATGGTCCATTCCTCTATACATATTAATGTCTATGATTATGTACAGTTAGGCTTAAATTTGGTAGAACCAATAGATGGGTCTCTCTCTCTCTCTCTCTCTCTCTCTCTCAGTAACTCCCTCTCCTTTCCTATTCTTATTTCCTTTTTTAAAGAAAACCAATTTTGAGGGGTGCCTGGGTGGCTCTGGCAGTTAAGCATCCAACTTCAGCTCAGGTCATGATCTTACAGTTGGTGACTTCCAGCTCTGCCTTGGGCTCTGTGCCGACAGCTCAGAGCCTGGAGCCTGCTTCTGATTCTGGGTCTCCCTCTATCTCTGCCCCTCCCCCACTCATTTTCTCTCTCTCTCTCTCTCTCTCTCTCTGAAAAGTAAGTAAACATTAAAAAAATCTTAATTTTGAAATTAAGTCAAGAGTACGCAAGGTGTTTTACTTGAAGTTACAGAGTTGAAGAGGCAGGATTGGAGTCAGAACATGTGTTTGCCCTGTATGACTGTGGTCTAGTCCCTGGGACAGAGCTACAACCTGCACAAGCTATCTATTAGTATATATAATGACTGCCTCCCCTCTATCCTTTCTTCCTCACTGGTCTCTGCCAATCTAAGCCACTATTGTAGCTGCTCAGCCAGTTTTGTCATGGGCACTAATCCTATTTTATTCTATCACCTTTCTTTTCTACTTCTGCCAGAGAGGGGGAAGCTAGTCCCTGTCTCCAAAACATGACCATAATCTTGGCAGATTGATGGATCTCCGGGATTCAGGTCACTTTAAAGAAAAAAATTCTTCCATTTACAGAGAGAACAGGAGAAGGGGGAGGGGAGAAGAAAGATAAAAACAAAGTCTACTTACTAGCCAAAACTTCAATCTTTAGCATTCCCATTGTCAGTGAATATGGTTTTTACATTTTTGTTCACAGCTGATCTTGAATTTTGAATGTACAAAATTATACCTTTTCTCTAATTTTTATGTCCTTTCTTATTCTCACCTAGGTGACACTTAATACTTGTATTCCTCTTGTTCTGAAAGGGCTTTTGCAGAACAAGCAAAGTTTTGGCCCTTTTCTTATAAAATAGATTGATAATCTACTTCATAGTTTTCAAAGTGCATGGGATGCATAGTGTTTTTAATAATACGTAATAAACACTAATTTTTTTAGTTGGTAGCATAAAGCCATTTCACAAGGAATGAAAGTTATAACGGACTCCTTCTGTTTACTCTTAAAACTTCCTGAGTCAGTTTTCCACATCATATAATGATGATCCATTAGTGATGCAAGATCTTTGGGATATTTTAAGTATCCTCTTTATAGCCATTATTCGAAGAATGGTTAATCTGGTGGTAGATTCAACCACCAGGATTTATAAATAGACTGGTTCAAGTTATGCTTGTTCCAGCTTGAAAATGTAACTTGGAATGCATATCCTGTGAGATAAAAGAATAATCTAACAATGAAACTAAACTCCATCAGTAGACTAATTTTCTCTCTGGTAGCATTAAAAGTCCTCTAGATCCTTACAGAATATTGCTCTGTTAGTAGCAAAATGCTTGCCAATTCTTCAGGGACTCCATAGAGTGATTTCAATGAATGTTAGATACACTTGATGAAATGTATCCCATTATTATATCTTCAAAAGGAGAAAAATTGAATAGTTGACAGAAATATAAAAAGAGAACCATTTAATGCCAAGAGATGCCTTGTTGCATTCTTAAAAACATAACTGGTCTTCCTCGGAGTTCTTTCTGACTTGCCTCCACTGGTTAGTTTTGGAGCTTTTCCACTGAATTTCCATAGGAGCTTGTATACACCTCTATCATAGCACTTACCAAAATGTATTGATTTTAATTTCATTATGTATCCTAAATAAGTGGAGCATATTTAAACCAGCAGAGGTATGATAAAAGGATTGTGGGTTCCATTCCCCATCAATTTACCCAGCTATTTTTGGGTATTGCATGCAGTTACCATATGGCATCCATCGTGGCTCTCCTCCCTTGTTTAGTCACTAGTCCATGTCTGTGGCTCATGAAATCATTTGGGGGAGCCTCATCATGGCCACTGCTCATGGCAGCACAAGTACCAGGCAAGACCAAAGATTTCCACTTCTGAAACGTCTTGAGTTACCAACCTATGGAGTATCAGAGCCAGGCTGGCTTCCATGCAGAGGTAAAGGCACCCTTCCAAACTCCATGCTGTACTTTGGTTGGATGAATGAATCCTGCTTGGATCTTTCCACCATCTTTTTGACTAGCTCACCCAGCTATGATACCTCACCCTTCAAACTTTGGAAACTAAAATCCAGTTAAAGGGGCTGGGCAGTTAAAGGAATGCCTAATTCCTTGTTTCCAAATCCTCATATAGAGCATTCTCTTCCTCTTGTGGAAGAATTAGTGAGAGGGAGGAGAATGTGTATAGTTTCATGTGAATGGATAACCCCCTGTGAAGAAGGAAACCTCAGGAGTGGGGAGTATCTCCCCTCTTTCTGTGCAACACAGAACAATGGACACAAAGGAGAGAATGATGGGTTGCTTTGGAATTTACAGCAAAGAGAAATTACTTCCAGGATTGGAGAAAAGGAAACATTTGACTAAGAAGGAAGTGTTTGGATAAGTCCTTGAATGTTTTTCACTTGGATATATGGACTAATAGGGGCAGGTTGAGCCAAAGAATAGGAGCATCGGAAGCAGAGGTGCATTGGGAGGTCAAGAGGTCAGTTGCTGGGTCACAGAGCTAGGGTGACTAAATGTCCCAATATGCCTGAGACCATCTGGGTTTCAGCACTGAAAATCCTGAGTCCTGGGAAAACCCCTCACCCCTGGACAAAGTTGATGGTTGGTTTCTTCAGTGTCAGGTTACGAACGTGAACCTTTAATTCGCTGGGCTGTAGAATATATAGGATGAGACATGTGTGGCAGGTCACTGGGCTTTTTTTTTTTTTTTAATTTTTTTTTATTTCTAGGAGAGAGAGAGATAGACAGCATGAACAGGGGAGGGTCAGAGAGAGAGAGAGACACAGACTCTGAAACAGGCTCCAGGCTCTGAGCTGGCAGTCAGCACAGAGCCCGACGCGGGTGCATATAATTACATGAGCCACTAGGCTGGAAATAGAGGGTTGGAAGGGTACTGTAGACACTGGAAACCACTGAAGAATTTTTGAAGGATGTGAGTATATGTGAGTATACAGTATATGAAAATGTAGAAAGGAGCCTGTGGACTATTGAATATAAAACCAGATAAGAATATATTTAGAGAGTGGGGCTCCTGGGTGGCCCAGTCAGTTAAGCATCTGACTCTTGATTTCAGCTCAAGTCATGATCTCATGGTTTCTGGAATGGAGCTCTGCATTGGACTCGGCACTGAAAGCATGCAGTCTGTTTGGGATTCACTCTGTTCCTCCCTCTGGTCACACACGCTCATGCTTTTCCTCTCTCTCAAAATAAAGGGGGGAAAAGATATATTAAGGGGCGAAAGATTGATCTGATCTGAAGAGAAACCAGAGTATGGGAAAAAGATATATTAGAATGAATGGAGAAATCCAAGAGAGTTTTGTTTTTGAGAAGGATGAAATCCAAAGAAATATCTGTTTTTATTGTTTCCGTTCAGCTCTGAAAAGTGCTGCTTAGAGTTCACTCCTCAAAACTAGACCCATCCTGATGCATCTCTTCTAATGGATAATGGTTTCTGTGATGTGATGGAGGTATTAGCAAATGCTGCAGTGATAATCATACTGTAATCTATAAATGTTTCAACACATTGTACATTTTAAACATACACAATGTTATATGTCAATTATATCTCAATTTTAAAAATCCAATGGATAGTGGTGATTGGAATGAATTGTTATCACTGACCTCATGGATTTTTAAATTTTTATTTTATTATTTTTTTGATGTGTTATTTATCTTAGAGCGAGCGTGAGCAGGGGGAGGGTCAGAGAGAGAGACACACACATAGAATCCGAATACAGGCTCCAGGCTCTGAGCTGTCAGCACAGAGCCCGACGGAGGGCTCAAACCCACGAACCATGAGATCATGACCTAGGCCGAAGCTGGACGCTCAACCAACTGAGCCACCCAGGTACCCTGATTTTTTTTTTAAAGTGCTAGCTCTGTACCCCTCCTTTTCCTGATAAAAACGCTTTTGTAATAGAGGTATTTCCAGAAAGTTTTTTGAAATTATTGTTCAAGAATGTTTTCATTACCTTGACTGTATGGAATGTTCTGCCTGTGTGTTGGGAATCCTACCCGATTGACAGGATGGGTGATTCATTTGGCAAAGCTCACTGTGTAAAGTCTGCATGGTGGGCTTGTTGTTGACACTGAATAAACTGATGAACCAGATGTAGATGCTATGTGTTTAAGCACCTAGACAATATCTTTCATTGAAAAACTATTCATTAATTAGATTTCTCAGAGAAAATTAAGAACATATAATATGTTTGAGCATATTGGTCTTTTAAATAATTGTTATATAAGAACTACCAGGTTTTCAGGATTTATTACAAAGCTCTGTGAAATATAGAAGTGACATAGAAATTTGGTTCTTTGGAAAAACTAACAGGTTCACAAAACTACTTTGTATTAATTGCTATAGTTTTTATAGGTAATTATTATGTTAATGGATCAGTTGGTTGTTGCTTCTTTTTCTTAAACTTGTCATTAATTTTTTATTTTGAAATTTCTGACTTCTAGAAAAGTCAGAGTAAAATTTGTACAAAGAATAATACCCTTTACCTAGATTCCTCAAATGTTAATATTTTACAAAACTTCACACTTGCTAGACATTATCTATTTGTTCCTGAAATTTTTTTTTTAATGTTTTTTTATTTATTTCTAGGAGAGAGAGAGAGACAGCGTGAGCAGGGGAGGGTCAGAGAGAGAGGGAGTCACAGACTGAAACAGGCTCCAGGCTCTGAGCTGGCAGTCAGCACAGAGCCCGACGCGGGGCTCGAACCCACGAACCATGAGATCATGACCCAAGCGAAAGTCGGACGCTTAACCGACTAACATTATCTATTTATTCCTGAAATTTTGAGTAAATTGGGATCTGCTCCTTAAAAACATCAGTGTGTATTTTCTGAAAACAAAAACTTCTAATTTATAATTACATTTATTTAAAAAAAAATTAACACTGATACAATACTGTTTTGTGGTCTTTAGGACTTCTCCCAATTTTCCCAATTGCCCTACTAATGTGTTATGTAGTAAGAGGGGAAAAGTGTTTCAAACCGAATCTGAAATCATACATTGCTTTAGTCTTCGTGTTTCTTTATTCTCCTTTAATCTGGACCACTTTTGCAACCTCTGTCTTTCATGTTCTTGAACTTTTGAAAAGGTACTGACTGGTCAGTCTGTATAATATTCCTCAATTTGAATTTGTTTCCTTGTGATTAGATTGTCGTTCCGCACTTTTGCTAGGGATATGACAGAAGGGTGCCTATACCCGCAGTGTATTATATCAGGAAGCATATGATAGGTTTCATTTCTGGTGATACTACTTTTGATTATTTAAAGTATCTTGTCTGTATGGGCTCAGTCAGTTAAGCGTCTGACTCCTGGTTTTGGCTCAGATATCATGGCTCACCTCCCCAGCTCATGCTCTCTTTCAAAATAAACTGAAAGATAAAGTATCTTGTCTTAAAATTACTTAATGTTAAAATGAAATATAGTATCTTGTGGGAATACTTTGATACTATACAAAATGTTTTTTAGGGCAAATGGGAGTCTGGGAGAGGGACAGTGGGGGAGAGGGAGGGAGAGGGAGAAAATATATTTTAAGCAGGCTCCATGCTCAGTATGGAGCTCAAGGCAGGGCTCGATCCCAAGACCATATAATTATGACCTGGGCAGAAATTAAGACTTGGGCACTCAACCAATGGAACCGCCCCATGGAGCCCCTAAAATGTTTTTTTTTTTAATGGTGCATTTACTCAGTAGCTTTTTCTAGTGCTTGAACTGATTATTACTATAGTGATTTCCAAGTGGGAAGACTCCCAATTCCTCATTTATTCCATATTCATTGGTCGGAATTCTGCAAAGAAGAACTTTGTCTTCTCCATTTATTCATTTCTAGCAGTACAGATTCGTGGTTTATTGTTCTGTGGATTATGGTCCCTTACTGTCATTTATTCTGTTCAAATTGTCCCAGATTGGGCCACTGGGAGCTCTTCTGGTCTTTTTTTGACATGTTCCCACCATTCTTTGGAGACTTCTCTGCTTTCTGGCACAAGATATCCCAGGCTGACTTTTGTTCTTTCTCTGATCAAGACTTTGAATTAGTCATTTCTTCAAGGAGACCTAGCTCCTTGAAGTTGAGAATGGTGTTTAGAAAACAAAATCTGGATGCTAGGTATACTCATTGCTGTTCGGATGTCATTACGTTTAGACCTTCTAAGCAAACAAAACTAGGAAATATATGCATGTGTTTTTGTGTATACACACATGCATTTTGTATACATTTATGTACATATTAAAAATAATGACTTCATGCTATCATGCTTTCAAATCCAATCCAACACTGCAGGGGTTTTTTCTAGTGTTTCCTCTTTCTATATTTTGAAGTCCCTTTTCTAATCTCCAGAAACCTGTCATCCATTAGATATTTACCTATTTGCTCAATTCTAAAATAGAATACTTGTAGAAATGCTAAAGTACATAAAATGCAAAACAAGTGTACTAAGACTCAGTATTTGTTTAGAGTTCTCTTTGTCTTCAGCTTAAGGATATGTAGTAAAAATGTTGTGTTCAAAAATTACTTGGGTTAGTTTCCCCCCCACTTCAGTGTGATTCTGTTATTTGAAATTCAGTTAGATTGATTAGGTTCTGTTTTTTTTTGTTTTTTTTTTTGTTTTTTTTTTTGCGGGGGAGGGTGATGGTGATTTCCTCTTCCCTATCCTTGTTGTTTACATTTTTTGAGGATGTCAAATATTAACATGATTCTGAAGTCAGATTAATACAAAAGAGATATATGGACTTGGTACACCCTACCTTTTCTATCCTGTTTCCATTTCATTTCACCTGCCGACTACAGGTCTGACTAGTTTCTGGTTTATTTATCTTATTTCCCATTTTTACCCAGATATCAGAGGTAACCTACATTAGACATTTTTTTTTTGCACTATGTTGTTTTTTTGTTTTTTTTTCCTAACCTAACCGTATATCCTGGAAATCCTATCCATTTAGAGATCTTCCTCATTTTTTTTTATGGCTGCATTGTACCTTGTTGTGTGGACATAGCATAATTTATTCACTCATTTTCCTGTGTATGGAGATTTAGATTGCTTCTAAGCAAACAAAACTAGGAAATATATACATGTGCGTTTGTGTATACACACATGTATTCATACACATATATGTACACATTACAAATAATGACTTCATGCTCTCATGACTTTCAATTCTAATCCAACACTGCAGGGTTTGTTCTAGTGTTCTCTCTATATTTTGAAGTCTCTTTTCTGATCTTGAGAAAAATTTTGCACGGATAAAAACTGCTGCAAAGAATCCTGTGCGTGTCTTCAGATTAATATAATTTTTATTTCATTGAAGCAANAATCTTGAGAAAAATTTTGCACGGATAAAAACTGCAAGTAATCCTGTGCGTGTCTTCAGATTAATATAATTTTTATTTCATTGAAGCAACTTAATCCAAGTTTTCTCCACGTTTGGAGAGAATTTTGGAGTTAAGTATGTGTTAACTTGTTTTCTTCTTCAGATGTATCCTTGGTGTATAAAATCGTTAAATTCTCCTACCTTTAAACACAGAAACATAACCATATTGTGGGCTATCCACCATGAAATTTCAGTAATTTAATTCATGTTTAATGTGTGGTCAAAAGAGCCCTATGCTTCCTGGCTTTTTATTATCTTGGGTAATCTGAGTAGCTTCTAACGAGAGGTTCTAAAAGAATTTGGGTAACTGGTTTTATAGCCGTAATTGAGACACAGCTCTACATAACTCCTTCCATCCACCATTTCCTCCTCCCTGTATAGGATACAGGCCTTAAAGACCACTTGCAGGGCCATGCACCTTTCCAAATTAATAGTTCTTTTAGTATCGATAGTCTCCTAAACAATGTATTTTCTCAACACTTGGTTATGAATATCTACTACCTGTGACTGTAACAAAATGTCCTATTAAATGGAACATATATATTGTGGATTCACTGATAAAATGTTTATACGGCTGCTCTGCAACACCTTTAATATTACCAATTTTCTGTTCAACTGTCACCACCTAAGAGGAAGCCAATCTTAATTTTATTTGTACATCCTTTCTCTTAAGTGTTTGCATTCTGCTAGTTTCTTAACTTTTAATCTAAAATCAAAGCATATCATTTTAGTTCTGATGCCATGTGTTGTGTTTTATCTGAACCTCATGCACTTGAACTCCAGTTTCCTTGACAAAGACTCTGTTGTTTCTGGGTTGATTGACTTTAACCAGAAGCTGGTGTTTTCTAAGCTTCGTTTTTAGAATGGGCTCTGGGGGCAATGTGGTGTGCTCCTCAGGGATGCTTAAGTACTAGGATGTTTTTTTCTATTCTGAATTTGCTGCATTTGATTAAAGTGATATAATTTTATTCCTCTGCACTAACGATGAAGAGAAGCTCTTCTCACTATTTCTGAGGAGTAAATTACTAAAAAGTAGTATGAGTACTAAGGTTCTAAAAACTTGATGATGGAGTCATTTCGTTATAAGGAATCAATCTACCTCCCTTATTTCCTCTCTTCATTTTTCTCACTTCTCATTTTAGTTACTCATTATATGCAAATACAGCTTCATGAAAAGCATGTACCCATTCATTACCCTTCTCTAGGCACAACTACTGATATTTTTTTTAATGTTTTTTTTTTTTAATTTATTTCTAGGAGAGAGAGAGAGAGAGACAGCGTGAGCAGGGGAGAGTCAGAGAGAGAGGGAGACACAGACTCTGAAACAGGCTCCAGGCTCCGAGCTGGCAGTCAGCACAGAGCCCGACGCGGGGCTTGAACCCACAAACCGCGAGATCATGACCTAAGCGAAAGTCGGACGCTTAACCGACTAAGCCACCCAGGCGCCCCCACAACTACTGATATTTTATATCAATTTCTGATTCTTTTGTATGGGTTTACAACCTTGCACGCACAAACTGTCATACACATTTGGGAGCCTGGGAATGAAAGGGAACTGTTGCTTCTCCTCAAAGGCAAGGGTGGAAACTTGAAGAAAATCACTTTGAAATTGTGTTGCTTAGACAGAAAGGGGAGACCATCTTTCCTGCCAGTGTGGGAAATCTGCTGAGGTGGTACACTGCTGCTCTCCCTCTGTGCTGCCTAAAGAAGAGAAAGGAGATGGAGATGGAACTGCCTCTAAAAGGCACTGGAGAAGAAGCCTGTGTGTTTGATTACAGGGTAGCTGAGGTTAGGGGTTATGGTCTTGACAGGACCTTGGTAGCGTGGTGAGGATGGGGCTGGCTAATGCTTGTACTGGGGGATACAGTGTGAATGTGCTGTCAGCTGGAAGAGGTGTTGTGATCTGTAAAGGGAGCACCCACGCAAAGGGAAGTTGGTAAGAGTACTAACCCTTCCACAACCATGTTCCTTTTGATAATGGTGGCGAAGTCCTCACTTTTCTTCCCAAGGCCATTAAGGCCAACCAGGGAAAGGGCTAGAACTCTGCCCTTTAAGTGGAAGATACAGCTCTCTTTCTTCTGTAGCACATGGAGAAGTTAATGGGTCAACTCTATGGTACTCCAAGCTACTGCAGAATTAGGTTTTTCCTGCTTATGTGTGGCTAGGGGAGGAAAGGCTTTGCATTTAATTCAAGCTGATGTTTTAAAATAAAAAGGACTGGGCTTCATGTCTGCAAGAAGAACTGTAATAAATTTTGACATTTATGGACTATGTTCAATACTCTCTAGGTAGAAAGTGAAGATTTTCGACTGACTTTTATTTATGCACTATGTTCAATACTCTCTAGGTAGAAAGTGAAGATTCTCGACTTTTATTTATGGACTATGTTCAATACTCTCTAGGTAGAAAGTGAAGATTCTTGACTAGATACTCAACTAGAAAGTGAAGATTCAGGGTAGCAGAAGGGGCAGGTTTGGGGGGAAAAGTTTGTTTACATATCTCAGTGAGTCAGACTGTCTCGGTACAGTGGTTAATGGTTTATTTGGCAAAGAGATACAATTGATTTGCCTTTCAAATCCATGATCTATAAAACATTGTCATAAAATTGTTCAAAATGATTGAGACCAAACTTTGGAGATTTTTCCTTTAGTATTAAATGTTGCACTAAATTTGGCATATCTGGAATACATAGATTGTTAAACTAGACTGTTTGCTCCTGGACACTAGGAGCCTTATTTTCTAACAAGCCAAGTAAAAGGTATGTATGTTAGTTGAAGCTTTTTAGTTGAAAGGTGCTCGTTTTAGCAATATATTCTTACCTAATAGCAAACATCTATACTAGATGTGATGCACTGTGGTGGACTCTTGGCACATCAAAATATACAAGAGGTGATATTTGCCTTTGAAGAACTTCACTTCTACTGGGAGAGACCTATAGACAGCTGGGTAATTTCATCATAATATAACAAATATATAGTAATAGAAGATAGTCCAGCATGTCTCAGAGGGCATATTACAGTGACCCCTTAAACCCTTCAAAGTGGTTAAGAATTTCAGAGGCAGCTTCCTGGAATTGCATATTCCTTTTTAAGCGAGGAGATTGTGTTATTTACTTATTATTCTCTATGTCCTATATACTACAGATACAGTCATAATGGTTTGTTGAATGAATAAATGAATGAGTGAAATAGAGCAGATAAGAGCCTTGAATTATGAATACAAAGTAACTAGAAAAAGTCACATTGGGGTGAGATATTTTAGGGGTAAATGGTGAAGAGTGGAAATGGAAGCTCAAGAATTTAGGGCTGGTGTTTTGTGGAGGGATGTAATCTAGTTCGGAGATGAGTTTGGGCTTGGTTTTGGAGAAGTGGAGACTATAGTGGATTTTTAAACAAGGGAAGTGGTAATACTTGTATTCAATTTAGAAATACCTCTTGAAGTGTAGAGGAAGGATTAGATGGAGGGGAGAGTTGGAAGCATGAAAGTGTGTAGACTTGTGGAAAGCCCAAGTTCTACAGTGAGAAATATATGGTCATAGAAATGCAGGAGAGAGACACAAGGAGACATTGGAGAGTGGAGATTTTAGGTGTTGGCAACCAACTGTGGTGAGGGATGGAAGTTCAGGATGGATGTAAGGTGTTGGTCACTGAAATATAAGCAGAAGTCTCCTGGATAGAGCTTCCAGAAAAGCTATTGCTTTCTTGTAAAAAAAAAAAAAAAAAATTGAGAGAGACCCAGCAAGTATATACCCCTCTCCCTACCTGGACTGCCATGCAATTGATGCCTCCTATTGCCTCTTGAAGAAAAGTGGGATCCTAAAAGAATGCTATGCAACTAGTAATGTCTGACACAAGGTAAGGTAACTATTAGTCTTCCTATCACTAGTATTAAAGGGTACCAAAATCTTTTAAAGAACATCTTGAGAAGAACATTACATACCAACAGGAGATTAGTATATTTTCAAGAAGAAAAACATGTGGCTGTCATATCTTTAACACCATCCACTCAATTGGCAAGTACTTTAGCACTTCCTAAGACTGATATTGTCCTAATCACAGAGAATAACAAAAAAAAAAAAAAAAAAAAAAAAAAGATGATGATTCTGGTCTTTCCCACCCAGCCTGATCTGAATGAAAAGTGTGAAAAATAGAAACTCCCAAAGGGAAGTTTAAAAGCAGCATGTGACTCCAATGTGACTCAGACCGAAAGACTGAGGGAAACCCACAAAAAGGAAAGGCTACCATGGAGTGTGAGTCAGTTTTGCAGAAGATCCAATAAAGATAAAAGTTGGAAAGGGTTCTATTTTATTAGTAACAAGAAACTGTGTCAGGTAGCTCACTATAACATTGTGAGTTGAATTCATTTTGTTAGGCTTGAAAACATTAGTGACTATGAGGTTCACTGACCAGAAATAATAAATCTTGTATTAAGTTGATGGAAGTTGATACTTCTCTTGTATTTATATTGAAAATAACCTATATTGCATTGGCTACACTTAAATATACCACCATACATCAGTTTTCAGAACTATTTTAAACATATATGCAATAACGTGCAGTTCTTGGACTGGCGTGAAGTCTGTTTTCTTAAAGTATGAATTGTTGAATATAATAGCCAAATCCCCTAGATGATCATGAAGGCATGAAATTCAGAGTACTGGCACTTTTAGATTTTCATGTTTTACAGAAAAAAAAAATCGTCACATTTGGTGATACATGAATTTATTTTTAATGCTTTATGTGGATTTTGTATCATTTCCCTACCCACTTTCCCATTCTTGTTTAAGGCTTTGAGACATCTTGGCAAAGAGGAACAAAGAGATTTAATTCGTACTGAATATGAAAGTCCTCAGGCCTGGATAATGTCCGTATTTTTGCTAAGTCTGGAAAGTTATAAGTTTCAGCCAACACTGGAACAGCTTGAGAAACTGTTGAAATCATACATGTATTGTTTTGTCTCTTGTGTAGGAAAGTACTTCTGTGTGGCCTGGTTTTGCTTGATGTGGTCCTAGTTAATTTGGTTGGCTGCTTGAGGTCTCTTGTGTTGACCTCAGGGAAGTTTGGGAAATATTGGTTAATATGCCACAGTGTGAGAAGGATTTATAACAAATGCCATGTATCATTATTATAGGCATTCTTTCCTTGTAAACTCCATATTTGATATAAGAATGTATCGTGATAGGGGTGCTTAGGTGGTTTAGTTGGTTGGGTCCAACTCTTGATTTCAGCTCAGGTCATGATCTCATGGTTGGTGAGGTCGAGCCCTGTGTGGAGCTTTGTGCTGACAGTGAGGGATTCTCTTTTTCCCTCTCTCTCTGCCCTTTCTCCCTCTCCAATAAACTTATTGTGATGCTTCACAATAACTTAGATGATTGATTCCCTCATTTCCCTCCTCAAGGAAAGTAAAACTGCTTGCTCCTTTACCACCCCAAAAGGGTCTCATCATAAAATAAGGTCGACCTGCGTGTCAATCTTGAGACTCTTGTTTTCTGCTAAGATTTAAGTGAAGTCGTAGTGAAGTCCGCTTTTAGTAAGAAAATATAAGTATGAATTCATGGTATAACTTTGTCCACAATTAATAAAAACATTATAGCAAATTGTGTTTTATATTCCTCTACATCAAAATAATTAAGTTTTTTTCAATTGCTGAATGAAGCAATATACTGTAGAATTAGCCCTCAGATTCTAAAGGCTTTTTGTTACTTTTCTAACTGGTAACAACTAGAAAATATCTGGAATTTGAATATTTTAGTATTTTAACATTTGGCTATATATTTCTCTCCCTTTAACTTTGTAAATGCTGTACATTGGAATCTTTAGTTTGAAATTTCTTCTAATTTCACCCCTAAAGTAGAAAATTTCCTAAGTAAGGATAAATTCATTACAAATCTAAGAATAAGCAGATTTTTTGTCTTTAAAACTTTGTTTTTAATGAAAGTTATACATAAGATATGGTTTGGAGTCCAATAATTCTACCAGGCATCTTTTGAATAACTGACCTTGTCCAGATACCCTCCCACCTCCCTTTCTCCAAGTACTTGCAGCTCTTTTAAGTTTTTTATTAAAGTATAGTTGATGTATAATGTTACATTAGTTTCAGGTGTAGAAGATCATGATTCAATTCGACAGTATGACATGTTACACTATGCTCGCCATAAGGATAGTTACAGTCTGTCACTCCGCAACCCTATTCCAATACCATTGGCTATATTCCTATGCCATACCTTTATCCTGGTGACTTAGTCATTCCATACTTTGAACTCTTCTAGAATCTTGGGATACTTATGTTCATAACTCTTTATAATATGCTTTTATTATTTCTCCTCTACATTTTAGTTTGAAGAATTATGTATTCAATTTCCACTATGGGAGATAAGAATTAGCACACCTTCACTATATTCTCCCTTGCTACACACAAGTACAGTTCCCCTCCCTAGCCTCCCAGTAGAGTTATAGTTTGGAAGGATGAAGACCTCGTGTTTCTATTCCATAACCATGCAAACACAGCTGAGCTACATAGCACATATATATTTATTGCATTTCCTATTCTGCATTACTTGTTTTCTCTGGAGATGGTTTCTCTTCTATATAGACATCCCTAATTCAACTATAAACTTTTCTTTGGTTTTCCTAAATCTCTTCCTAGTGTATAAGAAGATAATAACTATTTTATTAGTTATATCCTTAGGAAGAAACTTCTTGCAGAGTTTGATCTCCTGCAATCTAGAGCCTCCTTCATAGATTGCTCTACAGCCTCCTTCATAGATCTCATCCTGCCATTTTTTCTTCATCATCTTGGGGATTCCTTTTGTCTCTAACTTGTGTTTGATGCCCTATTTCCTGGATTCCATCCATCTTTTACTTGAAAAAAATTTTTAATTCCCTGTTTCTGTGGAACATATCTTTCAGTAACTTACTGAGAGATATTACAAAGGATACATACGTTTGAGACTTGCCTGTCAGGAAATGTCTTTATTCTGCTCTATAGATGACTCTTCTGATGTTTTTGGACACTTCCTGGAGATCTTCTTTAGTCATCTCCTAACTCTCAGACTTCAACCTCAGGATGGACCTTCCCTTCTAATTCTCTTAATTTCCTTTCCAATTCTTTTCTTGCACCCAAGTGCATGGTGGAAGTTGGGAGAATGTGCTTCTCTAGAAGAGCACCTTTCCTTTTTCTGTAGCCTCACCCTCAAAAGTTATAGTTGGTTTGTGGTTGTCAAAGAGAACTAGAGCTGATCAATCATTATAGTTGTAAAAGCAGATTGTATTCAGAAATCACTTCAGGTGAAGAAAAGAGACTTTGGTATAGAACTGGGTGCAATTCTGAATACAACCAGGAAAAAAAATGGAGATTTACAGTCAAGGATTAGGGTGGGGGAGGGGATCGTGGAGACAAAACTAGTAAAATGGTAGGGTGATATTCTTGCTAACTTAAAGGATTCCTGCTAAAGGTTGGTCCAAGTAATCAGATATTAAGGGTGGAGGAAGAGGAATGTGATCAGATATTAAAGGTGGAAGATGAGAAATGTGATTAGACATCAAGGATTAAAGAGGAATCTCTCCAAACTCAGCAGGATTCTTGCTACTACTGGTCTATGCAGGCCCAGGAAGGACAGGTCCAAGGTCAAGTCCTACTCAAAAAGAGGGTCAGGAGCCTGACAAGTGTGGTCAAGGAGGAAATCTTTGTGATTGAAGTTCTTGTGACTTTACCACATTGGTTCAGATTGTAGAGAGTAAAAAATTTCTCAAGGTAGTCCTTGTAAGACACTCATGGGGTATTTGTGTTTTTTTGTGACCTAAAATTAGAATGTGAAATAAAGAATAGTACCACAGACATCTAAATAACCTGCTGGGGAGAATAATGTTTTTTTTTTTTCCCCAAGGCTAATCATGCTCAGGTATTAGTCACAGTGAAGAATTTAAATATGTATATCAGAAGAGTGATGAAACTTTATGTCTAAAAACTCTGTCACCATATAATTAAAGAGTGTACTTTGGCTGCTTCTATTAGGGTTCACAAACTAATTTAGATCTAGGAATCCCAGGTGTAATGTAGGGCATTTTTCTACAAAGGAAATATGTAGCAAACTGGGCATCCTTAAGACTGATTAGTTTTAAATTAGTTTATTATTTTAGAGGCATATACAGATTCTACTTTTGGCTGTCAATATGCATCTCTACCAGGAAGTAGAAGGCCAAGCCAGTGGGAAGAAATTTAGGGCAGGCTCTTGAACTTACCTGAGCATACAAACATAGGAACAGGCAGATGAATTTATGTTCACAGTGGTGGAAAAATATAAGGATGAAGGCAAAAAACCCCAACAAACAAAAAAGGTGAATAATAAATGTGAGAAGTGAAGTTTCTAGTTTAATCTGAAGTTATTAGTATAGGGTTTACAGGATTCCTGAGAATTTTGAGTTTTTAAATCCTCAGGAAATGAATTTTGAAATCAGGTAGAGAGCGCTCTTATTTATCAACAAATATATAACATACCTGCTCTTAAAGGGTCAATATACAGGTATTGCTTGTCCTTGGGGAGGAAAGAAAAACAATAGGAATCTATTTTTTTTTTGTGGCATGGATATGAATAGTATTGATAGTAAGAACACAGCCTTATTCTAAGATGGGGTAAGCAGTGGTACTAGAAAATATCACCTTACTCAACTAGTTTTAAACTTATGGAACTGATTAGTCTAAGAGGAAGTAGGGGTGGAAAATATAAATAACCTCAAAAATGATTTAACTAAATTTGTGGATTACAGATTTATAATGGGTTATTACAGGGAACTAGGATGTTTTGGGTACACTCCTAACCTTTGAGGTTGACATCAAAGAGCAGCCATTCTCCCCACAGCATGTCCCCTGGTGCCATCATCAGAATCCTGGACAGGAAGGATCATGAGTCTGATCCAGTGTGGCAAGACCCATTAGGCTCTGATCGGTGCCAGATCTGTGTGGGTTGTAAATTTAGGGTAAATTCCAATATGAGGGTAGTAAATTTCAATGAATGAAAACTTGAAAACCTTAACTTTAAATTGCCTAATTTTTGTTAATTCTCGCTTATTTAGTGTACTCCTGACGCTTATTTTTCAGCTCTTTGGAAGATCTTTTGTTATGTAGCCTGTGTTTATGATTGTATTTTATGACCTCGTAGTTTCCCATACTGTAGATTGAATAGGATCAACTAATAGCCCTGGGAAATAAATCTTCCACCCTTGGGATTTCTCTTGCACATCAACCCATTCTCAATTTGCAGTTTAAGATTGAAAGAATAAAATAGATTCTACTTCATTTTTCACTTTTAGTTATTCTGATAGACAAATAGATGATTCCCCTTACGAATCAGTTTTAATCTATGTATAGGGATACACAAAGATAATTTTAGTGTTTTCAGATTCAGAGATCTATTTTCCTTAGAACTTGTTTGGGGAGGGAGGGGTATTACATTCAGAACCTTGATCTGCATGCCTTAAAGCAATGTGCAGGAATCTACCAGGGACCTTGTTTTAAAAAGATGTCAGTTCACTAGGTGTGGAGTGAGGCCTGAGATTCTGCCTCCAGGTAATGCTGCTGCTACAAGGCTGAGAACCACATTTTGCAAACAAGACTTTCAAGTTTTACTTGCTAATGGAGCTCTGTAGTTTTCAAAACCAATCTTGGTCTCAGCTTTCTCTTAAAATGTTTTTGGAAAGTTTAAGGAATAATCAAAACAAATAATTTGAATGGACAAGATCCAAAGGTTCTAGTTAGATGTTGAGCTAATCTAGAAATACTTTTTTTTTTTTTTTTTTACCTATTCTGAATTCCACCTTTCTTCCTTTTCCATTTTAAATATTTCCATTCTGTATTGAAAATTGTGACCAAATGACACAAATGTTTCTTGATCCTATTAAATTTAAGCACACACACATGCACACACTTTCAGTTCTGTGTATTTTGCCTAATTATTGGCAATAAACTTGGTAAAGGGATCTGAGGCTTACAAATGTTCTACTTGGAGGAAATTGTAATTAAGGCTATTAATACCTTTGGGTTCCTGTGTGTATTTTAAGCAAATTAGGATTTTTTGTGTGTCTTTTAAGGAGACAGTAACTCTTCCCTGTCCAGTTACGTTCTCTTCTTGGGTGAGCATGTGCATTCAGTGCATGTGGTTGAAAGGGCATATGTACTTTGCTCTTTCATGTAAATCATTGGTGTAAGTGAAGGGTTTGTTTTTTCTCAATTCCATATGTGAAACTGGATAACTTAAAGTAAAAACTAAGAAATGGAGAGAAGGGGTCCATTGTAATTTGGTTCCAAAATTATTTAAAAAACCAAATTCTTTAAATAATTTTTAAAACATTTAAGACAGAACAATTGTTATTACCTTCTATTTCCAAAATGGCATTGTTCCTATTAAAAAAGTAGTATGTTCATTGCAAGACATTTATGAAGTACTGAACAGTATAAAGAAGATTGATTCATTTTTACCTTCTTACATTAACCATGTTAACATTTTTGTGTCTATTTTTCTAAGATTTTTCTGTGTGTATATAGAAAGTAGAAAGTTTCTTTTTCTAAAAATTAAAACTGTAGTTAACATACAGTGTTATATTAGTTACAGGTGTACAGCATAGTGATTCAACAATTCCATGTATCACCCAGTGCTCATCAAAATGAGTACACTCCTTATTTTGCCTATTTTACCCATCCCCACCACCTCTCTCCCCCTCCCCCCCAGGAGCCATCAGTTTGTTCTCTATAGTTAAGAGTCTGCTTCTTGGCTTGTTTCTCCCCCCCCTTTGCTCATTTCCCCCCCTTTTGCTTATGTTTTACATATGAGTGAAATCCTGTGGTATTTGTCTTTATTTGACTTATTTCACTTAGAACTATATTCTCCAGCTCCCTCCATGTAATGGCAAGTGTTGGGGTACCCAGGTGGCCCAGTTGGTTAAGTGTCCAACTTTGGCTCAGGTAATGATCTCATGATTCTTGAGTTTGAGCCCTGCGTTGGGCTCTGTGCTGACAGCTCAGAGCCTGGATCCAGCTTCAGATTGTGTCTCCCTTTCTCTCTCTGCCTCTCCCTGGTTTCTGCTCTCTGGTCTCAAAAATAAATAATAAAATATTTAAAATAGTTTTTTTTTTGTTTTTTGGGAAATTCCACATTGTAAAATTCATGACCTGCAATTGTTACATTACCTTAAAAATAAGAATTTTAACAAAGTTTAGCATTCAAAAAGTGAAAATAAAGTGCATGATTTATAAATACATAAACATCCATGCACACTTTTAGAATGATAGCTACTGTAAGAACAAGACCTTTTAACTCTCCAATCTAGACAAGACTGTCATTCCAACTGCCTCTTTCCTACATGTTGGAAATATCAGGAATCTTAAGAGAGCTGCTGTGGTCAGTGTCAGATTCATCCCAGCCTCCTTTCTAAGCCTGTAGCTGATGTATGATGAATCTTTTGCCTTAGCTTTGAGGCTTTTTCATTAATTCACTTCTGGTAGTAAACGGTGGCGGTCCCTCCACTTCAATTCCGTCAGCCATTTCCATCACTTTGTCTAAAAGATCTTTGTTGTAACTGCAACCCAGAAAGAAGTAGTTGGCCTACACCATAGAGAGAGACAGCAGTTGGGCCAAGCAGCCACCGCCATTGAGTGGGTTGCAATAGTCGGGCAAATGGTGTAGGATGAATTCCATGTGAACATTCTATTGCTTCTCACTCTTCCAGTGGGAGCAGAACTGCTGAGTTGGCTGCCTGCCACACTCCCATAACCAGCTCCTCAGCAGCAACCTCCCCACCCTCCATGGAGCCCTCTGCCCCTGAGGTCTGTACCCCTACTGTCTTTGTTTTAAAGTCTTTGTCTGATGTAAGTATTGCTACCCTGGCTTTCTTTTCACTCCTATCTGCATGATAAAAGTTTCTCCATCACCTCACTTTCAATCTGCAGGTGTCTTTAGGTCTAAAATAAGCATCTTATAGGAAGCATATAGCTGGGTCTTGTATTTTTATCCATTCTATCATCCTTTGTCTTTTGATAGGAGTGTTTAGTCCATTTACATTCAGAGTAATTATAGGTAAGTATTTTTTGCCATTTTGTTATTTATTTTGTGGTTGTTTTTGTAGTTCTTTTCTGACCCTTGTTCTCTTCTCTGTTTGTGGGTTTTCTATAGTGATGTACTTGGATTCCTTTCTCTTCATTTTTTGCATATCTTTTTTTTTTTATTTGTAGTTACCATTAAGTTTATATATAACATCTGCATATTGCAGTCTAGATTAAGTTGATTGTCACTCAAGTTTGAACCCATTCTTTACTCCACTTCACGTTTTAGGTGTCTGGTATCATACCCTTACATCCTTTTATTTTGTGAGTCCCTTGACTGATTTTTAGAGAATTCTTTTACTGCTTTTGTGCTTCCCACTTTTCTTCCTCTTATTGTCTTTCCTTTTCCATTCAAAGAGTCCCCTTTAACATTTCATGTAGGGTTGGATGAGTTGTCATGAACTCTTAGCTTTTGTTTGTTAAACTCTTGGTCTCTCCTTCTATTCTGAATGATAGCTTTACTGGACAGAGTATTATTTGCTGCTCCTATTTCCTATTCAGCACTTTGTATATATCATGCCATTCCCTTCTGGGTTGAAAAGATTCTGCTGAAAAATCCTCTGATAGCCTTATGGGGTTTCTCATGTATGTAACTGTCCTCTTTTGTCCTGCTGCTTTTAATATATTGTCTTTATTACTATATTTTGCACTTTTAATTATAATATATCTTGATGTGGATCTGTTTTGTTGTTGTTGTTGTTGTTTCTCTGTGTCTTCTGGATCTGGATATCTGTTTCCTTCCATAGATTAGGGAAGTTTTCAGCTATTTCTTCAAATAAAATTTTTGCCCCCTTTTCTCTCCCTTCTTCCCCAGCTCTAATAATGAAAATGTTACTACATTTGATGGAGTTACTGAATTCCCTAAGTCTCTTCTTGATTTGCCTTTTTTTCTCCTCCTTGTTCAGCTTCATTACTCTGTCTTCTAGGTCATTAATTTGTTTCTCTGCTATTTCCAGCCTGGTATTCATTCTATCAAGCCTGTTTCTCATTTTACTTATTGATCCCTTTATCGCTGTGTTATTCCTTATCTCTGTGTTAAGGGTCTCACTCATGTCTTCCAATCTTAAGCCCATTGAGTATCTTTATGATCATTACTTTAAATTCTCTCTCAGGCATGTTACATATTTCTGTTTCACTTAGGTCTCTGGCTGTGACCTTGTCTTATTCTTTCATTTGGGACAAATTCCTCTATCTTATTTTGTCTAAGTGTCTGTGCCTGCCTTCTCTGTGTTAGGAAAGTCAGATATGTCTCCTGGTCTTGAGGGTAATGATCCTCTGAAGATGTTCTGTAGGGCCGTGCAGTATAGTGTCCCTGGTTCCCCAGCGCCTAGCATTTGAGGGGGTATCTACAGTGTGTGTTGTGTGCACTCTGCTGTTTTGTCCTGGCCACTCTGCCCTTCAAGCTAGTTGTCTGTACTGGCTATCCTTGCCTGTTGTGGGCAGTGTTTGGTCCCTGGCCTGAATGTGGCAAGTTTTAATGAGGTGTACTCTGGTCTGCTTGTGAAATAGAGGCATACTTCCCCCTTTGGAATTAATAAATAATTGCCTGGGCAATATTTTTTCCCAATAAACTTTCACCTAATGGTGTTAGGATGGTGATGATCCCTGCCTTAATTAAATTATTGTATTGATGATGGCAAAATGGTGAATCTAATTATGTGGTCACAGTCATTCAAAAGCAAGATGGTAAGATCACCATGAGATAACTGGCCTGAGTTCTAAAAGATCTCAATGTCTAGAAACACAAGGAATAGTGTATGAAGTACTCCTAATTAAAAGGACCAGGGAAACAAACCAAATGCTGTGCACAGTTGATTGGTTTCTCGATAGATGGGAAAAACAGAACAATTTTGGAATAGTTGAGGAAATGTGAATATAGACGTCATATTAGTAATATTATGTTACCTGTGTGTTAAAGTGCTGAGGTCCTGCAATGGTACAGTGATTACGTAAGACAATGTTCTTAATCTCAGAAGGTGTATGTTAAATTTCACCTGAAGTATTGTGATGTCTGCAACTTACTTTCAAACAGTTTATCAAAAATATATGTGTGCATTGCTTGGGTGCCTGGGTGGCTCAGTCGGTTAATTAAGCATCTGACTTTGGCTTAGGTTATAGGTCATAATTTCATGGTTTGTGAGTTCGAGCACTGCGTCAGCCTATGTGCTAACAGCTCAGAGCCTGGAGCCTGCTTCAGATTCTGTGTCCCTCTCTCACTCTACCCCTCACCCACTCATGTTCTGTCTGTCTGTCTCTCTAAGAATAAATAAAACCTTAAAATTTTTTTTTTAAAGTTTGTGCATTTCCATACCTTTACTTCTATCCATAGATCTATGTGTGCATAGAGATATTGATATATAATAGGGAGAGAAAGCAGGGGAATGGTAAATTTTTTAAAATAATGAAGCTATTTTTTTAAATTTTTTATTTTTTTAATAGTTTATTGTCAAGTTGGTTTCCATATAACACCCACTGCTCATCCCCACAAGTGCTCTCCTCCATGCCCATCACCCCCTTTCCCCTCTTCCTTACCCCTATCAGCCCTCAGTTTGTTCTCGGCATTCAAGAGTCTCTCATGGATTGCCTCCCACCCTCTCCTCAACTATCTTTCCCCTTCTTCTCCCCCATGGTCCTCCATTAAGTTCCTCCTAATCCTCCTATACGTGCAAACATATGGTATCTGTCCTTCTCTGCCTGACTTATTTCGCTCAGCATAACACCCTCAAGTTCCATCCATGTTGCTACACATGGCCAGATTTCATTCTTTCTCATTGCCATGTAGTATTCCATTGTATAGATAAACCACATCTTCTTGATCCATTTGATAGTTTTGACAGGACTTATTCTTAGTAACTTAAAAATACCAGGATAGCTGTTTATAATAGTTTTAAACCAAAAGTGTTTACAACTCTGATGTCCTAAACCCTTGTCTAGAATTTGGAGATTTTGAAGTTCAGTTTTACAACTTAAGGAAAATCAAACATTTATCCATCTTTCTTCTAAATTCCTACTTCATATTTTCAGAAACTAACCTCAAAATTAAAAAATAAAGATATAATTCATTAGCATCTTGTTGCATATCTTATTTTGCAATATTTTTCTTAACCTATACTTGATTTTCCTTCACTTTGAAGGTCTTTAACAATTACAGAAAGGAAAGCAGAAAATAAAAATTTGTCCCTTTCATGTAATATTACCTATATCTTAATACTTGGGTTTCACTTTTCCTTTCATTAATTTTGCTCTAAAAACTTCCATAAGCCTTAGGAAACTTTAGCCTGCTTCACCTTTCATTTGTGATTATTTTTCTCTTGAGTATATGCTTTTGTATATGTTGCTTGAAATATTTGAATTTATTGGAGAACTTGCTATCAAACCAATTTGAATTCTATAGCATGTCACTCATTTTCTTCCCCTTTGGGAATATACAAGTAGATTCTTATTTTGAAAAATATCCTCTTAACACCTATTCTAATTTAGAAACCTTGACTGCAAATCCAAAACTGTTTCCTTTCAAACTTAAAAAAATACACATTCCTGAAGTCTTCAATTATATTTCTAGGGTTACAGTTTCTGTATTCTATTATAAACTCCCCAGTAACATAATAATTTCTGTGTTCTCAACACATTTTTCCTTGACTCTAAGTTAAGTACTGAGTACTTCCTTTTGTTGATTTTGCTTTTGGCTGAAAGATAAATGGTCAATAAAATAAGCCAAGATTTGTCAGACTTTCTAAACATTTTTTCCTTGTATTCCTCAACCCTGTGCATACATCTCATACATACTGTTCTTTCCATCTTTGGGATATCCTACTCAAACCTCTGCTTTCTTTGTAATACCCAGCTCTTATTACCACCTATTTCTTAGCTCTTCCTGGATAAATTAAATCTTCATGTTTACCCAAAACACTCAGTGGTATGCACATAAAATACAATTTAAAAGCCAAGGTACCTAGAAGGGCTCTCATTAAACAAATCTAGGATAAGTTAAGCATTAAATATAGTAACAGATGGCAGTCTATTAAATAAAATCCATGATTCCCTACTGACATAAACTGACAAATGAGGGAGAAGGGCAAGCTCCTCCTAACATCTGAATTCCCCCTTATCGATAGAGAAGGAATGATGGAGTTAGAAAATCACCTTTGAGAGCCATTAGAATAATAATTGATTTAGGCAAGAATAAAAAAGGATACCATAACTATTGTGTGTAATTACGATGAGGAACAGGATATTTATTCAATCTTATTGTATTTTTTCAAAAATATATAGAGGGGAAAATAGTAACTTCATAGTATAGAAACCTGGAAGACACCATCTTAACAAAGGGATCAAGGTTAATATCATGAATAATGCAACCAAATTTATTTGGCGCTGCTTGGCATGCATAAGAAAGGACATAACACCATTTTATACATTATCCAAAGAATGGCCAATCACAAGGGAGTATCAGACAAATGCAAATAAACATTCTATAAATAACTGACCTATTCTCTTCCAAAAATGCACATTCATGAAAGAGGAGGTGTTCCAGATTAAGGAGACTAAAAGAGATGACAATCTAATGCAGTGCATAAACTTGGATGGGATTCTAGTCTAGGAGAAAAATATTTTTTTTAAATACCATTTAATATTATTTTTTATTTTTTAATACTATTTAATTCAAAATTATTGGAATACTTGAATATAGACTGTGGATTAGAAAATAGTATTAGATCAATATGGCTGATATAAGACAATGTCCTCGTTTCTGGAAATATGTACTGAACACTGAAAAAATGGAGAGATAAAAGAGCATAACATCTGCTACTTCTCCTGAAATGGTTCAGAAACAATAGTATATGCATACATTTGTATACACATACATAAATGTAGGCATATATCCATGTCTATGGCTATATATACATCTATGTCTATAAACACATATGCATATAGTTTTGCCACTCTTTGAGACTGACCAAACACTATTTATAGTTTTAATAGGTAATTTGCGGGATGCCTGAGTGGCTCAGTCTGTTAAGCATCAGACTTTGGCTCAGGTTATGATTTCTCAACTTGTTGAGTTTGAGTCCCACGTCGGGCTCTGCACTGACATCTCAGAGCCTGAAGCCTGCTTCGAATTCCTGGTCTCCCTCTCTCTCTCTGCCCCTACCCTGCTCACATTCTGTCTCTCATAAATAAATAAATATTTAAATTTTTTTAAAATCGGCAATTTGCTTTTGTCTTTCAAGGCCTGGAGGAAATGGAGGAGAAGAACTGTGGCCAGAAAGCACTGGCAAATTGTTCTCCAAATCTGTCTAGAATAGAGGTTTTCTCTGCATCAGAATGTTAGTCCATATCTCCCCTCTTTAGCACATCTTAAACGTCTTGTTTTGATCATTTGATGGCGTCCCAGTCTTTCTAATTACACAGGTATGCTTGCTGTGTTACTTCAAAGGCCCTTTAGCCAGGACAGCATCCGTCTTCAAAGACAGTGAAGAGAGTGGCCCATTTGCAGGAAATTGTATGGCTTGGGTAGGTTTTTTTGATTTTTCTTTGAACTTGTTAAGCAGAGATTCCTATTGAAGAAGTGCTGGCCTTTTGCTGTACGCCCAGTGAAATACTTTGCATTTATAATTCTGAAGATTCTCTTTAGCCTCTGCCAAGAGAACCCTGTAACTCAGTTTCTCCCTGTTCTCCTTTCTGTTGTATCAGCAGTGTTACTCTGAAATGTTTTTGCCAATGGCATCTTAATTTTGTTGGTTTAGGAGACTTAATATATTCCTACTTACGTTAGGAAAGAATTAGTATAGTGCTCCTAGTGACTAATCATCAAAAGGAACTTTGGCTATTTTGCTGCAGCTAAAAACAGAGCAAAGCACAGGGAGCAAATTAAAGGGTACAGCCTAATTTGAAAAACTCACAGTTTTGATCATGCTAGAATGCATTCTCCCCCCTAGGTGCTGTACACATATCCTCTTAATGGGGAGAAAAACATGGCTGCGAGAGCTGGATTCAAATTTGCCACAAACAAACTGTATGACCTTGCAAAGGTTTCCTGTACTCTCTGATCTGTTTATTCACTTTGATAAACAGAAATTATGAGTAATAAGCATTACTTTCAAAAAGTATGAAAGCATGTAGCCTGCAATTTGTCACGTATTATGTTCTCCAAAGTTCATTTTCCTTCCTCCACCCACCCTTTTTGACTTTCTTCTTTTTCATTTCTTCTTGTTCTGAATAGGCAGAGTTTTCTCAGAATGAAAATGGTTAAGCATCTAGGTTTCAAACTGGGTCTGAGGTAAGGAATGCTGTGAGGCATATCAACAAAACATTTAAAATAAACTGTTTTTAAAAGTTAAATGCAGACAACTGATTTAAAAATTGAGAACCCTATCTTGTGTAGGTCTGGAGGTTTAGTAGCAAACCATTCTCATTTTTGTTCAGGTGTGTGTGTGTGTGTGTGTGTGTGTGTGAGAGAGAGAGAGAGAGAGAGAGAGAGAGAGCAAGGCTTATAAAGATTTTAACAAGAGTGACCTACATTGAATGTAATAAAGGTTCCACTTTTTTCCCCTTGCTTCATAGTGTAGTCCTGAATAATGGTTGCGTAATAATGTTTGTCAACCCTAAGGGTTTGTTAGTGTGTTTTTCATTAACGCAACTTAAAAATTTTTTTTATTATCTTTGTTTGAAGAAATCTTTCTCTGGGACAATGTAGCTAACAGTGTTTATTCTCAATTTTCAGACACAGTGGTATAATCCATGGAAGTTTCCACATCTAAAACACATGGCGTCTTTAGTCTGGTTAGTTATAACACAGATTCTTCTTGGGGGCTGTGTTTATGACACCAAATAAGCCAACCAGTTTGCTTTCCATTTATTGTTTTAAAATTAAAAGTGGAATAAGCAGGAGTTACAAAACTAGTTTCTATTCTAGGAAGCAGGTGTATATGCAGAACAGTTGAGTAGCTCGTGCATGACGGGAATATGTCTTGAATAGACTCCATCCCTTCCATCCTCCCCTTTCTAAAAACCATTAAATTGTTGTGTAGTCCAAATGGGGGAGATTTTTTTCTACAGGCAGTTAAACAGGTCAGGCCCTATGGCACTTATGTTCTGGTACTTAAAAGTATGCAAAGCTGTTTTGAAGGAGTGTTAGTATAAGATGTACTTAAGCACTTTTTGGAATAAAATTCTGGCTCTGCTTGTGAACAATTTGTTTTTCTCTATTTAAATAATTGGATTATCTTCTTATGTAAACATGGAACCATGTGAGAGTGGTAGTTTCACAATCTCCCTAAATGTATATATTTAGATCTCATGTTGGAGTTGCCATTAGCATCAGCAGTCTGTCAACATTTCCATAGGGTTGCTTAAGTATGTTGTGAAAGCCCAAGCCAGCCTTGGCATGAGAAATCTGTGCTACACAGCACTTTCTAGGTATGGCTTATAGGACTGCACACATTCTAACTTTAAGCTTGCTTTTAGCATAAGAACAGTTTTGTGGAGTAAATTTTTTTCTCTCTCACAGATTGAGGCGAGTGGCTTGTTTTATACAACAGAAGATCTGATTCTTCCCTTGTTTCAAAAACCTCCTGTATCTTTGAAAAAATGAGCAATCTCAAGCCATCTTCTGTTTTTCTCTGATTTTGTCAACTAATTAATGTTATTAGTGTTAGCAGTTGTAGAAGCTGAACAATATATGATTCTGGTGATGGTATTTGCCCACTTGAGTGGCTTGGTTTTGTGATGAGTGTGTTTTGATCCTTAATTGTACACTCCCCCTGCCCCCCATTATCTGTCAGAATTAACATCAGGTATAGTGATCAGCATTAATACTTTTGTGTCAAAGAGTTTTAGGGGAGGAAAAGGAATAATTTCTCATATGGCTTGGCTTTCAAAATAAGAGTTAATTATGGGCAATACTTCATCATTTGGGGTATTTTGTATACTAAATTGAGGGGTTAGGGTTTTATTTTTTATCAGAGGCTATATACACATAACTACTTTTTTCTGTATATGTGACTTGTCATTTTAGTTAGAGTATTAATGACCATTTTGAAAACATGTTTTTGGAGAATTTCAAAATCCCATTTAATTCTTTTGAATTTTTATGTTCAACCTGAGCTGCTCACTCCTCCAGTTTGGGCAGACTGTCTTAATTGTTAATGATGTCTGACTTGTTAAGTTAGGAGAATGTAGTTCTTATGTTCAGGATATGTTTTGTGGCACCCTCAAACAGACCCCATGTATGACTTTGCGTTTATTTTGCAACTTTGTCTTGGTTCATTGTCTTGCTTTGACCTGCAGTTATTGACTGTTCTGGGCTTCCCTATGACATCTTAGCTGTCCCATTTGAAACATGCATGAGTCATGCATCATAGAGGCTTTCTGCTTCCCTGTTCCCTGTAAACAAAATATTCTGCCCAGTGAATCACACTATGGCCACAGTTGACTGTGGGGGTAAATGTACTTCCCAGGTGCCCATCTATGGGGATTATGGTTCAAATGGCACTGGCATGGGCAAATAATGAGTGTATAACCCTGTTCATTTTTTTTCCTTTTTTGTTTTTCAAGTCATTAGCCCTTCACATGTTAAAATAAATCCATAATTCCATTTAGCTTTCTCCCCCATATTTAAAAATCTCTTGGTAGCCTCAAGTTTTTGTACAGTGAGATACATACTTCTGTAAGTAAAGCAAGATCACCTAATTTAAGACCTTTAATCCCGATGCCATTAAGAATATTGATATTTAAAGATGATTTCCATATGGGGGGGGCTTATAATTTTTTAGAAATATTATTTTCCCAAAGATGACTTCTAGAAGTAAGGACCCATAAGTCTTCCATTCCTAATTGACCTACTTTTGGGTGAAATAAAATGGATTTACTAATTATTAAATAAATATCAAATTTTCAGGTAGCTAATTAATATGGATTTCTCAAAGCTAGTACTTCTTTGAGAAGTTAAATTTTTATAAGCCTTTTACTTAACAATATTATCTCTTACAGAACTCCTGATAAAAGCGGAGAAGAGATTATGGGAAATATGGTTTAATTCTAGAGATTGTAAAATTTTGGAACTTTTAGTGCAAGTTTGCCTTTTATTCTCAAATTTTTTCTAGAATAAATTCATGTTAATTTAGCTCCTCTAAAATGTTAATGGACATTTTAGAAATTTATCTCTGTCTTAAGCTTTGTTAACATTGTTAATTTTAACATCTATTTTCTTTCTGGGACATGATGAGTATAATAATCTAGAGCATTAACATTTGTTGTCTTTATATCAAAAATCAGATTACATGTTCCATGATGCTGTTTCCTTATAAATATTTATAACTTAGTGTAAAACTTAGTAAAGTATCCTAAGATAGCAATTTTTCGTTTTGGTCAAATCTTTTGTAGCTCCTTAATTCATGACCTTGATTGCTTAGTTGAGTTTGAACTTGGATACACATGATTAAAGGATTTTTATCCTAACGTTGCCAAGCTCTAGTGGGAGGAACTGTTCCCAACTTGATTTGTATAGGATCCAACAGGTGGGTTTCTTGTTATTGGCCCCAGAGATAGGGTTTTTACTTTTTGAAGTTTTAAAAATTTTAACATTTATTTATTTTTGAGAACCAGAGAGACGGAGTATGAGCAGGGGAGGGGAGAGGAAGAGGGAGGCATAGAATCTGAAGCAGGGTCCAGGCTCTGAGCTGTCAGGCCAAGAGCCCGACGCCAGGCTCCAACTCACCAACCGTGAGATCATGACCTGGACAGAAATCGACTGCTTAACCCATGGAGTCACCCAGGTGCCCCAGTAGGGCTTTTATTTTTAAACCTATATCTTGAATTTGGGATTGGGTAGAGACAAATATTAGCGATTTCATAAATTTGATTGATGATGTTAATAGTAGTTTACTTTTAAAAATTTGTTGAACTTGTATTGTTGAACCTGCAAAGATAGAGTGAGGCTAAGAGGCTAATAGTCCATTGCTAAGTCCCATTATTTTAGAATTAGAAATTTGTACCTTTTGTCAGGAATGGATGCCTTCACCAGGAAGGAATTTAGATTTCTTTTTCCTTGGCAAGGGCTAAAACCTGAAGCAGGGGAACACTTTTAAAAGTGTTAGGACTATATTAGAAACAGATGGGCATTCAACACCTACATAAAACACTCTATGGGATAAAATGTGAATAACTGGATTTAATTTAACAAAGGATCAAACTTAAAATACCAACAGTCATAAAAGACCAAACTTACTTTTCAATTTAAGAGGAATACAAATCAAATAACTAGAATTAAGAAAAAGAGGTTATGTTTATGCTGCCTTTCTCTCTTTATGTACTTGTTAGTAATCTAGATATTCTTGACCTGGGTTCTGGCCGATAATTTTTCTTGTTTTATATATTCACATATTCCTTTCCCTGTCAGGGAGATATGTGTAGATTTGTGTTAATAGTACTGCCTAACACCTTTTTAAAATTTGCTAATGTTTTATGTGATATATTTCATCTTTAGAATTATGGGTGGGTCTAGACTTAGAAAAAGTGTTTTGGTTGGAATGATGAAGCTCTGGATCTCAGCAGGCTTTAGTGTTGGAAAAGTTGAAGCTTACAGAGAGAGCAAATAAACATGGTCATCAAAGCTGGGAATTAAGATCTGTTTATTCACCTGCACACTTGAATTAAATCTCCTAGCATTAGGCAGAGCCATTTAACTTATTAAGAACCTGACCAAATAAATTAGTCTTGTTTAAAAGTCTATTTTTGCCTGGCTCTAGATATGGAGATTGTTGTAGTCACCATATAATGGACGAAGAAGTTCTTGTTGAGTTAAGTTACTAACTTACAAGATAGAGACCACTAGGATAGTTTACACTGGATGGTAGTTCATTCAACTGAAAAGTCTATTTGAGGTTTGGGACATGAAGCTTCAAACAAAAACAAAACAAAACAAAACAAAACAAAAAAACCCCCACCAAAACATGTGCTTTTGGCCTTCAGCGTTGAGGAGCACTATTAATGGCTAGAGAAAATTGGATGGATGGGAAGAGCACTTAGGTTGGATACAGCTGACATCACTTTTGCTTTAAGAGAATTCCTCATTTGTAGGGCTATAAAGATAGCAGATATGGACTGAGATAAGTATTCCCTGATTCATTTTCATTAAGTCAGTCAAGGTTCAAGTAAATAAAGCCTTGCTTTTAATGATTTTAAGAATACCTTTAAAAAATGTGGAGCACAATTTGTTGACTCTAAAATCTTCATGGTCAAGATGAAAGTTGAGTTCAGATACATAAAGCCAAACAAAAAGCCTTTAATTTATATTGGTTCTCTTGGTTCTGCAATTCTCTTTTCTCCATATTTGTTAGTATAAAGTGTGATTTATGGTGATAAAGAACTCTCGGTTTAGCTTTTGAACTAAAAAAGTAAGTATAGCTTCAGCACTTGTTTGTGATGACAGAGCCTTTTTAAACCATTCTATGTATGTCAATCTTTGAAATTTTGTCTTAAGCTAGTTGGGGATTTGGATAACCTTGATATAGTTCTTCTTTAAATCTATAGTTAAATTGAAGAGCAGAAGGCAGCCACCGAACTACTCCCAAACATGTCAGAGGGGGCTCTACAGTGTGGGGTTCCCTTTGATGCATCTCCAGCCAGCAAGCTCTGGCCTTGCCTTAGTCTCCTGGTTGCTCCTATTTAAGCTTTCCCTCTCACAAGAGTCATCAATTGCTTCTCCAAATATCATGCCATAGGGTCTTTGTGCTTAAGGTGGATTATGTTCTTAGACAACCCTGAAAATAAAAATGAGTTGGGTTCTCCCTAGTCAGTTCCCCCATCAAAGCCATGTTATCCACCAAGCAGCTGCTGAATACTCCAGTTCTGTTCCTCTCACCAAGATTTCTGCACCCTATCCACTCTCTAATTTTTACCCCTTTCTTACACAGAGAGACTAAGTCATACCTCAGTGTTTGAAACTCCTTAAACCCTGCTCAGGACACCAATAACCATATCAGTAGAATCTCTTCAGAAGGCAGCTGTAGAAATTATAAATAGTATAGGCTTATTTTCATTCAGCTATGTGAAAATGCTTTATAAATCAATATTATCAGAGTAAAGTGTAACTGAAATCCTATGATGAGTGTAAAAGCAGGAGAATCAACCCAACAACAGTCTGTAGGGTAAAATACAGGTGGATATAGGGTTGGGACACCATAACTGTCTTAGAAATAATAAGAGCCTGAGTTATGAGAGAATTAGTGGAAATAAGAATGGTGAAAATTGGAATGAAATATATAGGAAGAGACATTATCATAGAAGCCAGGGAGGAATAAAACTTTCTGAAATGACCCAGGCTACAGGAGTTGTGAGGATCAGAAATGGAGAATGAGGGGCGCCTGGGTGGCTTAGTCGGTTAAGCGTCTGACTTTCGCTTAGGTCATGACCTCGCAGTTCGTGGGTTCGAGCCCCGCATCGGGCTCTGTGCTGACTGCCAGCTCAGAGCCTGGAGCCTGTTTCAGTCTGTGATTCCCTCTCTCTCTGACCCTCCCCTGCTCATGCTGTCTCTCTCTCTCTCTCTTAGAAATAAAAAAAAAAATTAAAGAAATGGAGAATGAAGTCTTGGAATAAGGTTTAGAAAACTGCTTGTGGTCTTCAAAAAACTAGTGTTGGGGATAACTTAATGGGTGGTTGTGGGGGAATAGAGGGAGCAGAGAGAGCTGGTGCTTCCAGAAAAATACAAAGGTCATGTTAGTTTTATTCAGTGCTATGAGAAGATCCTCACAACTTGACTGAAACTGAGCAAGTTATGATACATATAAAGCATGGTCAGTTATGAAAAATAAATATTATGTAACATATACAAAAATGTACATATGTCTAGAAAGCAGTCTTCTAAAATATAATGAGGACTTGTATCTGAGGAAGTAATTTTTCATCCCTATCAATTCTTATTTCCTCCACAGTTACAGATTTTGGAAAATATGGTAGTAAATAAGAAACTATTTGGAAAGCATCAATATGTTTGTAAGCAAGAGAATGTCCATAAAATAGACTCCATATGCAGATAAAAGCAGTTGAACAGTTGATAGAACAAAGTCTTGAGATAGATAGAAAGAAGGAGATATTAATGGTCAATTCAAAAAGCAATTTTGGCCCTAATTCCTGGTTCTGATTGCCTTGGTTCTTCTTTGTTTGGCCTTTCAGAAGAAGAACAAAGCTCCTGTTTTGCGATCTTCCTGGAAGAGAAGCTATAAGATCAAATGAGGGCTGTGGGAGCCCAGGAGAAGCAGGGAGAGCATCTTATGGAACTAAAACCTATATAGATCTGCTACAAGTAGCTGTAAATATATCAGATGTTGAATCATTATAAGTAAAGGAAAGGTGTGGTATACAGCTCACTTTGTTGTATAGCTGCTAGTCTGAATACTTAGGGGTTGATACTAATTTTATATGCAATAAAAATTATTTAGGGCAAAGAGGATGTGACCTCAAAGCTAAAAGTCTCAATAATTGCTGAGTTTTCTAATCCTTCTTTCTTTCTACTGTGGGTTAACTGGATAAAATGAAGTCAGTGTGACCTCATATATCTTGTTATATTATGACTTTGCTTGGCATAGTGATAAGTAAAAGTTCCATGAGTTTTTCATATTTTAGAAATTATATTGGGATATCAGATTTTATCATATCTAAGTTTTATACTAGGGCTAGAAACAGTATTTTGTTTCTTTAAAATTACTCTTTTTATCATTAGATGTCATAAAGTTTGTAAGGTTCATACATCAATTTTCCAGATGCTATTTCAACATTTACTTAGTATTATCCCACCTTGTCCATCCAAAAGGATATTTCTGTTTAAAAATAAGCATAAATGTAAGTATTATTATATAGGTGAGAATCCAATATAATTTATAGAATCTTCAAGAGAGGGGTAATTGTAAGTAAAAATTACATTATCCTGAAGTTAGTGTATGGCCTTTGTACCTATTTTTTTCTTCTTTAAAACCTTCAGATACAATTTACTTATAAATTAAGCACATTAGTTATAAGAATGCACAGCTGGATAGGTTTTATGAACATACATGTTGAGTAACCAATTTCCAGTCAAGTTTAGAACGTTTCCATCACCTCCTGTAGTGGGTTAAATAGTGTCCGTACCCTTAGCCCCTGCCTCATACATGCCCACCTGGAGCCTCATAATGTGATCCTATTTGAAAATCGGGGCTTTGCAAATACATTTAAGTGTGGATATGAGATCATACTAGATTAAGGTGGGCCCTAAATCTAATGACCGTGTCTTTGTTAGAGACAGAAAGGACACACAGAGATACGTAGAGAAGAAGGCCACGTGCATATGGAGTCAGATTGGAGATCTGCCACCAGCCTAGGAAAATCTGGGGCCCCCAGAAAAGGAGACCAGGATTCTTCCCTAAGGCCTTCAGAGGAAGCATGGCTCTATGGATACCTTGATTTTAGACTTTTAGCCTACCAAACTGAGGGAATGAATTCCTGGTGCTGAAGCCACCACATTGTGGAATTTGTTAAGGCAGGCTTAGGAAACAAATATACCTGCCAAAAATTCCAGTGTACCCCTTTCCAGTCAATCTCAAACTCTCGAAGGCATTTAATGTTCTAATTTCTGTCACTGTAGATTAGCTTCATGTGTTCTTGACGTCAATACAAATAGAGTTATATAGAGTATACTTTTTTTTTTAATCTGGCTTCCTTTGTTCAACATAATTTATGAAGTTTCATTCCTGTTCATGTGTCAGTAGTTTCTTTTTACCATTAAAATACACCACAATTTATCCATTCTCCTAGTCACAGACATGTGGATTGTTACCTCCTACTCCTATTTTATACCTTTAGGACCTCTGTAGTTAGGTGTGAAATCTGTCTTTCTGAGACTGCTGACTCTTCCCCATGAGGTTTGCTTGTACGTATGACTGGTTCATTTTGATGTGAAGGTTGTTCTCCGTGCAAGTTCCTGGTCTCAGGATTGTAGAAAACTTCTATAGGGTAGTTTGATATTTGTTTCTTGGTAGGTTTTCCTGGATTGATGGTTTTATGTTAGCCTCTTGATTTAGTAATTTGATACTAGACTGATGAACCTGTATCCCATACTTGGATATATTGCAGATTTGAGGGTTCTTGTTTCTCATGGGTTATATTTTCTCTCTACTGTGCTTACTCACTTGTTTCATGTGTAAACAACCATTACAACTCCAGTCTACATAAGGAGACCCAAATGTCTGGTCTTCTATTTCTTGGCCTGGTTTCAAGACCCTGACATGAGGTCTGCCTCTGTCGGTCTAACATCTTCATGGGCCATGATAGACCTTCAGCTCTGCCTCTGAGTTTCCTCTTTGTTTCTAAGTTTGGTTGCATATCAACCTTCCTTTTACAGGTTGAGGGTGGCTATTTTGTTTCACATTTCTATGTGATGAGTGTAGGACCAGAGACCCTGTCTCCTCAGCATGTTGTATGGACCGGAGATCTGATCATACTCATATTTGAACATGTGTTTTGTGTTTTCTTTTACAGCTAGTTATGTATCAAATCCCATTTGCAAGGGTTGTTTGTCTTGTTCAAAGGACAATGGGTGCAGCCGATGTCAACAGAAGTTGTTCTTCTTTCTGCGAAGAGAAGGCATGCGCCAGTATGGAGAGTGCCTGCATTCCTGTCCATCCGGCTACTATGGACACCGAGCCCCAGATATGAACAGATGTGCAAGTGAGCAGTTGCCTTTTGTCTACTATTTACTGTTGATGCAACTTCGGAGGGACCTAAGTTGAAAAATTTGACTAAAAACAAGTGTATTTTTAATATGCTACAGAAATAGTCTGAGCTTAAAGTTGAGTGGGATAGGATAAGAACATTTTTATCTTTTGTCTAGAAGTACATTGCATACACACTTTTTATTTTTAGATTATTTAAGTATTTTTTGCATAACAAGCATCTCCAACACAAGCTTGTTAAGCAGATCTGTATAAGGCATGCTTAGCACAACAACAAAATCCCCAAGGAATTTAAATGTCCTTGTACTGGGAACATTGTCTCCACTTTACTACAGTGTCTATGTCTTCTTTTGCCTTTTAAAAAAAATCTGAGTTTGTAAGACCTTGTTTAGTCTAATCTATAATTTAATTCTTTTAGGGTTCTGTAAAGCACCGTTACTGATAAAAGATGTAACTAAAATATTTAGTTAATCTTAGGATATTCTGAGTTCTAAGTTTAACAACAAGAAAAAGTATTAAGGAATGGCATTCTGTACATAGCTATGCAAGAATGATTTTTATCGGTTAATCCAAAAATCACTTATAAAATGATTCTCAACTTCTAAGTGAAGAGTAGAAATTGGAATTTAAAAAAAAATGAATGACCTGATAAAGGAACATCTCTGTCATTAAGGAGCTTAAATGTTAGGTCATAGAGAGGATAAGGAAAAAAACATGGAATGAAATGACACAATGACAAATGGGTGAAAATTTAATCTTAATTCAGTACACTAAGCTATATCAGGCAAGCAGTGTGTTACGGGAGTAATTTAATTATCTCCCATTAATGTATACACGGCTATTAAATCAGCCAAGGTCTTTAGATAAAAGGAGAGTTTGAATTTGAATCATCCAAGGACAATATTATTTTGGAAGAAGGTAGAAGTAATGGTGGGAGGCAAAATAGAGTCTAGAAAGAAGGAACCACACATGTGTAAAAATAATGTGCTTGGAGAATAGTAAGTGCCATCTGGGATGTAGCTGGTATTTTGGCAAAGCCATGTAATTGACATTGCTGAATGTTTAGTATCCTCAGTCCCTGCCCATGAAATGTTCTTTGTGCCTGCAAGTCACTGTGACAAGTAAAAATGTACCTAAGACATTTTGAACACCTCCTAGAGGATCAGCACTATCACTGGATGCGAACCATTGAGTCGTATGAGCTTAGTAGGAGGTGCAATTGGAACTGAGAATGGAAAGGGAGGGAGGTTGGAGTGCAACTGATCAAGGGCTTGAATGCCATGCCGAGGAGTCTGGATACTACCTGAAGGTTTCAAGCAGGAGAGGACTGAAGAGGTTGCTTTGTTCAGGATAATTTTAGCAGCAGTGGGGGCAATGAATTGGAGAAGGACAGAAAGTAGAGGAAGGCTACTCTAACAATTGCAGATGAAAAGTCATGTTCTGACAAAAGGTCTGTGGGAAATGAATTCCAGAGCTTTTAAAAAATAGAATCAAGGAGACATAGTAACTAATTTCAGAGTGAAAAGAGAGAATCAGATTTGGTCCTAGGGTTTCTATGTGAATAGTTTTCCATTAGCAGAGAGAGAAATACATAGGCCCAGTGAAAATTTGTATCTGCTTCTATTTCATGGAATTGTTTGGATTAGTAATTATAGAGACAGAATTCACAACCTGTATTAACAGACTGGCTAATTTTTGCAAATACGTACCTTGTCCTTAATTTTTTTGATTTGGGGACCATCTAGTGATTTGTCTGCCGTAGTTATTTTTAACTTTCATGAAAGGATGAGTCTACCATGAAATGGAGTCCTGTTCAGATTGCATTAGACCACCTGGTAGGAGGGGGCAGGATTTGCGTCCCTGAATAGCTGGTGCATTGTTTATTCCATACTATCAGTGCACAAGGAAGATGAGGTAAGAGTGTAGATGGCTCCAGGCAATTATTCCGAGTTCTAGGCCTAGCACTGTACAGTCTGTGTGTGTTCAGTACACTGACTGTGTAATGTGTTCCTCAACCCTAGGACATTGGTGAGTCAGAGGGGCTGCTGTTAACAACTATGCAGGGACACTGGTATGGATAGCCACCTCAGCAATACTTTATAACGTATCAACAGATATATCTTCCTTCCTTCTTTGCCTTCTAGGCAAGGGTTAACAAGCACACTTTGGCTAAGTTTATCCCTTTTCTCAGGAGAGCAGTGATTGTAAATCAGCCTTAGAAAGAGAATTAACATGTGAGAATCGGTCTGCTGTGGTTTTACTTATTGTAAGTGAATGGAATTCATGTTGCAGTTTACTGACCCAGAGCAAATCATTACTTCTCTGGTACAAGTGGGAAGGGCTTATGAACAAGATTCCTGTGAATCAAAGTGAAAGTGGAATTTTTTTTCTTAGTATATGACTTTGGATTGCTATGGTTCTTTCATACTAACTATTTGATTTTTCCCCCATACTCTGTATACATCCCATTGTTGTTTGTATCGTATTCAGAGGATGAGACACAGTTAAATTGGAAAAGCTGTTACAGACTTAGAATTTGAAACCACACCCAATTTTTATTTTCTTAAGAGATTATTGCTCTGCAGTAGAGAAGAATTATACTTCAAGCAACAATAGCTTTAAAAACAATTTTAATGTTTATTTGCTTTAGAGACAGAGAAGGGGGTGAAGAGAGGGGAAGAGAGCAAGCGAGAGCGAGCGCAAGCAGAGGAGGAGGCAGAGAGAGAGGGAGACACAGGATCTGAAGCAGGCTCCAGGCTCTAAGCTGTCAGCACAGAGCCCATGTACAAGGCTACAGCCTTGTAGCCCATGGCCACAAGGTCATGCTCTGAGCCAAAGTTGGATTTTAACTGACTGAGCCACCCAGACACCCCAACNGGGGCTCAAACCCACAAACCACAAGGTCATGCTCTGAGCCAAAGTTGGATTTTAACTGACTGAGCCACCCAGACACCCCAACAGTAGCTTTAAAAAAATTTTTTTTTTCTTTAGAGAGCAAGAGAATGAGCAGGGGAGAGGGGCAGAGGAGAAGAGAGAGAGAGCATTCCAAGCAGGCTCCATGCTTAGCACTGAGCCAGATATGGGGCTCAATTTCATGGCCCTGACAAGATCATGACCTGAGCCAAAATCAAGAGTCAGACACTCAACTGACTGAGCCACCCAAGTTCCCCAAGCAACAGTAGCTTTATAAAAATTCCTAGCAATTAAACTTGTTTGTCTGTTTTCTAATCCCTAAAATCTAATCACTAGATTTTAATTTCAAAGCAGTATCTTTCTTCAGAAGGAAGACTTGCTCTTTGAAATGTTGGCTAGGGTTGGCCTCTTGGTATCTGCAGTATGGAGATTATAAAGTCAGACGTGCTTTTAAAAACCAATTCAGTAACCATTTGAAGCATACAATGACAAATATATACACTCAAGGACACTAAAAGCTCCTATTGGTTCTGATGGTGTTAGGTGATATTTCTCTTATTTTTTTCTCATTTATTGAAAAACTTATTTACAGGAAAAAGCTTTCTTCCTTAGATGGTTATAAATATTCTTTGTAGAAAGCTCAGAAAGCACATAGGCCTAAAAAACAACCTGGCAAAAGCAAAAATTAAAAAAAAACAAAAAACACCCAAAGATAACAAAAGTTAACATTTTGGCTTCTACCCTCAACTTTTTGATTCTATGCATATTTGTCTTTGTCCCTTTACAAATGTATCCCTTTTCTATTTTGTAACTTGTTTTAATGGATTATGAACATTTTGATAATGTCATTAAATATGGCTGCATATATCCTGAGTAGATATATCCTAATATATTTAATTACCCACTAAGAATTTGCTTTTAGTTTTTCACTAATATAAGCAGTCATATGAAGAGCATTCTCATACAGTCGCTCATATACACACTTTAGTTTTATACACTTGTCTGATTTTTATAAGACAGACTTTTAAACATAAAAATATGTTTCCAGCTTTATTGAGATAAGATTAACATGTAACAGTATTACATAAAGACTTTTGATATATGTTGTCCAATGGCCTTCTAGAAAAGTTGCACCAGTTCACATCTTAACTAATAGCAGACATTTTTCCTTGCATCTAACAATGAGTGCCATTGACAAAAAGTACAAAACATATATTCTTTTGGTTTAATATACCTTTCCTTGATAAGGTAAAGTTCATTTGTTTTTCACTTGAGTATTGGCATTATATGGCATTTACCAGAATCTCTGGCTTTTTCTCTTCTATTTGCACAACTGTCTTGTTCTTAGTGATTAAAAAAAAAACAACTTTAAATGATCACGAAAATTTTATATTCAAGATTATAAATGGAGAGTTCAGTGAATAATCACAAAATGAGCAGCATATGCAACTGTGATACAAGTCAAGAGGAATGTTAGCACCCCAAGAATGCTTGTGACATCTCTTACCAATCACTCCCCTCTCTTCTCGCACAACAAAACTACCATCTTGGGTTGTAACCAAAATACATATAAAAGATTATTCATGATCTTTTATAAAGACCTATAAATTGGAAACAACCCAAATGTCCAAACAACAGAACATTGGGAAAACGTATAGCATATTAAAAAAGGAAATAAATAAAAGTAGAATGAATGAACTACCTCCACATGCAGCAACATAGATAAATCTCACAATGTAATGTGCAATGAAAGGAGTCATAAAACAGTAATAGAAACATTTACATACATTGTGAAAAGAGTTAAAACTAACTTGTGCTACTAGAAGTCAGGATTGTGGTTCTTTTATGCATTTATAGAACACTTCCTACATGCTGGATTTTGTACCAGTTCCCTATAGATACAGTGATGAGTCATCATTAGTTTCTGCCCTTGAGTTGCTTATGGTATAGTGTAGTGGGTCTCTACTATGGGTAATTTCTCCCCTTAGGGAATATGTGATGGTGATTGCAGATATTTTTGGTTATTACAATTGAAGGGATGCTAGTGGATAGATATAGATATTACAAAACATTATACAATGCACAGCCCCTTGCAACAAAGAACGGTGTGGCCCAAAATGTCAGTAGCGTTGAGGCTGAGAAAGCCTTTTCTGGTGGGGCAGATGGACAAGTAATCAATTAGTTCAGTGTGCTGTGTGATGAAGTGTGCCAGTGTGCTTCTGTTTGCTCCCAATTATTATGTTAAATATATATTTTCTTATTTTATTTTTCAGAAAAACATGCAGAGTAGGTCATGGTATTTTTATTTTATGGATGAAGTGTCCTAAACTGAGTGTGATACACTTTCTAAAGGTTGGGTGGATTTTAGCAATGGGGCAGATGACTCTTATAAAGACCATGAGCATTTTCAGAATTGTTAGGATTAAACATTCTAGGTAAGAAAAAAAAGAAGTACATGTGAAGGTGTGGAGACACATAGGAAGTCATCCATTGTTAAGTAAAATGTAGGTGGTTGAGTCCAGTTCCATTGCATAACCAGATATGATGCTAGTCGAGGTGGTGGGGACTGAGTTTGACAGACTTTATGCTAAAGTTAGGTGGTTGAAATAGCTTCCGGAAGCCACAAGTAGTCAATGAAGAATTTCAAGTAAGGGAATGATAAGGTCAGGAAATATTTTTCTTTTGACAGCATGAAATATGAGTTAAAGGGAAGTCAGCAATGAAGGTGGCAAGAGCAATAATCTTAAACATTTAAAAAATTTTAAAATCTGTCTAACATGTTTCCTTCCCAGTGTTTCCTTTCTCCCTGCTTTATCCCACCCTCCTCTCCTCATCCTTTCTCTCTCTCCATCCCTCCCTTCTTTCCTCAGCACTATGGGTAGCTAACATACTTGTTAGGCTTATCTGTTTTATTCACTTCTCCCTCTAGAATGTAAGCTCCCAAGAGGGAAAGGATTTAGGCCTATTTGGCTTGAATATAGGCTTATGATGTGCAGAACCATGTCGACACGTAGTGGGGCTAAACAAATACTTGTTGAATGGATAAATGAAGGTAGACATAGTGGAAACGGGAATGGAGAGAGATATTGAGGAATAATCAACAGGACTTGAAAATGAATTGGATGTTGACTAACGGTGAAGGGAGAAACTGAGATTACTCTTATGATTTTGGCTTGAAAGTTGGGCAGAGAATTTATCAAGTTGTGGAATATAGGAGAAGGAGCTGATGTGCTGGCAAGAAAGGCCATTAGGTGGAGAATGGGTGTTTGGGGCACGTGGAGCTCCAGGTGATAGGAGATGTTCTGGGAAAGGCACCCAAAGGACAGTTAGATGTAAGCATTCAAAGCTCTCAAGGGAGCTCGAAACTCAGTCTTTGGCAGAAAGAAGAAGATATCAACTGAGAGGGAGGAGGAGAGTACTGAGGATTCAAAGCCTGAAGAATGTTGACCTTTAACAGCAGGCAAAGGACAGCCTGTGGAGGAATCACCAAGAAAATAGAAAATCAGAGGCTAATGTTCCAGAAGAAAGAAGTAGGAAGATTTGAGATATAGTAAGTGGTCAGTGTCAAAGTTGTTCTATTATACAGTAGAACTGTTGACCTTTATGGGAGTGGTTTCATGGTTACTGTTGGGGCACTGTTCTCCTTGCTCTGGTTTGAGGGAGCACATGGAGTCTTAGACAAGCAGACATGGTGATTGTAGATCGTCCTCTTCTTTCCCTTCACTGCTACACTGGTTGAAAAGTATCTAATGATAGCAAGAAGGCTCTTGAATTAGGAGATTGTGGGGGGTGGGGAGAGGGTATGGAAGGAGACTTGAATGGGAAAGAGTTAGATGAGATGGAGAAAGGGGAATAATTGAGGAAACAAGATTACTAAGGACACAAAAGAACATAAGGTCCAAGACCTCAGTGGGAAAACTAGCCTTGGATGAGATGCTTGTTTAATCAGAAATCTATAAAGTATCTATGTCCTATCAGTCAAGCATTTGTTGTATTCATTTACTAGGAAGGGGATCAGAAATACGCCGAAGTGGCAGAAAAAGGACTTTTTATGTATAAGAAAAAAAGTATACATTTGTTGCTGGAGGCAGTGTATTTTCAACATTGTAGTAAAAAAATTGCAGAAATGAGATCTGTATCCAGAGAATTTGCTACTTTTGCTTTTAGCTCTCTCTTCTATATTTGATGATTCTGGGCCTTGTTTTTGACACTTTGTAAAATGTTTTAGGCTAAGAGAATGTTAGTGTTATATTTTTGAAATGACATAGGCTTAAAAATGAGTAATTTTGAGTATATAAGAAAATTTGCAATTAAATGTAACTATCCCTTAATTTGTGAAATCCAAGACCAGTGTTGAGGGATTTTTAAAGAATTACTGCATGCCAAATTTGAGTGCTTTCAAAAACTTCTGCCATACTTGAATCATGAAATTTAATGATGCATTTGGGAAAAGGGCAGGGCATCTGGGTGGCTCAGTCAATTAAGTGTCCAACGTCAGAGCAGGTCATGATCTCTTGGTTCATGAGTTCGAGCCCTGAGTCAGGCTCTGTGCTGACAGCTCACAGCTTGCAGCCTGCTTTGAATTCTGTGCCTCCTTCTCTCTGCCCCACCCCTGCTTATGCTCTGTCTCTCAAAAATGAGTAAACATTGACATTTTTTTAAAAGAAAAAATGTCTAGGTATTTAAAAAGGACACAAGTGTTTAAAATGGCTTTAATCATATCTGAATAACTCTGAACTATAAATGAGAGGGATGCATATACTGACTCTGAAAACCATAAAGTCTATATGGTATGTGTTTAAAGATATGTAAATATGCAGATCTCTGAAAAATATGGGATTATATGAGAAGTAAAATACAATTAAAATTTAAGAATATCTTTATTTAGGAGATGCCTATGGATGGACTAAGGACCCAATTGGGTTGCTTGTGAAATTCATATAGAATTAGACAGTGGGATTCTGTAATTACGCTTACCCAAAGTGTTGCAAAAAGCACAATAGACAAATAGGGTAAATTACAGAATCATAAAAGAGATCAGAGAAGGGACACGTTAGCAGTGAGAACAGTCACTGAAAGACTATTGAAACTGTGGAACTTGGCTTTATTTTCTCCTGCCTTCACCATCTAGCCTAGGTGGCTAGGTAATGAAGAGCTAGGGGGCATTTTGTGTTTAACACCTGTTAAAACACTGATCGCTAGCCCCCATACCCTGGGATCTGAAATGGTGTCTAAGAATTTATATTGTCAACAAGTACCCACGTGGTGCCAACTTGGCCAGGTCAGAAACTAGCCTTTGACAATTGTTATGATGTAATAATGCTGTTGTCTCCATCCATCACTGATGATGGAATAGGACACTTTGTATTTAAAAGGCTGTAAAAGACCAGTTTTAGTACCTCCTATGCATACGAGGATATTTTGAGGAAACGTGTGCCCTTCCCCACATCAGCCATTAATCATCAATATCCTAATCAGTAATAATGTATCTGTTTGTGGACTCTACTAAGATGATCACAATGAAATAGAATACACTGGCTTTCTGCCAGGCTTCTAATGCTCCTGAATCCTCCCTCCTCTGGCTCTTGTCTTTGCCTCGCCCAGTTTTTCATGACTTGCTCTTCCTTCTGAGATTTCCATTATTTGATATTTCTGGCACATTTAGTGTCTAATTAATAATTATGTCTGATATCTTAGAGTCTAATTTATTCTTTTTTGGTTTTGTTGATAAAGTGTACTGCAAACGATTCTGATTGAAATGTAGCTTCCACATGAATTGAAGCTTTTTTTAAAAAAAGTTTATTTTTGAGAGAGGGAGAAAGAGGAGGAGAGAATCCCAAGCAGACACCACACTATAAGCATGGAGTCCAATGTGGGGCTCAAACTCATGAATTCTGAGATCATGACTTGAGCTAAAAATCAAGAGCCTATTGCTTAACTGACTGAGCCACCCTGGTGCCCCATGAATCAAAGCATTGTAAACAATTATTTGGGTCCATATTTTAAAAGGAAGAAGCAAGGGAGGGTTTATGGGTAGGAGAAAAGGGACCATGGTGACTACTCAGACCAAGAGGACCCTTCTGATGGCTCTGTCCACAGCTGGCTCCTGGGCTAGCTGTCAGTCAAGTGTCCTAACTTATTCTTTGATGATAGGTGAATTTCTTATTCTGAGTCCCAGTGTCCTCATCTGTAAAAACTAGGGGAGGCTAGGAGGTCATTGCTCTAATACTCTGTGATTCTATAACTGCCTCCAGAAGTTACTGCTTTTTGCTCTTCTAGATAGCCTCTCTCCTCAAATTCCTGGTGGGAATGGCTATTCTGATACTCCCTCAACAACCCTGTGATCTAGGTAAATGTTTACATTTTACTGTTGAAGCTAAAAGAGGTTCAGACCCCTACCCAAGGACACACTTATGAAGAAGAGCTAAGAATGAGATCTAGGATTCTCTGATTCTAATGCCTATGTTTCCTTTTCTTTTTAAGCCAGTTTTACTGAGATATATAATTGACAAATAGCACCATGTATGTTTAAGGTGTACAGCAAAATTTTATGTATTTTGTGAAATAACATCCATCATCTCATGTAAATACAAAAAATAGAGTAAAAGAAATGGGCTGTGATTAAATTTCTTTCCTAACACCTTTCAAATATACCAAAAAGCAGTATTAACTATAGTCAGCATGTTGTACATTACATCCCTAGCACTTATTTATCTTACAACTGGAGGTTTGTACCTTTTGATCACCTCCATGGAGTTCCCCCTCACCCTACCTTCAGCCTCTTCTAACCACAGATCTGATGTTTGTTTTTTTTTCTTTTTAAGATTCCACATATAAGTGAGATCATGCAATATTTGCCTTTCGCTGTCTGATTTATTTCACTTAGCCATGTTTCTTTAACCATGCCATGCTGCTTCTCTTGGAAAAAATAAAATCACAGAACACATTATTTGTTAAGCTGTAGAATCTGTCTTTTTTAGCAGGGTTGAGGGTAGGTCCTCACTTCTAATTGGCACACTTTGAAAGGGCATTCTCTTAAGCTGGTTTCTTTCCCAAAAAAGGGCCTTGACCTATAGGCTGCTCTGCAGAAAACACCTTCCCTTGGTTAACAGCTTACGTCTCATTAGCTGAAGTGGCTTTTACACTGCTACAAAAGAGTTGCTACCAGCCGGTTAAGAAACTGACCATAACTTGATAAGGTTAAAGAACAGTTCTTTAGAGGGCCTTTGAGGATGGCTCTGCTGCCCCCTTATCAGAAGATAATTGAAATGTCGTCACCTGCTGAGTCTCTTGATTCTTTGCTTTCTTAAGAAATTCCATCCCTGCAGGAGAGCTGGCTAGGTTTCGATGCATGTATGATTAGGATAAAACAAAACATTTGTCAACTGATTTTAGTTTCAGGGGACTGTATCCAAGCTTGGTCTGCACAGCCACAGTTTCATTGCCTGGGGCTAGCCATTCAAGGGCCTGGCATCTAAAAGGTGCTCACTATATATGAACTGAATGATTGGTATGAATCCTGGGTGACTCAGGGTCTCTGAGAGGAGAGCAGTCTCTGTAACATTAGCTGCTCTTCTGTAAAAGACACCTTGTACTTATTACTAACAACAGACACTGATTTAGTACTTTCATTTTGACTAAATCTTCTCCACAGCTTATGCATATACCTCACTATTTGAGGCAAGTAAACAGGAGCCCTAGAGAAGTTAAGTACTCTTTCAGAGTCACCAACTGGTGCATAGCGGAGTTGATAGTGGAATGTGTGTCTGATTAGTAACAACCCATGTTCTTTACTGGACTACATGTTTCTTGAAATGCTTCTTGGTTTGTTCTAAAGAGGGATTCCTTTATAAATTAATGGAACATATAAGCTAAAAATTGAAACTACTTTTATATTTAATGAAGACATTCCTATTAACTGCCTTTAGCGTTTAAAATCTTGTAAAGGTAAACTAATTTTTTTGACTAGGAAGGTAGTAGTACAGTGGAGCAAACAGGTAGGCTTCTATTCATCATGTGACAGCCCTTTTCACTGTCTTTATTATTTTAGTATGATGATAAAGATAACTGGGTGCTACTTTTCTATGTTGTTGGGTGTATTGTGAACTATCCCGTCTAATCATTTTGTAAGTGGAGTTTAGGTAAAGAGAAAGTCGTAGTGTTCAATTAATAAATACTTTCACTGACCATCCAGAATGAGTGTGTGTGTGTGTCTGTGTGTGTGTGTGTGCTCGCAAGCATGACATGTTCACAACCCTACAAGGCATCTGTCAAGCCTGTAGAGATTTGCTTAGTTAAAAAAATAATTATTATATAGATTTGGAAGAGACCTAGTTGATTCTCTTGCTCTTTCTGCCTCTTCTCCCTTACCCCTCACCAAAAATATGCATATTGAATTTTCTAAATAAGAACTTCCCCAGGGTTGCACAATTATCCAGTAACGGTGTGACCCCAGTGACTGAGATATACTGGAATACAGTGGAATACACTGGAAACAGTTAATATTCCTTTTGTTATATTGTTTCTTAAAAAACAAATCATGTAATATAGAAGAAACTATAGTGTACAATTATAAACCTGTATATAGAAAAATCTCTAAGTTTCTTTGACATTTTTTCTGAAATCATCATTTTAAGTATTTTAAATCCCACTAAGGATCGAAGACATTAGGTTTTATCTTCTAATGAGAGAAATCAATTTGTGTTTGAATCACATCTTTAAAAGAGCACTGGGTTAGAGCTCTGACTTGAGCTCCAACAGTAACTAGCTTTGCAAGCTTACCCAAATTACATAGCACAGTCTAGGGGAATAGTCTTCTAGATCCAATAACCGTCATGAGTCTATGAAAAATATGAGTAATATATACTGTTGGCAGTTACCATTTTCATATTGATCTTTTTTTACTTTATATATATTTTAAGTCTAGTTTCTGCAAAATACAATCTCCTTCCAATGCTCATTTCTACTTGGTGTACAGGTAAGGAATATGCATACTTCTTGCTTCTTAGAGAAAGATAAAAAAAAAAGTAAGAGCTCCAACACCACATATAATCAGTTGGTTCCTAATTTGAAAATGGAGCTCTTTATAATGTAAAGTACTTTTATACCAAGATCATGCTATTGCATTAAAGCAGAGGGATATGTCTAGCCAGAGGGATCTTGGACTTTAAAATCAAGGGTTTGAACTGATCCTAGAAGTAAAGGGAAGTTGCTGAAGGATTTTAAACTTGAACCTTTGAAGGATCACAGTGGTCCTTCTGTGGCTGTAGCAGAGCTGTCGTAGTTTAGATCACTGTGACCTAGAGCCCTGGTGGGGATAAGCCATCAAGAACTGAAGAAGCAAGCCACATCAGAGATGCCATCAACAGTGACAGTAATGGTTATTTCACACACACTGTGGATGTTTCATGTGCTGGTCCGTAGCAGTGATGCTGTAGCACTTTGTTGTGAGCACACCCAGCTTTAATCATATTACATAACCCCCTGAAGAAAAGTCATGGTGCACTCTTTCTATTTATACTGGAAGCAAAATTTTATCAAAGAGATAGCCTGAGAGCTAGAATAAGTATTTTCTTCTCTGTGGCTTTGTACTTTGTAACATGGCTTTGTAATTTTCAGTACTCCTAACAGATTTTTTTTAATTAAAATTAAAAATTTTTAAAGTTTTTATTTATTATTGAGAGGCAGAGACAGAACACAGAATCTGAAGGAGGCTCCAGGGTCTGAGCTGTCAGCACAATGCCTAGCGTGGGGCTGGAACTCACAGACTGCAAGATCATGACCTGAGCTGAAGTTGGACATTTAACCGACTAAGGCACCTAGGTGTCCCATTTTGTAAATTTTTTAATTAGGACCTTAATGGTTGGAAAGTAAAACACCTGCTCTGATATGTAACCGGGCAAGTCATACTTCCCACACTCATATTTAATTTTCTTATGAGTTGGTATTTCCCTTGAATGGGCCTCTTATTTCAGTTTATATGCAAGTTTGACAGAATCATTCTGCTTTATTTATTTTTTTATTTTTTTAAATATTTTTATTTATTTCTAGGAGAGAGAGAGAGAGACAGCATGAGCAGGGGAGGGTCAGAGAGAGAGGGAGATACAGACTCTGAAATAGGCTCCAGGCTCTGAGCTGGCAGTCAGCACAGAGCTGGACACGGGGCTCGAACCCACAAACCGCGAGATCATGACCTAAGCGAAAGTCAGATGCTTAACCAACTAAGCCACCCAGGCACCCCGAGAATCATTCTGCTTTAAAGGCAGATGCTACCTTGTGCTCTTTTTTTGTGTGCAAGTAAAGATTTAGCACTTTAGTTTTTAAAGTGTGGTCACATCCATCCCTTCATTTGCTCCTGGAAATCCTAGGACAGAAGCAGTGTTGTCTTCATTTACAAAGCAAGTAAGAAGTTCTGAGTAATCCACTGACAAATCTGAGGGTTTGCAGCCACTCCATGCATGGCTGAAACTATCTACTATTATCATCAAACTGGATAAGCAGACCTAACAAAGCTGCCTTCACAGAGTTGGGAATATATATAAGCCTATATATCAGTAGGCATAACTGTTACGCAGATTATAACCAAAGTGCATTGTTTGGTAAAATTCTTCTCTCTTCTTTCTCTCCAACCCAACCCTTCACTGGCTAGTCAGTGCATGTGTAATCAAGAAACTAAAGGCAGTATGGAATGTTGATCTATTGACAATTCTTAGGGACTCCTCTTTCTTGATTTATCAATATAGTATGAAAAACAGGAGAGAATAAATGTTCCCATGTTCAGATAATTTAACTCCAGCATCTTTTTTTAAATAGTTTGTTTATTTTTGAGACAGAGAGACACAGAGCATGAGTAGGGGAGGGCCAGAGAGAGAAGGAGACACAGAATCCGAAACAGGCTTCAGGCTCTGAGCTAGCTGTCAACACAGAGCCTGATGTGGCGCTCAAACCCACGAACCATGAGATCTGACCTGAGCTAAAGTTGGACGCTTAACCGACTGAGCCACCCAGGTGCCCCCAGTGTCTTCTTTATTTGACATTTGTCTTCTGTATACACCAGATGATGTATTTAAGACCTCACTATGCCTCTCTAAGCTTAAATGCTACCATTTGATGTTTTAAAAATGAAACTGTTTTTTTTCTTTTTTCAATATACCCATGGATTTCAATCATTTTCTAGCCTAAGACTCAGCAAACTATGACCTATAGGCAAAATCTGACTTGCTGTCTTTTTTGGGAACCCTTGTAAAAATAGCTTTGAGAGGTTTAAGTGGTTGGAAAAATGTCAAAAGGGGAACAATATTTTGTGGTACACAAAAATACTTCAAATTTCAGTGTTCATAAATAAAGTTTTATTGGAAAACAGCCACACACTACATACTGTCTGTGGCTGTTTTTGCTCTACGACAGAGTCGATTAGTTTAGATAGAGACTGCGTGGCCACAAAACCTAAAATATTTACTATCTGGCCCTTTAGAGGAAAAGTGTGCTGATTCTTGCTCTAGCCTATTTGGAGTGTGAAGAGGTTAAGAGGAGATTCTTGTTTTCCTTGAATGAGGGTTGAGTGGAGAGCAAGACCTATGTTAGCTTCCATATACTTTGCTGTTTAGTAGGTGGAGAGAGGTATATTTTCCAACATTTGGAAAAATTCAACTAAGTTTCAGGTCTGAAGTTTATTGAACTTCTCTGGTTCCACTTTAATATGAAAGGTTGACAAGTTATATATAAAAAAAAAAAAAAGGAAAAGCACCAGGAGTAACCAAGATGAGAGATCTGCTACTTGCTAGGAAAATAAAATCTGATAAGAGACGTGAAGTTGCTCTATGATTTTTAAAACTTTTTCATTATTACCATATTCCTTCCCTATTTTGAGGTAGTTGTCCTTCCTTCACATTTGCTTTAAACAAGGGGGGAAAACCGTCCCTTTAGACACCTGCCTTTGTATTCCTAGTAAATGTGTTCAAGTTTTAATTTCAGTTATTTTGAGAATGACTTCAAATATGCATCGCTTGAATATACAGGAAATGAAGTCAATATTTTTATAGTTGCTCATTGTTAGATTGCATGATTTTACACAAACATCAGTGTTTCTTCAGATTTTTTTTGTGTGGGTGGGTCAGACATATTTAAACATTCTAATATTAGAGTGCATCTACCAACATATTTCCCAGTTTGAGCTTGGGTATTTATTCCTGAAAATTTATTTATATATTAGTGAGCATGAATGGGAGGTAAAGGCAGAGAGAGAGAGAGAGAGAGAGAGAGAGAATCCCAAGCAGACCCCATGCTGTCAGCACAGAGCTTGACATAGGGCTTGATGTCAGGAACCCTGAGATGATGACCTGAGTCTAAATCAAGAGGCTGATACTTAACTGACAGAGCCACCCAGGCACCCTAAGATTTTGGGTATTTTCTTTTTTGTAATGAACTATTGTAACACTTTAAGATGAGTCAGGAGAAAAAAATACTTTTGATAGCATATGTATCCTCTAAAGTTGAAATAGAAGACACTTTTGGCATGCAAGATAAAACTTTATAGATACCTGAAAACAACATATAAATTTTCATTCATCCTACCCAATTAAAATTTGACTAAAGTTTCAAACAAGGCCAGAATTTTCAACCCTTGTGGGCACTGCCTCAATGGCCATGATAAACCACCTTTAGTGCCTTTGTAAATTGAACATCTTCATTTTACTTAAAGGGCCCTGCACCTTTCCAGCAATATCTGTCAAATATTTTGTGATACACAAGATAGCAATATTTTGGGTGGGCTAATTTAGCTCTAGGGAGTGATACAATTTTATGTGGTACCTTTGTTCTGTTTGTTCTCATTTTAAATGTGATGTTCCAAACAATCATCTGATACCGTCTGGTATTTCCCCCTCCTATCTAATGGTGAAGGGACGTGTAGGGCAAAGAGAGGATGTAATTTCTCCTACTTCTAAGGTCAAAATTACATTTAGATCAGTTTTCCTAAATCCTGGTCGTACTCATCCATATTTGAGTAGATGACTTCTCATCTAGGTAACCAACAAATGATTGTGTTCTGTTTCTTGAGCTGCATGGCCTAAAGAAGGGTAAAGCCACATGGGGTGCCTGAATGGCTCAGTTGGTTAAGTGTTAGATTTCCAGCTCAGGTCATGATCTCATGGTTCTTGAGTTTGAGCCCATATCTGGCTCTGTGCTGACAGCTTAGAGCCTGAAGCCTGCTTCAGATTCTATGTCTCTCTCTCTCTCTCTCTACCCTTTGCCTGCTCACGCTCTCTCTCTCTCTCTCTCTCTCTCAAAAGTAAATATACATTAAAAAAATAAAAATGAAGAAAGGAAGGGTAAAGCCATTATATTGAGTACGGCTATTAGTCTTAGGATAATGTCTTTCATTTGAGTAGTGCAAATATATAAAGATTAATTAAAATGATTCCATCTATATATGTATGTATATATCTACTACAAATGCAGTATCCTATTATCTTGTTTGTTCTTCCTTTCATCTGCCATCTTGGACTGTCCTATTTGATAAAGTTTTATTCTCATGATAGCTCACACTCTGATCACTAATTACACAGTAGATGCTGTGCTGAAATCTTTTCCTTTATCAAGCTTCTGAAATGTCTCAAAAACTCTGAGATAGGACTGATGTTAACCTCTTTTTATAGATGATGATACTGAGGCAAAGAGTTTTGCCAACTTGCCCACAGTCACATAATGGCAAAGGAGCCAAGATTCTAACCTCAGATCTGGTAACCACTGGACTATTTGAAAGGTCATGATATTCTCCACTCAGTTCTTGTTTCCTGCCTTTGGCTCCTGTTCTAAGTCTCCTATTCTGTGCTTGACATAGTTGAATTTCATCCTGTGCTAATTCTCTTGATTAATAAAGGGAATCTTAATGTAAACCCATTGTAATGGGTTTTACACAGAGTTCCACCCTGCATCTTCTTTTAACTTGGTAGTACTGGTTTTCTCTGTCATCACTCAAACAGTTCAGTTGTAAGTATGAAAACCTGAGTCCTGAAACCTCTGAGTCTGTCCTTTATTTATTTATTTATTTATTTATTTATTTATTTATTTATTCATAGGTTGAAACCTCCTGAATCTTCTAATGAGCTATATGTAACTAGGCCATACTACAAAAAAAGTATTTTAAATTTTAGGTCATAATTTTCATCAGTCCTTAGTCTAATAGGATTATTGCAATAGTATGTATTAGAAAATGCATGATTTTGGTAGCATAAGGCATAAAAACTTTAGTTAGGGATGCTAAGCCATTGCAAGTTTTGAGAAGGAATGTTAAACAGGCATATTTGAAGTTGTTAGAGAAGTAAGTCCAAAAATATTTAAAGAATTTTTTAAAACCTCATATTAAGCTGCACAGTTTAGTACTTTCCATTTGAAAAACTGCTAAAATTCTAATTTTGAATGTCTTTTGGAACAACCTCTGCCTTGAATTTCTGTTAAAAATTTTAGCATATACGGAGTGGAGGAATTCTAGGGTTTCCCAGGGGCCAGCTTGATGTTCTTTGATACTTTCAGCTGCAATCCAAAGAATAAATACCCCTAGTGGGTGTCACCATCTACTACATACTGAATGGAGATGCTGGTGGTTTGACAATGGAAGGCAGTTGAACAATTAGTCAGATTTTCATGGTGTGCTAAGACAGCTATACCTGACAGCACTGATGATCAAGAAATAATAGAAAAATTTCATTTGTATGTGTCTGAGGCCCTCCCTACCTCACTGATTTCTTCCCTTTCTCCAGTAATTAATTGCAATATATAGAACTACATTCTCACAGTTGGGTTTAACAAAGGCTGATTTTTCTATGCTTTTAATTTAAGGATTTAATCCTCTTGTTTATATGATTGCCATTGTGAGATACTCGGTTAAAAGATGGTTCTTGTCATCTAAATTTTGGTGAGAAGATAAACAAGACTCCTTCTCCTGGTGTGCCAAAGCCCTGAGAGAGCTGTGATCCCAAAGGTAGAGGAGGGGGTGGATTTGTGCCTCTTTGGTTTCTCTCAGTTTTTCAGATCTTCCACCCAGTTTGCCACTGTATTGATTCATTGTAACTCCCTTTCCCATGACCATTACCTCTTAGTGTTGAGCCTCTTGGTGATTTTCCTTACCTCCATTCTCTTCCTTCTTTCAGGAAACTTAATTTCCTAAAAGTATTTATTCCCTGCTCCCTTTGTATATATGAAGGAGTAACCACATTATTATCCCATTGCCTGCCTCTGTACTTTTGCTTTTAGTTGACCAAGATCCTGAAATGCAGTAACATTGCTTTTTCATATGAGCCTTTAGCTCTCCATCATGATGCCTGGCTTCTGGCCTCCCCTCTCCGCCCCCCCCCCCTGCCTTTTTTTTGTTTTGAGAGAGAGAAGAGAGAAGAGAGAAGGGGGCATGTGGGCACAGGCAATGCAGAGGGAGAGAGAATCTTAAGCAGCCTCCTTGCCCAGCACAGAGCCTTATTGCTGGGTTTGATCCCACCACCATGATGTCATGAGCCTGAGCTGAAATCAGAAGTCTGATGCCCAACTGACTGAACCACCCAGGCGCCCCTGTGCACTTCTGTTGAAATCAGGGAACAAACCAGGTACCATCTTGGTCGTGTTGCACTCATGCTCCAGAATCTATCAAGACCTCTCACTGCTAGATTAAGCCCAGCCCTCATCTTGAGCCTAACTACATTCTTATTAATTTTAATTAGGACTTAAATACTTGAAATCATACAAGGTACAAGTAATTCCTTTTTTTAAACAAAGCAAAATAGAAGTTGAATTCCCCATTTATTGCAATTTACACTCAAGTAACCACCTTACACTTCTAATCTCCAGCTCATTCAAGCCACTCTTCATTGGGCTTATCATGTGCCATGTGAATTTTCTGTTGTGTGATTGTGAATAGAGTCACCCTCGTCAGGACTCTGTTCTTCCTCTGTCTCTCTCAACCCTGCTCAGCCTAGGTTCCAACTCCCATGGCATATATTACCTGCCATATTTTAATGCTTATGTTCTCTATTTTAATTGTTTTCAGGTGTTGGACTGTTTGTTCTTCCAATAAGATTTGCAGTCCTTTCCAGCAACCATGGCTTTTGTTTCTATATTACAGATACTTACAGGGCATGTGCAAGCAATCTCATACTAAGCATTCAAATAAGTTTTTAAATATAAAGGAATTGAGGTTTTAAATGGCACTTGTGTTCATTCCTTGGCAAGCATTAAAACTACACCATGTGTCCAGCACTGTGTTTGAAACAAAGAATTTACAGACTGAAAGAAAAACTTTAATGGCAGAACAGAAATGGATCTGTTTTTTCTGCCAGTAATGTACACAGCACATGCCTTTGATATCTACTGCGCCATGTTGCAATGCTCTATGAGTGCCTCTTGCCCCCTTGTCTTTGGCTTTTGCACCTCTAGGACAGGGAATGGGTATTATAATTTTATATTCTCGGGGTCTGGTACAGTACCTGGCACGTGCTCTGTTTTTGGAGAATGCTTGGAATGAACTATTGAACTGAACTACAGTCCAATTTGAAAAATGTTATAATGGAGCCTGTGTGGATACCATGGAGGGACAGGAGAGGGATACCTACCGTATTTTTGTTTCTTGGCCAGTTCCCTTTCTTGTAAGTTCCCTTTGCCAATAACAGCCCCATCAGATTGTATTTGGACAGTTTCACTTGGAGAGTAATTTTACTTAAACCAATATTGGCAGTGCTCACTTGGATTAATTTTTGAGGAGGCACTGTAATTTAGAAGCATATAAATTGGCTAAACTAGGGTCTTATTTCTGAAAAAGGACCGGAAGTGTAGATTTTTATAGAGACTCATGTTTAGTGAACTCTGGTATCTCTGTTTTCTTAAGCCATATAGGATTTTCTAAAGTTGATCAGTCCATTGAATGATCTCATTGGTATTTTAAAACTCATTTATTTATAAAATTAACACAGTATTTTCCCGAACTGTTAATACAATGGCTATTTCTGGAAAGCAGACCTGTTGTACCATGCAGGTAAATAGGAGTATTTCTTTATCTTCTGCACCTGTTTTGAATTTTTATCAATAATTAGAATGTTTTACTTTTATATAAATGAATTAATAAGGTTGATGTGAATCCCACTTATTTAAGGATCATAAGCTGAAGAAATTTCTGGGAGAATGGATACAGGCTGGAGGGGAAACCTGAACTATGAGGCCCTACAAATAGTGGTTTTCTCCAAAGCAGAAGATTAGTTCTGGGAGAAGTGACTGAATGGGACAGGGGTTGTGAATGGAACTGGAGCTGGTGATAAGAGTTTTCAGGAAGCATGTCAAGAAGCATACTGGCAGGGTAGGTGGTTGAGACAGTTGGTTTGAAAGGCCTTTGGTTCTAAGGTGTTTGATTCGATGCACTGTGTCAGTTTAGGCTGCTGAGTGTGTGGGCTTCTTGTGTTGTTGTTATGTTGTGGCAGAGTCCCTGAGGCCCAGGAAGGTTAGCGGAGCTTCAGATGATGTTAGGACTCGGTGCCAGTCAAAGCTTCTGTTTAAGTGCTTGGTCAAATAAATATTTTGATATTTTTTTCCCCCTACTGATTTGGATGAAGAAAAAGCACCATTGAAAATATGGAAACAGGATACTGACAAGGCCAAACAGTTGTGTATTTTCAAGGCTAAGGTAGTGCAATATCATCATATAAAGGGTATAATTTCATCCACATAACTCTGAAAAGAAATTGGGGATGGAATAATAGTCCTTTATTAATTCTTGCCTGTTAAAATCAAAATAATTTATTTCAGAATGTTAATATAGTATTATCTGTAAATTTAAACAGGTCACATTGTTTATTAAAACAACTTTTTATGTTTTACTTTTAATACACAAACATCTTACAATTATGAAAGATTCATATGATTCAGGGGCTCCTGGGTGGCTTACTTGGTTGAGCATCTGACTCTTGATTTCAGTTCAGATCATGATCCCAGAGTTATGGGATTCAACCCCATGTCTTAAAAATCCCTTTCTCTCCCTCCCTCCCCCTCTGCCTCAAATAAAAAAAAAATTAAAAAAAAAAAAGATTCAGATGATTTGGAAATATATAAATTTTAACATATTTCAAAATTCTACCACCCCTTTCCCAAGTTCTCTAAGGTCCTACATACATACACACATGTGCCGTCTTACTGCATCGTATTCCATGTATCCTGCAACTGGCCTTTTTCACTTAATGATAGATCTTAGAGTTTTTTCTCAGCCATTCTTATAATTCATCTTGTGCTTTTTCATGGTTGTAGTAGTCTATAGTTTGAATCCATCCAATATTTATTCTACTTAAATTTGAGGACAAATAATCAAGATTTCCTTTAGCAGGGTTTATGCCTGGAGAAGTTCTAAGGGACTTTACAGAGAATGATAGCTATTTTAGAAATTCTACATTCTATGAACTGGTATTAGGAGCATGGAATGAAATGAGGAAAGGGAGCTACAAGTAACAGTAAAGGTCAGCAGAGGACCTTATAAAATTATTTCCAAATGTTTACTGCAATAACTTTTAGGCCAAAAGCCTATTGGCGTAATCCATGTTTTAAAGAAAACTCAGACCTTGTAGATAACAGCCGATTTATGAAGTATAGAGTTCTCTTTTCTTAATATAAATGCTTTGTTCTCTTCACCCTTTAGTTCTATTTTATCCTTTGAATGTTTATCATTTTTTGAAAAATAATTCAGCTAATAGAAAGTGCTGCTTGCTTTTTTGAAAAAGCAAGACAATCAACAATTTGTGGACACAATATATTTTGGTCATGATTAATAAGCAACTGACCAGCTATAGACCACAATTTTACTAAAATATAGGTCACAGCATTTAAGATTACAAATGTATATTTTATGGGATGATAAACTGTTATTTGCCCACTATCCTCCCCAAAAGAGCAATAGTGTAATATGACTATGGACTTGTACCCACACGTAGTTGGTTTTCCAGTTGTAAGTTTGAACCATTTTAGAAACAGATTTAGCTGCTTTATGGTGATCATTTAATACAAGAAGACCTGTTAGACCCAAACTGCTATTTACTTTTTATGGGTCCAGAAACTCATTATTTAAAATGTAGTCTATTTCGTCAAAAAATTTTTTCTTTTTTTAAATATTTTTTCTTCTGTTTTATTTATTTTTGAGAGAGAGAGAGAGCATGAGCAAGAGAGGGACAGAAAGAGTGGGAGACACAGAATCAGAAGACAGGCTCTAGTCTCTGAGCTAGCTATCAGCACAGAGCCCGACACAGGGCTCGAACCCATAAACCACAAGATTGTGACCTGAGCCGAAGCCGGATGCTTAACCGACTGAGCCACCCAGGTGCCCCTAGTCTTTAAATTCTATTTTCTCACTTTCTTTTCTCAATTTTTAAAATTTTAATATTCGGTGATGTCCTGTTTTGGTTCTATATTCTATTTCATTATCTCTTTGCTTTCAGCAAATATACATTTTAAAGCTTTTCTGATTTATTAAAGGACCAAATACAGTAGTGGCTTTCAGAGACTTGTTAAATGAATGAAAGTGATGTCGTGGAATTTTTCTAGAGGTTTACATGTTGTCAGTTGTGGTCAATTAAATCGCTTACAAGTAATGCACTATACAATCTGTTGAAAACCTGAGCTTTCAATTAACGAGTCCTCCAGCTTTCTCTTCTTTCCTCTACTGGAAGAGTAGACTATGGTTTTTTTTTCCTTTTTTTTTCTTTTTTTACAAATAGTTTATTGTCAAATTGGTTTCCATATAACACCCAGTGCTCATCCCCACAAGTGCCCTCCTCCATGCCCATCTCCCCCCTCCCCCCACATCCATCAGTTCTCAGTTTGTTTCTCAGCATTCAAGAGTCTCTCATGGNGGAGGAGAGCTCTTTCATTTCATCATTTTAGTTACCCTCTCTGGCTCTTGTTAGTTTTAAAATCCTGTTATGCTCTCTGCACCTATGAGTGCTGCTGTATCCAAGATGACTCTTTGACTATCCAGGGCCTATCCTTTCAGAGAGTGTTTTTTGATTGGTATCTATTGGTCTTTCTTGTTGGGACCTTGGTTATTTTATTTTCCTATTCGTAGTGATATTTGGGACTCTCTACCTTGTGTACTCTGGCTTGTTTCTTGAGTTAGCCCTGGAAAAGAAAACAGACAAACACACACGGTGCAGGAACACACAGATGCACAGACTAATTCAACTAACATGCAAACCAAGAGAGAAAACGTAAAAGTTAAGAGAAAAGATGGAGGAGGGAGGGCAAACAATAGAGAGTATAAAATACATGAAAGGGTCAAAAAGAAGAAAAGAAAAGGAAAACAGAAAACCGATGGACAAAGAACGGTTTAAAGCATGTAACCAGATTTCCCAGCTAGTTAAATAGCCATGTGTATGCAGTGCTGGTTGAAGAGCATAGAGAAAGAGAGAGAAGACAGGACGGGGATGAGGTAAAATTGGAAATAGAATGAATAGGCAGAAGGGATAAGAAGCTTTTTTCAAAGAGATAAAGGGTAGAATATGGTTGGATAGGTGAGAGAAGGATGCTGGTATTATCCAGAGAGACTA
>NW_027527380.1:501012-508794 GCF_008692635.1 Crocuta crocuta
GCACTCTTCAACCCAGGCCAGTCCCAGTCTCCAAATCCCAGTCCACGCGCCCCTCTGAAATTGCCTTAGACACAGCTTCCCAGGCAACCCCCTTGGGGCAATTCCAGGCCCCCTGCCGAGCTCTGGGGGCGGAGTCAGAATCGCTGCTTCCGTCTCTGGATCGGGCTGGCGAGCATGCGCGGAGGCTTGCCTGTCGGGTGCGCGGAGCCCGCTGGAGTGAGGAAAACCAGGTTCCTCTATGTTTCATCACCCGAAACACGAGCTTGTGGGCAAATCTCCCAGTTTTGAGCTCTTTGCCTTCCCTCTTGAGTCCCAGGCAGCCAGGAGCGTGGATGCCCGGCATCCGCGCGGCTCTTTCAGGGGCCCCGGCCGCCCGGGAGCTACAATGGCAGCAGGCGCGCCGCTACTCTGAAGCCCAGCCGCCAGGAGCAGCACAAAGCAGCAGTCTGTGCGCTCAGCTCCTCGGGGACCATTTGGAGTGAGGGGACCTGGTGTGCAGGTATTTGGCGCTCAGGGTGTTTCTATGCCCCAGGCGGAGGTTTTTTCCTTGAGTGGAGGTTTCTTCCCCGAGCGGAGGTTTTTCTGTTTCAGACTCTCTCCTTTTCCCCTCTCACTCCCCATAGAGGGTAGAGGGGGATCGTCTCCCACCCTGGAGTCTCCGATCCTGGCCCGATTTTATCTTCCCCAGTTCGCACTCACGTTAGAAGGCTCTCTCAGTGGATTCTGCATCCTTTTTCTCCCAATCTCTCAGGTTTCGTAAGGTTTCCAATGGCTTCAGATCTTTTCTGTGTGATGTATGGGCGCGAGTGCAAGTACGGAGCGCCTTACTCCTCCGCCATCTTGCCCCTCCCCCTGGAAGAGTAGAGTCTGTTTATTTTCACCTGTGTAAGCCACTTATCTCTAGTCCAGATGTTACTGGTCTACCAGGGAATCTGACCTAGAATACTAGTCTATAAATTAGTTCTTTTTACACTTTGTTGTAATGTGTGTGGTTTAGTGGGAAAAATACAGGTTTCTAATCTCCTGTTGCTTCTGTGTGCAGACTGCCTATTATGAGCCAGTTAATTTGCATATGCTATTACAAATCTCCACAGTGATAGTCTTGAAGGTCAGTGATGTCCCTGTTTTATACAGAAGGAAATAGACACTCAGCCCTTTAAGTTTTTTGCCCAGAGAGCCGCTACGAGGAGAGCTGGGATTCAAACCCAGAAATAGCAGACCTAACAGAACTTCTTTTTAACAAACTGTTCCTAGTGAAATTCTGTTAGCATGTTATAGAGAAAAGAATACAGATTTAGAAGGCAATCAGTTTGGGGGCCTTTCAGAACCAACTCAGGTACTATTAGCTGTGTGACTTCCTCTCTCTTCATCTCAAGTTCCTTTTTTGCAAACTAGGGATACTACTGTTCACCTTATAGGATTATTATAAAGACTAAATGGAAATGCATGTAAGGTCTTTGGTGCATTGTAGGTTTTCAAACTGCCCCTCCAAGTTAAGACCCCTTCTGCTGAAAGTAAATGTCAGCACTGACTAGCATTAAAGAGAATTTTAATTAGCTATCCTGAAAACAGAAGATACTGATTAGAGTATTCCCATTGTGTTTTTTATTGTAGGTCTTTTGAAGAGTAGAACAGATTTCAATCCCAGCAGCAATGTAATTTGTAGTGGGCGTGTTTTCTTTTTCTTTTTAATCCTTTATTTTAATCTCATTTCGAGTTGCAAAATTTTCTGAAGGGTCTTATTCTGCCTATGGCCCTAGGCTGGAATTTTCTCTTAGCCTATTGATGTGGTGAGCTGTTGGAAGAGGTAGGAGTGATTTAGAATGAGATGGCATTAGGAAACAAATGAGTTGAACACATATTTTTCTGACCACTAGAATTTCGATTGAGCTAACCGGTAAATTTGTGAGTTTTATTTGCAAAACAAGTAAATTTCTTTGACTGAAACTTTCTTTTTCTCTTTAAAATTGTTTTTAGGATGCAGAATAGAAAACTGTGATTCTTGCTTTAGCAAAGACTTTTGTACCAAGTGCAAAGTAGGCTTTTATTTGCATAGAGGCCGTTGCTTTGATGAATGTCCAGATGGTTTTTCACCATTAGATGAAACCATGGAATGTGTGGGTGAGTAGTTTTTCATGTAACTTTCTAATGTCAACTTTTATTTTAATACCTGTTCCTTGAAAAAATTATGCATGCTGGATATATTCAACCTAAAAACAAATTGGTTCTCTTGTTAATGAGAACTGAAAATTATTTAAGTTCTTTGCTGCCTTGCTGAATTTTTTTAGGCATCATAACATTGGTAGTCTCACATTAAATCTTACTACAAAATTTGCTAGTCATACATTGGCTAGATTCAACTATTTAAATGGTGGTATGTTTTTATCATCTGTAATACATACATAGATTAGAAGTTGTAAAAAGCAAAATTTCAAGCAGTATCGTGAACTATTCTATCACTTTTAATGTATCTTTTAAAACATGTTTTAAGGTTTATTTTTGAGAGAGAGAGAGAGAGTGCGCGAGCAAGCATGAATGGGGGAGGGGCAGAGAGAGAGAGAGGAAGACACAGAATCTGAAACAGGCTCCAGGCTCTAAGCTGTCAGTACAGAGCCCAGTGTGGGGCTTGAACTCACAAACTGTGAGATCCTGACCTGAGCTGAAGTCAGACGCTTAACTGACTGAGCCATCTAGGTGCCCCACTTTTTAATGTACCCTAATTATGGAGCTTCCCATTTAGCCATTTAAAAAGTTGAAAAGAAAAATTTTGTGCAAAATGTTTTGTCAATTATTTGCTGCATGTTGGAAAGTATATTTAAACTATGTTACTTTTTACTCAATTTAGATATCTAGAATGTATAATTTAATATATACTGCTCATGAAAAATAGTACACATTTAAAAAATGTTACACTTTTTGAGTGTTTGAAAAACACTTAGATATTTTTATACAGCTGGTTGGAATGTAAAGATCTGTGAGTACCTACATTTTGATGGATGCCTAATCTAATGAATCTAATCTCCAGGTGTAACAGCATCACCACTCACCCTGGATTTTGACATGTTATACATGTGATAGGATTTATAACAGATTTGTATATTAAATGAGGCTTTCCATCCCCTTAAAATGGAAACTTAAAAAAATGAGAACTTTTTTTTCTGCAGAAATATTTTTGAAATAGTCTGTAATGATCTATTTGAAGATCTGTAGAGAACACATTCAAATAATGGGATTTTGAGGAAATGTGTACTAATATTTCTGTTTATGTGTGGGTTAATATGTCCATACAAGTGATAACCTATTTTTAAAAAGGCAGGTCATCAGAAGAGAATATTCAGAATGTTGAATTTGCTTTTGGGAGGCAAGACCCACACCCATTGCAAATGTTCAGTGGAAACTCTTATGAAAACCTTAAATACAAAAATATACAAATAGAGCCCTATGTACTTCCCTGAATAAAAACTCTTAAATAGCTTTGAAAAATCTAAGCATAACCACTATGCCTGCTGAGATCTGAAATGCCAAAATACTGTGTGGACTCGGGGACTTAGTCGTCCTCTGCTACTGCAAAGGGGCTTTTGCACGGTGAATTCCCTGAGGAGTTTAACTTTGCATATTTTTATCCTTTTATTCCCCACCCTAGGTGTTTGGAGGGTAGCCTGTGTCTCCACTATATGAATTTACAAAAGGAGATACTAAAAGCTTTTACATAAAAACCTACATTTTCAAATATCTGACCATACTTGCTTATAGTAATATAGAGCACCAGTTTAGGGAATGAGAGATACAGTGGTTTCTAGACACCTATTGAAAGATTTTTGATACTTAGAAGATGCAAAAACAAACTCCCTATTCTTTTCACAGAGTACTGGCTTCCGCAATAAAACCAGCACACTTATAAATTTCTGTGGGGGCATTTAGAATTAACCTGTGAAATTTTGTCTTCTGTCATAATTGGAAAAGAGGATTTTTTTCTATTGGTTTTGGCTATTGAATCTTTTAAAGACTCTATGTTTCAGAGTCTTTAGAATGGACCAATGGCATTCCTTTAAAAAATGAACCCAGACAAATACAAAGTAAAACTTTTTAAATTAGTTATGTGGCAGACCCTTGATGTAGATGAAAGTAACCCTATGGTTCAAAATATTAAAGTGCCCGAAAGGGGAATACAGGTCTTTGTGGGCTGTAAAACTTAATTTATCTGAAGGGGGTGTGGAGAAACACAATGTAAGTTGGACAGTGGAGCAAATCGACACCAAATTGTTATTTGTGTTCATATTTTTTCTCTTTTTTCTTTATTAGAAGGATGTGAAGTTGGTCATTGGAGTGAATGGGGAACTTGTAGCAGAAATAATCGCACATGTGGATTTAAATGGGGTCTGGAAACCAGAACACGGCAAATTGTTAAAAAGCCAGCAAAGGACACGATACCCTGTCCAACCATTGCTGAATCCAGGAGATGTAAGATGGCCATGAGGCATTGTCCGGGAGGTGAGTTTAGAGAATTAATGATGATGGCCTCTGTGCTTTCTGACTTCTCTTCTTCCCTAGCCGTCTTCCCTCTTCATAGAAGAAACCCAATAATATCACTGGTGACAGGGTAAACTGTACACAGTATTTAATAAGAGACAAATGCTTAAATTGTGAAGAACATAAAGTGAATATTTCACTTTCATGATACCTTGAAAATGATTTAGAAGACTACATGACAAATGAACTTTCTAAAATGAGAGTTCTAGAAAAGTGTGTGTGTGTGTATGTGTGTGTGTGTTGCTGATGTGTCATAAAAGTGGGTTCTGATGAAAGCAGGCCTTGGCAGATGTTGCTCTGAGGGAAGTGGCCAACTTTCAGTTGAGAAGAGTTTAGATTAGGAGGGTTTATGAAATCTGTAAAATCATCTGGATCATTACTAGTTGAAGATGACAACTTAAAATAAACTTGCCCAAACACTGGGAGGAATAAATATTGTCTTAATGTTACCACAATTAGCCGGTTCCTTTTGTTTGGATAATAATTTGTAGAAAACAGCTACTGGTATGTGTGTGTTTATTCATGTCTTTGTAGTAATTGTGCTGATTTGCGGTAATTATTCTGTAATAACAGGATTAGGCCCATTTACAAATGAGGAGAAGTGTACACAGCTCAGGTGCTGGCTGAAGCTGAGTCAGGACGTTGAAATACAGTTTTTAGTGATGTCACTGTGATTCTTAAAGCATAATCGCTTGTTACTATTTATTTTATCACCAACGGATGCTACATTGCCAGAGATGAAGTGGGGATTTTTCTAGTGCACAAAATAGAAAAGCAAAAAAAAAATAAATAAAAAATAAAATGGTGTTTGGAAAACTGCCCTTGAAAATAATCAAAATGCTTGTTTGCCTCTATTCTTGCTCTTGGTACATAGCTTTTCAGCCTTCAGCCCCTGTTATTGGTATGTAGCTTTTCAGCTCTGTGGCTATAGCCCAGAAAGAGAATATACATCAGCTTACATGGATTTATATTCCTATTATGCTTTCTCACAGAGAGGTCTATGAGCCATGGAGGAAGACAAAACTTTTAAGACTTGAAGACTCCAGTCGGCTTTTGAGAACTATTAGATCCAGATTCAGAAGCTCCTATTAGGAAGGCAGATTTTCCTCTTGAATTACTTTTGCTTTCCTTTGCTGGGGCTTCGAAACAAAGTTTTTTTGGGTCTGCTTTTCACTAACAAGGATGGTTTTGTTCAGTTCAACTGAGTATTTTTCAGTCAAAATAAAAGAAAATATTTTCTTACAAAACTAATAAGCCACTTCTTGGATAGCTGAGAGCATTTAACCTGCAACCTTGTGCCTAAAAACAAACCCGATGTATTCAGGTATTGGAAATAAAGACTTTCTTTGTTGTATATTGTTTATGTAACTACCCCCCACCATCCCTCTTCCAGCAACGTGGTCCCCCAATTGTGGTTTACGTTAATAGCAAAAATTAACCTGAAAATGCTCCTATAACAAACATGCTTATGTGTAACAGGAACCGGCACATTCCCCTCCCCTCTGAAATGATTTTGACCTAGTCCTGGTCTGGCTTGAGAATTTTGTAGATAACAGCTACATTGTTAACCTATACTGTTTATTGCATTTTTATATTTTTTGCTTCCAGCAATACTAAATAGAATATAACCTGACACTGTCAGGAGCTAAAATTATGTCAGAACATACATTTATGTATCATCTGCTAATAAGCTCTTTTTGACCAGTGAACCAGTAATGAACTTGGATTTAATTCCAATTTAGGTTGTACCAAGTATTAGTTATTAGGAGAGAGCAGCTATCACTCTAACCCTGCATCTACATTTTCGGTTTGATAAATTCAATATTTATCTAACCTTTAAAGTTAGGAGGTTTGAAAAGTTGTATTAGAATTTGTTTTACTGTTTAGTATTTTATAAAAAGAACTAAAGTAGAACTGATGATAGAAATTGAAGATTACTTTCCAATAAAAAGCTCTGTTTACAAATGTAGGAAATGAAAAGTAGAAAATTAATTTTGTAACTTGAGCTCCAATTGATAAAAATTGGCATAACTTCCAGTGAAGTAACCCACCTTGCCTCAGGTGAGAGAGGGAAAAGTTCCTTTTTCTCAGTAGGTCATGGTCATTAATGGAAGAATGGAGAGGAAACCACTTTATCCCATTTTACATCTTGACTTGATTTCAGTGATCTGCTTTGACAAACCATGCAAAAATGTAAGTCATAATCAGGTTGGGAATACAGGCATTTTTTTCAGATCTTTTCAACATATGTATGGATTTCTCTCCTGTTGGAGCCAATCTTAACCTGATTGCACACAAATGCAGCCTTAACCTCCTTCACACTAAAGCACTGGCACATTAAAATCAGCTGCTTTTGATTACTGGAAGGCAGAAGTTAGAGGTCAGCAAAATGGAATAGTCACTAAGTGTATAAGATATTATATTGAGATCTATTAGAAATGAGAGCACAAATGAGTAGAAGATAAAAAAACAGTGTAATACTTTAGTCTAATTTTTCTTAATTATTGCATGCTTATTTGACTTTCTTAAAAAAAAAAGAATATCTGGAAATATCTTAAGTCATGGATTGATTTACCCTTTACGTTACTCAGTGTTCACCCCCCAACTTCTCTTTCTGATTAGTTGAGTTTTTGAGCTTTCCTGACACTCATTCTTTGGGACTCTGGTCCGGTTATCATGAGATCTGGGTCTCTGCACCCTGTCAACTCATTAACTCTGTGACCCCTGGCAAGTCACTTAACCTCTCTTGGCCTCTATTTTCTCATTTGTAAATTGGGGGTATCGGGGTGGGCAGTTTCGAAGATCCAGTCCACTTCTAAAATCCAATGATTCTAAGATGAATCACCAACAGATATGGGCAAGTTCTGTGGTCATCTTGTAAGTCCAAGAGTGTTGTTCATGCCCAAAGACTGAGCACTCTTCCAGTAGCTGTAGCGTGCATTTGCCAAGCCCTTCCACATCAGGCAGATTTTCACCCTCCTCCTGCCTCTTCACAGGTAGTCAACCATCCAAGACTAAGTGAGACTCTTTAAATCTGCACATGACCCGTGGTTTAGCAAAGATAGCAGGAGGATGGAGAAAAAAAAAAAAAAGAGGGGATCATAAAAGACCATGGTATAAAGAGGTAAACAGAGAGCAAGAAAAGAACAACGAATGTAGGAAACAAGTGCAAGAAAGAAAGGTCTACTTAGAAATGAAGAGCCTATTCATTACAGATACTGTAATGACTGTAGGGACTTGATTTTATTATTA
>NW_027527380.1:509079-583537 GCF_008692635.1 Crocuta crocuta
TATTATTATATTATTAATACATAGTCTGGAGCTTCAAATGAAAGGGATTTCAAGTCTCCCCATGTGCATTAAATAATATGTTATTCGAAAAATATAAACATGCTATTATCATATATTTAAGGGACAAATGGAAGAATAGAATCATGGTGCTAAGGTGTGGAGTTGAAAGACGTTCAGAACAGGGGAAGCTGTTACTTGGGTGACTGTAGTCTTCAGGATTGGCCAACATAACCCCAACCTGAGATAATCTGTCCCACATGTATGGCACTCCTTGTTATTTTATAAGGTCCTATGACAACTAACTTTAATTTATCAGGTATTATTGAGCACCGCTATGTACCAGTCACTTGTCTAGGCATGATATTGCTCAGAGTCCTTACAGAACCTTTTCTAGCGGGAATCATGGCAATCAAGAAGTAAGTGGATGAATGCATCATTTCACGTGGAGATAGAGACCAACAAGAAACACAAAGCAGGATAATGAACTAGAGAAAGATTGAGAATAAGAGTGTATTATTTTATATATGATATTCAGGGAAATTGAGGGAGTAATATTTGATCAGAGACCTGAATGAAGGAGACTTTAAGAGCTAAGGAAGGATCTTTTTAGCTATTGACACGGTGGCTGTGATTGCCCTTGATTCTCCCACAGTGTATTGGGGAAGAGGAAGGAACTGCGATCCAGGGAGACTGACTGGTTCATGGTGATCCATGGCAAGTTTCTAGTGGTAGGGCCAGGACTTGGACCAATGTTTTGCTGCCTGGGAAACCCAAGTTTTCCTTGTTCCTTACACTAAAGATCAAAGATAAAGCTGTGGTTGTCTATCAAAGAAGCCAACTTTAAACTATTTCTCCCCCAACCCTGACACATCATCTTAGTTTTGCTCTACAAATACTTGAAAAAAAATCTGACACCCTGCCATTACTAACCCCTTCTAATAGCTTCCAACTTGAAATAGTGTGAAGTATACTCCAAGAGTCATTTCGTGAATTCCAAGTACTGAACCACTGGTTTTGCTTTGATTTGCCCACCCCTACAAAGACCCTCTTCTTTAATTTTAATGTCATTGGTCCTTAGTTTGTTGGGGACAAATGTGTGACTTCCAGATTATTCTTTCTATCTTAGTGTGTTTGAGTCACCCTCAAGGCCAGTCTCTAAGGGTGCCTTGTGTTGAGCCATGCTCAGCATCTCCTGGGCTTCCTCACTTTTGGGGGGAAGGTCTGGGGAACTGAGTCCACCCTCACATTTCAGGCTCTGTGCCCAGCATTGCTTTGCACTTTCTGAACCAGTCAAGCATATCACACTTGATAAAATAATTTAGGTGTGGCTCTGACAGACATTTACAGCTTTCTGTCTCTTTGGCTTGTGGCTGCCTCCTCTCACTGTGCAGCACTTATTAGTACATTCTGGTGTATTTTTTAAGCCCTCATCATATTTTAAGTGAGTGTCCATAATTCCTGCACAGGTTGTCAGAACAACGAGTCTTTAGGCAGCATCCTGTGACATGACCCCTCCATCTTTATTCCCTTCCCTGTCACTTTTTAGTATTTTAAATTTGTCTCCTGGAAATTGGGTAGGGTTTTGTGTTTTAGCAGTGATTTCTTTGAGACTTGCTAATTGTCACATTTCCGATGGTAAGGGTCTTAAGGCCATGGGGGAACAGAGAAGTGGCTCTGATGCGGCTTGGGGAATGATAAAATCTCCAGAAGGCAAAGCTAAGCACGGTCTCGGACACATAGAAGTCCGAGGGTGTGCAAAGCACCAATAACATGGATTCTGAGGGAAAAACTAGAAGACCCGCTCTTCTGCCGGTTTCATTCCGAGCCTGACTGGGTGCCAGCCTTGCCTGCCTGAGGGGCCCCAGGGTGAGGGAATGCAAGATGCCCCACACTTGTGCCACTCTCTACCGCGTCCCATCTGGGCTCTCCTGGCCTCATTTAACTACAGTGAGGAGCATGTGCTAGTCTCTTTTATGGGCACTGGTAAAAAGGATTTCTCAACTGTACGTGTCACTAAAGGCCTGATATTTTATGTGCAACAAGGCGAGGACAGGAAAATTCCAAAGGGGCCTTTGTCCTGCACAGCAGCAAGCTACTCTGATCTTAATGTAAAATACATAAAGCAATTTTTACAACACTCTAAAATAAAAACAACTTTAATAGGACACACGTGGTGTCGGGTAAGTTTTTCCCTCCTTCCAGGGGACATTTTTTTCTTCCTTAGGAGATAAGGAAGCCTGAAGTATAAATCCCCTCATGGTTTATTAGAACAACTTATTTTCCTCATCAGACACCTCTCTAGGATCTTTAAATGGTGTTGATAAAAATGGTGCAGGCGGTTTGCTCACTGAGATTTCCTGTAAACGCGGATCCAGCTACTGGCCTGACCGAGAGCTGCTGTTGTGGATACCGTCCAGGATCAGGAGGCAGAAAGAAAACATTTTAATGGAAATAATGACGGAGTTTTACTAAAATCTCAGCATGACTCATGTTGTCATCATACAGAAGTGGTTAAGATGATACAATTATTCTGTGCAATAGAGTGGGGGCAGAAAGTTTCAGGTGGCAGGAGTTATTACCATTTATTTAGACTAAACATGTAAAGGCAGTAGGTTTTGCTTTACAACTGACCTGTTTATATAATACTTGGGCCTACTGTTTCTGTGCGTCAGTGTTATTTTCTTCTCTTTTGAGGACTTTGGAAACTAGGAGTAAAGTATTTGAACTTGGATAGCCAAGAGACATTGAACGATTGATGTTATGCCCTTATGTCCATTAGTCCAATGATTTAATAATAACGTAAAAAGATACTTAATAACATGCTAAAACAAAACAAAATTTAAACATCAGAACTAGGACAAACTTGGGGCACCAGGGTGGCTCAGTCCGTTAAGCGTCCGACTTCGGCTCAGGTCATGATCTCACAGTTCGTAGGTTCGAGCCCCGCATCGGTTCGTGCTGGCAGCTCAGAGCCTGGAGCCTCTTTCAGATTCTGTGTCTCCCTCTCTCTACCCCTCCCCCACTCATGCTCTGTCCCTCTTTGTCTCAAAAATAAACTATAAAAAAAATTTAAAAAAAACTAGGACAAACTTAAACGTTCAGACCGATAAATAAAATAAACTATATGAATACTTGTTGGTTGAAATAATTGAGCCAAAATTTGACCTTGGGTTTCCTACCCAAGGCAAAGGGGAAAGGTAGATATGATTTTTTAAATCTGAATTTCAAATAAATGACTAATTACAAAATACAGTATCAATTAACTAATAGCTCTTGAAGGGAAAAATTAGTGTACATATATGTGTATATTCACAGAACATTACATAAACATATGCATATATGTATGTGAATGTATACGTATATACACACATCTATCTGCACAAACATGAGTACTCATTCCAATTTCAGACATAGGAAAGTGTGCCTGTGTATGGAAGGGAAGGGAGCTACATCACGGAATTAAGGAAATTAATGATTATTACAGAAAACATTTCAGTTCCATAGGGAGATAAACACTAAGCAGATTTCTCAAATGAGGAATCATATCCAGAGCAATGAACAGTATGGTGGACCGTATCTTTACCAATATACAAATCGCAAGAATGAATTTTCGGAAGATAGAAGGCAGCTTGGGAGTGTTTATTCCTCAATGTAAGCTGAGGTGTAATCCATGAAAGTTGACTGTCTGGAGGCCTGGGCGATATGGAATCAGGATTTTGTGACTTACTAGTTGTATTTGAGTACAATAGTCCAGTAGGTTCTTTTAGTGAATAGTGAACACATCTAGAGCTTTATGTAAGAGAATCTAGAAAATGTGCATTTGTATTGAGAGTCAGTTACCCTTTGAACTTGTCAATAACTGTAACTGTGGTGTCTTTTTTATATAACATGTTCTTAAGTAAGATCAGGAGTTACATATTTAGATGCAGAGTTATTTCTGGTGATTATCTCAAGCCTTGTACTAATATTTGAATGACCTTGTCAGACTTCCCAAGGCTGACCTTCAATTATTTTAATCTGTCAAAACTATTTGGTATGAGAGAACTACATAGATTTTGAGTAAATGCTTACTGAGTGTAACTGACTTTATTAAAATATGTTGCAAGGTGACTTCTAATTTCTCTTTTGAGCCTACTTCCACGTATAATTCGGGTACCAGGTGTTGGAGCTGAGTTTCCAACACAACCCATGATTTTTACATTGCCATATCTTTAAGTTAATTAAATCAATTATTCAAACATCTGTTAACACCTGTGTTCTAAAGAAACAGGCATACTGTGATACAGATGAGTTTATAGTCTCCATAAGGAACAAGAAAATGCACATTGCAAAATAAGAAAAGAAAGTTGAGTTTGTAAATCTAAGTATTGCTACAGGCTGTGATGTTCTAGAAAATACCATCTTTAGCTGTTGTGGCCAGGAAATGCTCCTTGAAGAACAAGTGTAAATAAATGATAGTCAAAGGGCTAGATGGGAAACACCTTTGAGAAAGGGAGGAGATTATTTTAGACTGAGAGAGCATTGTGAGGAAAGATGTAGATGCCAAAGTGTCCCTCTGTGTCCGAGAGAGGGTGACCAGAAGAAGCTGGCTGCAGCTCAGAGTTTGTCAGTGGCAATGCAGAAGCTCACAGGAAACACTTAAGTTACATGCTGATGGCCAAGTGCTTCTATGGAGAGGTCGGGATTTTTAGTTTTATCTGGTACACAGTGGAGAGCTGTGGGGAACTTGAGCATGGAGGTATCTTAGCTGAATGCTGGTTGAAGACAGAAGTGGTTGAGGTGCTGTCGGTGAAGAGTAACTAAGTAGACCTCACATCCCAAATTTGGGGCAGAGCATTAAACAGAGTCTGCGTTTGGGAGAATTAGCAGAGAATACTTATGGGTTCTGGTGTTTATGCATTTTTCTGTTAGGCTTGCTTTTCTAAAGAGTGTAGGATTTTGCTTTGACTTGCAGTCCGCTGTGACCCTTATCTTTTTCTGCCAACTTTTTAAGCCAAGCCATTCCCGAGTTTTAGTGCAGTTTGTTTTTTAAAAATCTAGGCACATTTTGCATTCACCCTAACTGAACTATATTTACTTTCTAACTGCTATTTCTATTTGCCATTTACCAAGACCCTTGGATGTGTTATTCCCTATTTTCTGGCTTATCATGTTAACCTTCTAATGGATTTCCTTTACCAGCCAGCTTGAAGTACTTTGAAAATTTAAAGTATACACATTAAATATTATTCAAATCAAAGATGAAAGTGTTCCTACAAGGCCCAATTTCAAATGTATAATCTAAGGTGGTTTTATCTAGAACATCATTTACTAGCAACTATGTGGAGTGTTGAGTTGAGGAGGATTCAGAGTTAAATGCTGGGTTCAGGAGAAAACTGTACAATTATCAATTGGTGGTGTTTTTAGCATACAAAGCAATGTGTCCTGTATTCTCCATAATTCTAATCCTTGGCTCCATCCTGCTCTGGTCTTTCTGCTGCCTTTTCCTCCAACCTTCCAATAGACTTAGGTATCTTTGACAAGTACTGATCTAGCTTCCATTTTATACCTGCCGTGATGGTGGAGGATTATATATTGGGGGTGGAAAACAGCATGGAAAAATACTGGAAAGAGTTTTAAGTTTGATATATCCTGGTTTTCACCACTTGTGAATGACATTGGTTAAATTACTTAATTTCCAAAGCTTCGTCTTATACGAAATGGGGATATGTCACAGGATCATTTTAAGGAGTAAATTGCCACATATGCAAATGGGTTTTATGATTCTACACTTTGTTGTAATTCTATATTAACCATCCTTCCCATTGTTGGCTTACTCTTGCCTCTTTACTTTCCTTTAATTTCTCTCCATCTCATAGCTTTGTCTATCAGATGTGAAATCCTCTCCCATTTGAGCCCCAATCCCACTGATTGGGGCATCTTTCCCTAGATATCTTCCCAGCATGTCAAAACAAGTGTAGCTAAAACATACCTTGTATTTCTAAAATCTTTTTTTCTCCTGGGATGGTCTTCCTTTCCAAAGGAACCTCTAGGGGTACCTGGGTGGCTCAGTTAGTTGAGTGTCTGACTTCGGCTCAGGTCATCATCTCACCATTCCTGAGTTCGAGCCCCACGTTGGGCTCTGTGCCAACAGCTCAGAGCCTGGAACCTGTTTAAGATTCTGTGTCTCCCTCTCTCGCTCTGCCTCTGTCTCCCTCTCAAAAATAAATAAACATTAAAAAAAACCCTCCAAAGGCACCTCTAGCCTCCCAGTTACCCAGGCTCTTGGCCTTACATTTGTATCTCTTTTTACATTCAGACAAATCAGGACTCAGATCTTTACTCAACCACCTGAACGTATGCAAACCTGAGAAATTTGCTCAATCTCTCTTAGCTCTGGCATCTATGTTACGGGGATAATAGCAGATACCTGTTTCATAGGATTGTTATGAGGTTTAAATAACATCATTTAAAACAGTCAAGGATCAGAAAATGTGGGTTGTTATTAATTTTTTAAATAACCCCACACCCAACTCTTTCTCCACCATCCATTCATCTTTATTTCTGTGGCCTCTACTTGAAGCCTTTCTCATTATGTAGAAGATTGCAGTAGCCTTTCATGGGTAGAGAGAGGATAGGTTAATTTACACTCCAGCTGACAGATGTGGTCACATATTTTAAGCTGAACTTGTTCCTCACTCACCTAGTCTAATCTTGGTGGTAAGATGAAAACCTTAAATGACTAAGACAGCCATGGAGTATCCTGATGAGCATGGGCCCTCGTACAGAGTAAGTCTCCAGCGTTGAAAAGAGTGAAGTTTGCAGGATGAGTTGGACAGGTTAATGCTGGGTGAGGAGGTGAGACTTCAGAATACAGACCTGGAATCCTGAGAGGATTTGAATAAGTAAAAGTAAGTCGAGGTGTAGGGGGAAAAGAGAGTGAGAAAAGCTGGACAAAATGCAAAGTATATATATTACCATTTCTATAAACATGAAGAATCTGTTGGAACAACCCATGTATTAGGAAGCAAAAGGGAAAAATTAGGGCAAAAGGTGTAGAAATAAGGAGAAGGAATGAACTCAGCAGATACTTCAAAACCAGTAAGAATACATTACCAAATTAAGCCTCATGGATTGACCAATGCCAGAAGAATTTGAGACTGCCTGAAGAATTCTCACAGCGAAGAGGAAGTCTTTGTCCATTTGCGGTGATTCATTTATAAACTGCAAGTTGGATAGGTGAATATTCAAAAAGGAATTAAAGCATGGGTTTAACATATGGTACATAGTTTATAACAACCAGCCACTCAAGGCATAAGAAAGTAATGACCCCAGGGGCGTCTGGGTGGCTCAGTCAGTTGAGCCTCTGACTTCAGCTTAGGTCATGATCTCAGAGTGCGTGATTTCGAGCCCTGCATCAGGCTCTGTGCTGACAGCTTACAGCCTGGAGTCTGCTTTGGGTTCTGTTACCCCCGCTCTCCCCCGCCCCCTCTTTTGCCCTTCCCCTGCTCAGCTCATACTCTATCTCTCAAAAATAAATAAAAAAAAAAGTAATGAGCCCAAAGTTAGGAACTTCTTGGGTACAGATGTTTAACAGATTCAGTGATGTGTATTGCCTGACTGTATCTAAAGACATTTTTGCTTTGGAAATTCAGTTTAAATAACACCATTTAAAAACAGTCAAGGATCAGAGTAACAGTAATCTTGAGGAAACCTACAAAAGGGAAGGAGACTCTATACCTGGATTCAAAAATGGTCAAACTGCATTCTCTGCAGGATAGAATGGTGCAGTTGACCCTTGAACAGTACAGGGGTTGGAGGCACTCACCATTCACATAGTCTAAACTGTGTATTTAACTTCCAAGTCCCTAAAAACTACCAGTAGCCTACTATTTACTGGAAGGCCTTACTGATAACACAGTCAATTTATGCATATTTCATATGTTATATGTATTTTATACTATATTTTTATAGCCAAGTAAGCTGAAGAAAAGGAAATGGTATTCAGAAAATCATAAGGGCTATACTGTATTTATTTTTAAAAAATCCTCATGTGAATGGACTGTTGCAGTTCAAGCCTGTGTTGTTCATGGGTCAACCATCTATGGTTTTTTCTCACAGCTTGCAAAGAGGCCTAGCCGATTAGTGATCTGGTCTCAACCCTGGTTGAATAATAGTAGCTTTACTTTTTTCTCTATTGTATTTTGAGGTTCAGCATGGGTTTTCCTTTGTGAAAAGAACATATCTTCCTATAAAACAATATTTATATTCTTTTTACGTGTTTGAAGCCAAGGTGCAGGGTCAAAGTAGATGGTAAAGGCAAAGCTTGCTTCTTGCTTAGACATCACACTTGGAGCTCTTTATCCCACACAGCCTTTCAGTCCACAGGAATCTCTGGGCATTCCTCAGAGGTTAATACCATTAGATTTGTTCATGTTATCACATATATATCCTCCATGGTGACTGGCCTTACATTTTTGCAATGTTTTCTCTTGGAACAGTAGTATAACATTTAGGATGGACTGAATTCAACAACTTATCTACTGTTTGCAGGGGTATACTGCAAGACACAGCAATGGTCCAATAAAAACAAAGAGTCACTCTTTAACTAACTTAGTTTTTCATTTGGATTTAGAAATTATATAGAGTTAAAATGATATAAGGTAGACAAGCACATGACCTGTGCCAAGCCCAACTTTATTTCATCTTGAGCTACCTCTTTAAAATTTTATTCAGTAGTTGTTCTCTTGTTTGTACGAGAAATTCCGGGCAGGTCTCAGATCTTTTCTGCTTATTTTTGGCCATACAGTTCTGTGGTCATGTTTAGTCATTGATGTCGTCTTACTTTAGTTATTACAATGTCTAGTCCGAGATAATAACTATAATTAGAAACGAATTAGCAATAAGTCTTTGATTGTTATCTTGGATTTCTAGAAAATGTATCACAGACTTTGGCTGTTAACACATCTATTTTCCAAAATACCTGTGTATAGAAGAGTCTATTTTCTAAACTACCTCTTTCTTAAAAATTTTAAAGTAAATGACCCTCTGATGAAATGAAATGATATAAAACAACTAAATGCTAATCCCTGGAAGATGTCCATCATATAAACTCCCATCCCCTTTTCTCTTCCTTTCATTTTATGTCAAAACCTGGGAAGGAAACCACATGCTTCTGTCTTACATGGATGCAAAGATTTCTTGTAGTATTCTTGTATTTTCATGTTGAGATGGTACTGCTAACTTGAGTAATTTAAAGTAATTTCTGCCTCAAATGTCAAGTGTCTGTTGCATTTTCAGACCTTCCTCTATTTGGTATAATTGTCAACTTGAAGCGCACAAATTGACCTACTACAGTCATCAAATATGCTTTGAATTAGAGTTATTTGGCTCACTTCTGTAGCGCTGTTTGAAGCAATGGAGTCAGCATTGCCATTGCTAGTTTGCTTCTCCTTTCTCAGAAACATAGGACTTGTATATGCCAAGAACCACCACATGAAATTTTCCACCAGGTGGATGACATGTGAGCATATCTAGTTGCAAAACTGTAACATGGGTAGTAGCCTAATTTGAACCATTCCTTATATAATAGCTTATATTTATTAAGAACTTTATTGAAGGAGTTCAAACATGGGTGGTGGCCTCTTGAGCACCCATATTTTAGAACTTAGACAAAAGCATACAGCTTTCAAATTGCCCATCTTTTATGTAACTTTTAGTGCTTAGTAAGAAATGATTCCACAATCCAGATTGTGCAACTAATGTACAATTAAAGGTGATTGAAAATTCAAAATCTGTGGTCAGTTAGTCCCTTCATACACATTTGCTCATGAATGTGTTTGTGTGTGAGTTGGCGGAGGGAGATGAGAATTAGTGGTTTCAGCACCACATTTAGGGAAATGTTCAATGTTGTGTTCAGCATTTTGTTTGACAGTTGTTACCTTCTTTTCATTGTCTCTCCACTTTTGTTTACTTCCCTGTTTCTTAAGCAGCCTGATGAAATCTCATCAGCTAACTAGGATTGAATTTTGATGAGTGCCAAGTTGCTTTGATGAAATCTGGTGTAATTATGTTAAACCCGACTTGATTTAGCTTTAATGCTGGCATTTTCCATATTGAGAAAATTAGTGCATTTGTCCGCTCCAGGAGAGAGAAGCCCAGTAAGAAACAAAGATAGCTCGAATACAAAAAGCAACTACAATTTAAGTTCATTTTATATCTTTGTTTCAAAACTAGCTTTTCCATGCATTCAAACTTTTTAAGTTTTGGCATCTGTTTCTTGTAACAGCAGCAGAATTGGAACTTGCTATTAGCCAAAACTACCTTTATCCATGAACTAGAAAAAGAAAACATATAGTTCCTGTTGACCAGAAAAAAAGCTTTTGTACCCTATTATCTGGATTTTTCTGGGGGAGAGGGAGAGGGAGAAAGATTTTAGTACTTAAGTACACAATATTGTTTCATTTTATCGGCAAAGGAAAAAACTGAATTTTAAAATTGTACTTCCTAATGTTATTTCGGGTTACAAGTCTATACAGGAATCAAAGAACATTAGAGTCCAAAGACTCTCAAATTTACATCTTAATTTTTGACACTTATGATGTAGAAGAAACCAAACTTGCTGAAATTTTATATAATTATAATAACAGTGTATCTCTTAGGAGATTGCTATGATGCCAAAATTTCAAGAGGTTTGGGCGTTAGGTCATGGTGCTGCAGTAGGGTTTTCAGAATGTTCACATGGGCTGAAATAAGACCTTTAACTGCTCAGCCAGTACACTTTCCCCTCCTAATGTAGGAGGCCAGCGAACTTCTGTCAGTGGCACTTTAAAACTGGATCTGGAATTGGGAGAGACCTCCCACTTTTAGTCAGTAACCATGAACTGACTTAATATCTTTGAATTGTCCAAAGATAATTTCTACTCTGGACGGTTCTTGGGGAGAACTATTCTAGGGGCACTGAGAGATTATTCTTTATCTCTGTTTTCTGCTTTGAGTTGTTCTCTAAAGTTACTAAAGAATTTTGCTCTCTCAAGGCTGGCACAACACATCCCTACTCTAAAACTCTTACAGAAGGTGACAGTTTAATTGAAATCAGAAAGTTGGTGGCAGAGAGTGAAGGCAGTTCTGTGGCCATGGGAGAAAATTATATACGTTCTATTTCTTCAGAATCCTGTGTTTTATGCCTTTATATAACTGGATTCAAGTGCGTGTGTGTGTGTGTGTGTGTGTGTGTGTGTGTGTGTTTTCCTTGATTAGTTTTCAGTGGGCACTTACGGGAATTATTAACAAGTTACCAGAATTATTAGTCACTAACTACACAGAGTTTTTTTCTTTCATAGTTTATTGTCAAATTGGTTTCTATATAACACCCAGTGCTCATCCCAACAAGTGCTCTCTTCCATGCCCATCACCACCCTTCCCCTCTCCCCCACCCCCATCAGCCCTCAGCCAAAGAGTTCTTTACTGCATTGTTTATAGAGTGTTCAGTCAAGAACTACTTTAGAATTAGAGCATTACTGAGTCCTGCTAACTGTGAACACGATGGGTTCAACAAAATGCTGATTCCTCCCTGATTAGGTTTACTCATGTTCTGACGCCCCTATCAGCTGGAAATGAACATTTGTCAGAGTGGTATCTATGATGACGTAAATTTAACTGTGTTTTATATTTTCACTTATCCATGAAAGATCTGGCAAAGGGCTATCTTAATGGATTTTACAGCTGAGCCCCAAAACCCAAAATAAAAGTGGTCTGCATTATTATTTATAGTCTGTAGAAATTATCTTTACATAAATGACTTCAGAATCTGCTTGTTACAGTGGTGTGTGTGTGTGTTTGTGTGTGTGTGTGTGTGTGTGTGTGTGTTCACTTATTAGGCTGTTGGAGCTGTTAGATTATGTCATCACCATAATCTAGACCAAAGATCTGGCAAAGCTTTTGTACACCCCAGTTCCTAGACTTTTATGCAGATTGATTTAGAGTAAGGCTACCACAGAAGATAATTTCTAGATAAAGAATGTAGAAGAGTGACTCCTAAGAGCTCTGTTCTCAGCTTCCTTTTTGGATTCTGACTGTGACCTATGTTACAGCCCCAGATGAATTGCACGTAGTCATTCCAGGGTCTGGATATAATTGCTGTCTTCTTGGTATAAGGGTTCCCTGATCCTCAGTCTTGAGAGGAGCTGATAAAATATGCATTTTCTGCTAAGATGCATGGCTTTTCATTGTAATTGGTATTTTACAAACCATGGGCCATGATGATGAAGTGATTCAAGATTTGAAAAAGTTTAAAAGCTGCTGACAGTAAAGCAAGAGCCACATGCCACAGGCAGGGAACACAGACACCATAAAAAAGCATGCATGCCAGTTGCTTGAGAAATTCATCAAGGAGGCATGTTAAGCCTTAAAAACTTATCAGAAAGGAGTTGTGATTTGTTGCATCAACGGCTAAAACAATTTGTGTATCTGATTCCTCCTTATTTCACATATTTGCCAAAACTTTTCAAATTGTGTTTTGTATACATCGAATGGTCTTTCCAAATTGTGCTTGTTTATTCATATTTCCAGGTCCTTTAAGATTTTTTTAAACTTTTTTTTGAGTGTAGCTGACACACAGTGTTGCATTAGTTTTAGGTGTACAACATAGTGCTTGAACAAGCCTATGCGTTATGCTCTGTTCACCGCAAGTGTAGCTCTGACCGTCACCGTATGGTACTATTATAATATCATTGACCATATTCTTTATGCCGTGCCTTTTATTTCTGTGACTTACTCATTCTGTAACTGGAAGCCTGAATTTTTTTTTTAAATAAAAATTGCACCTACTTAAGGTGTACAGGCTCCTTTTTATTTGGTATCCTGACTCTCCATTGCTTGCTAGAACCCCTTAGGAAGGGGTTTGTTGAGGCAAATCCTGAATGGCCTCGGGCCAAGATGCTATGAGCAAAGCATCCAAAGTGCAGACAGAGTTGAAGCTTTTCTGAGAGAAACAGACCATCTGAGTTTTTAATTAGAAAACTGCTCAAATCCACACCTCGCTGTCCTCTCCTGAGGCTCCTAAACCAGAATCGAGGGTATATTTACTAGTGTTTTTCTTTTTTAAAACCTGCAATAAAAATGTAGAACCACAGCCAGGGGAGAGATGAAAGGGTAAGGGGGTGTGTCTCAAGGGATTGATAACAGGATTAGAACTTTGTAGAAATCATTTGCATTTACAATACATACACACTTCGCTGAAGTTGTGAAACTTGGTGTTTTACATTTCAAGTTCCTTTTAGGCAAAATCCAACACCTTATTGCTAAGCAGACATGACCACCTCTGTGAAAATTTAAGAACTAGCCCCAAATTCAGGAAGGAGTTAGACTAGCCTGAGAGGAAAGCCATTTGAGACAAAGCTCTCTCTAGTCAGTTCAGTGGCAAAAAGGCAAGACTTCTCTCAAATTGTAGATAAAATTGAAGATGATGTTACGATAGCAAAACCAAAAGGTTCTCAGGTGGTGACAAACTAAAACACTGAGGAAGCTGTGTTCTATGTGGATCAGTTTGGATCTGTGGGTATTAGTGCTTCCTTAAAGTTGTCACTGGTTTAAAGATGGTATTAAGCAATTGTAGTTTGTTTTTTGTTTTTGTTTGTTTTAGGACAGATACTGTTTAGTGAAAAACGCTTAAATAAAATCAGCATTGTGTTTGTATAACAGCCACAGAAAAACCAAGGATTGATTTTACTACCAAGCTTGTAGCATACACTGGACATTGAGATTCTAGACAGTTCTTTTTCTTGTTGCATTAATAGAATGTGGACAGGATACTTGGCCGTTACTGTACTGGGGTCTTTTGCTATGGTTCCTCTGTGGCTGGACAAGTGCTTTACAGGGCTCAGAAACACAAAGAAGATCACAATAAATTTTTGAAATGTTACTTGTTTTAGGGTTTCAGGTGATGCTCTTGCAAATGTTCTCCATTTGAGCGACTGAACAGCAAAACAGAGGCAAAGGCACAGAGACAGCCTCAAAGTGAATGCTAATTTAATTTAAACTGCTGTTCTATGTAACTTCTTAATCACTGTGTCATTTGGTCTAGTAACTTTTTTAGCCTCACGCCCTGAACAGTTTGTGATGGATCAGCTAGCTGTACTACCAAGCCATCAGATGTATTCATTTTTGGAAGCAAACACTTCATGGTTGTTTAAAAATCCAGAGTAGTCACATGGGGGAAAGTGTGGGAGGTTTCAAGTTTCTGAAACATTTCGCAGAAAATGAAGTGATAACAGTTCCTGCCGGTGGCCATATGACTCAATAATAACTGGAAGAAAAAAAAAATGTTTGTTTAGGTTTGGCCAGAGTTAATAACAAGCCAGAGCTTACAATCTTATTTTTGCTCACAAACATGTTTCCTTTCTCCGTGACCCTTTTCTTCATCTTCTGTAGACATCTTCTGTTGAGCTTTCCTGAGACCTGCCTACACTCTTTGAGAGATGTTCAATATGTATTTTGAGCTGATTCAGGGCTCCCCCCCATTCATTAAAAACACAATAGCAGCCAAATCTCAAATCTGTTGCCATAGTCCAGTGTCAGCCTGTACCGTGCAAGATGTGGACAGCATTTGTGGTAGGAAGTCTGTGGTAGACAACTGGAAGTTTCTCATTTCAATTCCATGACTTACTGCCTCAGTTCATCAAAATTCTTTACTCTCCGGGATTGCAGGATACATTTGGCACCAACATGTGCTAACACAAGCTTTTGTTGTGTTTAAATTCCTTCTCGGCTGGCCAGATCTTTATTTTATTTTGGTCTGTAGGCACATCTGTCACCTGTCTCTTCAGAGGTTATATGCCTCTGGGGAGGAACTCCTTTTTCCTGAACCTATGCTTCATGTTTAGCTTCCAAATACTTTTTACGTTTCTATAGCCACAATCAGGTGAGCCACCCAATTTTTAATCCATTGGGTTGATGGGCTGGGGAGTTATGGCCTGTTTTATTGTATTTATTTATTTTTACTAAGTGGGTGGGATATTGTAGCTTTAATAAATGACTTTTTGTGCTGATAGTGTTGTGGGTAGAGAGACTGTGTATTTTGAAAAGAAAACCTTTCATTTCAATATGTTAAGTAATCCTGCAGGAATTTATAAAGGAAAGGCTTAAGATAATGTATTTTAAGGAGGCTACCTAGGGCATTTGCCTAGGAAAATGGAGCGTAATTTGTAAACTGTCACAAGAATGAAATTATTTGAATATTTGTGGGTTAAACTAATTTCTTCTGAATATTTTCAAGCTCTGAATTCGTAAAGACTTTAAACGGAAGCAAAATATTTGATTTAATTAAACCTGCTGAGAAATATAGCAGAACTAAAATTTTTAGCCACGACAATAGAACTCCTAAGCCTATTAAATGTTTTATCTCTTCTAACTTGAAATTTATGCCCTAAATGACACTAAATGTTAAGGTTACAAGAATGCTGTCTAATATAGTACCATACTGCAATTTCATTTCAAGGATCCTATTGTGGACAGGTTCAGGATTCTAAGCGGACACAAGAAACATTCATCTTTACATACCTCATTCACATTCCCTGTGTATGTGTGCATATGTGACTGAAAAGCATATTTTCTTCACTGGTCTGCTGATCGTATGGAGAAGGGGCACTCCCTATGATATGGATAAAACCCATTTCGTGAAATACCCAGCTACTGAAAACCTTGGTGAGAATAACCTTACAGAAAACTTAATAATGTAGAATTGCAAGTTCAGACATCTGGGGGTAAATATTTTGGTGTCTCATATGTGGATCGTCTTTAGTTCCTTGATGACTTGGCACCACCAGTTGATGTCAACCTGATCCAACCTTGATATCACTGCAAACTGAGACTCCTTTGTTGGCCACCTGCTCCATCTGTTTTTATTTTTCCCAGTCCTCACATGATGGGGAGGCAGAATAGTAAACGAGTAAAGAGAGCAAAAGCTTTGCAGTTAGGCAGTCCTGAGATTACCTTTCTGTTTAACTGTTTGCCCTTGGACACCTCTCTGCTACTGTTTTTCTTTTTGGCTAGGTGGGGACAGATGATGGAATCTACCTTCCAGGCTTATGAGGTTGAAAGGAGAATGCCAAGTGTCTGCACATACTAACATTTCCTGGGTACTCGTGGCTGTTTATGCTAGTGTGCATGTACCATGTCCTTCAGCTGACCTTGAGGGGCTTGCTAGGACACTAGAGCTCTTCAGGTTCCAGAAGGTAGTAGTATTGTTCCAGATTCCCAGCTCTTTCTATTAAGCATGTAAACCCAGTTTCTTTAGTCATGGAGTGCAAAGGACACCCATCCGGTCTTTCAGTAGAGTGCTGTTTTGTAGACCTGGTTCATCAGTCCCATGCCTTTCCTTTCTGATTCTTGCCATTTGCTTGGGCATTTGTCTTTAGTTTCCATTTCTAGAGACCTGGTCATAGTTTCCACAAATTTTGACAATCCTCCCCAGGGGATAAGGACTTAGAAGTTCGGGACCCAATAGGAAGCCATGAAATTGTGAAACTTAAAAGGTGAATATTTAGATTATGTCCATTTAAACTTTATCTCATGATGGGTATCTTAAATTTTTTTTAATGTTTATTTATTTTTGAGGGAGGCGAGAGGCAGAGAGAGAGGGAGACACAGAATCCCAAGCAGGCTCCAGGCTCCAAGCTGTCAGCACAGAGCCTGATGTGGGGCCTGAACTCACAAACTGTGAAATCATGACCTGAGTCACAGTTGGACACTTAAATGACTGAGCTACTCTGGTGCCCCATCATAGGTGTCTTTTGTATTATTAATGTATATTTTCTGAAATAAGCTTTAAAATTATTAGCTTAAAGATTTATGGTAGTATATAATTTTTGTATCTCTGAACATTTTTAGGCATATTCAAGTCTGAGTAGTGTATAAAATATACATTAAATTATATACATATAATCTTATATATATTATACACATATGTATTGTATAAAATGTATATTATATGTATAATTATTTTATATAGAGAGAAGATGCTTTGCATGTAATAAGCATATTCTCTCTCTCTCTCTCTTTTTTTTTTAACCACATCTAACTTATAAAGTTAAGTACTTAAGATTTTCCTGTATTTTGGGAGAGTTCTTTTTTTTCAGTAATGCTCCTGAGCAAAAAAGGATGAGGATGGAAAAATTGATAGCATTCCTAGTTATAAATACCAGCCAACTAAATAATGTAGTAAACATATTAAACAGAAAAATAAACTGGAAGTCACCAAGATACTAATAGTAGTTGTTTCTTGGTGGTGGGATTAAGGTTTATGACAGGAAGGACTGTCACCGACTGTTCAATCTTCAGTATTTAATAGTTCCTTGCATATAAGTAGGTAGTCGGTATCTGATTGAATGTGGATGTATAAAAATATGCTTCCCTTATACTTCTTGTAATTTTAAAATTTTATATAATTAACATTGTCTTAGTACTATAATGAGGGGAAAAAATCCTGATGTTATAAGAAAATATTTTTGTGATTATCATTATGAATATAATCTGTATCTTGGATTATTTTCTTAGGATAGTTTGAACAGTAGAATTATGGTATAAAAGAACATGAATTTTTTGGCCAAAACTTATATTGCCAAACGGCTTTCCAAAGGACTTATATATAGCCTCATGCTACCAGCAAAGTGTATCAGCCTCACCACATCTTGCTAGGATTATGTTTTATATTTAAAACATAGTTTTATTATGTTTTTAAAAATACTTCATCTGTTTTCAATTATATTTATTTATGAGAGGATCCCGCTTGAATTTCTTTGCCAGTTTTATTTCCTCTTTGCTGAAATGTCTTTGTAACCTTTGCTCATGATAAGCAAGGAGTATGTGCATCCTTTAAATGCTTAGAAAAGGACATAAAAAGTTTTGTGGTAATTTTACTTTTTTTTTTTTTTTTTTTTTTTTTTTTAAAAATGGGGGTCCAAGGCATCCACAATGCCAGAGTTTTGAAATTTTCACAGTTGAATACTTAGGACTACATTATCAAGTTCAAGTACAAAGCCTTTAATTTTTTAGATGGACTGACAGAAGTACAAAGTTGCACCAAAAATGCTGAATTTATAAGCTAAATTCTGTACAAAGGTAGTTTTAGCTTCTGTTCTAACTTTCTGAGTCTTGGGTGGCACCAGCTAAGACAAGTAGAATTAAGGGAATATTTGCTTCTTTTTGAAAAATTATTTTATGAAAATGAATTTCAAAATACTCCTTTTAGGTGAAATTTGGCATATGTGTCCCCGTTCCCCCCCGCCCCCCAGAAATCTGTTCATTGGGATTCAATATATTTTTCCAGAGCTGTTAATGTGGTAGTACTTAAAACAAGTTTTTTTACACAAATATATATCCTTTACGTAGGTGATAAATTTGAGACCAACATTTTTATGAGCATGGTAGTAAATGAAAGAGAATGAATAATTTAAATATATGTATATTTCATACAAGTATATATGCAATCCCTTTGGCCAATTGCTTATGAAAAGCTGATTATATTATGTGAGCTTATATTTACTTTAATAGTAAGCCCAACATATGTTAGACCCATGGAGTAGGTTGTACTAGTGGAAAAACTATGCCATCTGATTTTTCATATTGGTAGTAATGTGGTTCATTTAAACTCAGCATCAGCTCAGAGAGGTATATGTATGTCTAAGTGACAACTCCATTAGGCAGTGTTCACAGGGAGGTTGCATCATGGGTGTTAGTTTTTCTATGACTGAAAAACATACACAGGCTGGACCTCAGCCTCATGATCCAGTACTCCAGAATCCTCCAAACCTGTTCAGTCTCAGGTTGAGGAAATCACAGACCATAGAAACAGGTGTCCTCACAATCTTAGCTAATTCCTCAGCCCAGCTTAAGGATCCTGTTACCTCTCTCTCATTTGGCACAGTTGGCATCTCTAACCGTGACTGTTCTCAGAAGATGATGATAATTTCTCCTTATGGCTTAAAACTGAGGGTCCTCACTTTTCTTCCTGTTTATCTTCAAACACTGTACCTACTTTAGCTGTATCTTCTCATGGAGGCAACCTCATANTTTTTTTTTTTTTTTTTTTTTTTTAAAGATGAGGGTCCAAGGCATCCACAATGCCAGAGTTTTGAAATTTTCACAGTTGAATACTTAGGACTACATTATCAAGTTCAAGTACAAAGCCTTTAATTTTTTAGATGGACTGACAGAAGTACAAAGTTGCACCAAAAATGCTGAATTTATAAGCTAAATTCTGTACAAAGGTAGTTTTAGCTTCTGTTCTAACTTTCTGAGTCTTGGGTGGCACCAGCTAAGACAAGTAGAATTAAGGGAATATTTGCTTCTTTTTGAAAAATTATTTTATGAAAATGAATTTCAAAATACTCCTTTTAGGTGAAATTTGGCATATGTGTCCCCGTTCCCCCCCGCCCCCCAGAAATCTGTTCATTGGGATTCAATATATTTTTCCAGAGCTGTTAATGTGGTAGTACTTAAAACAAGTTTTTTTACACAAATATATATCCTTTACGTAGGTGATAAATTTGAGACCAACATTTTTATGAGCATGGTAGTAAATGAAAGAGAATGAATAATTTAAATATATGTATATTTCATACAAGTATATATGCAATCCCTTTGGCCAATTGCTTATGAAAAGCTGATTATATTATGTGAGCTTATATTTACTTTAATAGTAAGCCCAACATATGTTAGACCCATGGAGTAGGTTGTACTAGTGGAAAAACTATGCCATCTGATTTTTCATATTGGTAGTAATGTGGTTCATTTAAACTCAGCATCAGCTCAGAGAGGTATATGTATGTCTAAGTGACAACTCCATTAGGCAGTGTTCACAGGGAGGTTGCATCATGGGTGTTAGTTTTTCTATGACTGAAAAACATACACAGGCTGGACCTCAGCCTCATGATCCAGTACTCCAGAATCCTCCAAACCTGTTCAGTCTCAGGTTGAGGAAATCACAGACCATAGAAACAGGTGTCCTCACAATCTTAGCTAATTCCTCAGCCCAGCTTAAGGATCCTGTTACCTCTCTCTCATTTGGCACAGTTGGCATCTCTAACCGTGACTGTTCTCAGAAGATGATGATAATTTCTCCTTATGGCTTAAAACTGAGGGTCCTCACTTTTCTTCCTGTTTATCTTCAAACACTGTACCTACTTTAGCTGTATCTTCTCATGGAGGCAACCTCATATTCCTGAGTCTTGGCCCTTCTCCAGGAGGACCTATTTATCTGTTATGACCTTTCCTTCATTATATTTTCTTCCTCTGTCCACTTCTTCTCAGCTGCCTTTATTACCCTAGCCCCTGACTTTCATATTCCCACCGGGTTGTCCCCCATGCACTGAAAATTAAACATATCAAAAATGACTTCTAATTCTCTGTTGAAATAGGCTCTTCCACCTATTCTCCCTATTTCAGAGGCTGCATCACTTCCCTACTCGTTTTAGCCACCACCTGGAAAGCATCCCAAACTCCTTTATTCTTACTTGCCTGTCCATTTGTTCACCGATTCCTCTGGATTCTACTTCCACAACTTGTTGCCTTCTCTCTGCCTGGTGCTGCTCTTTCTTCTCTTGGCACACCTTCTTTACTTTAGTGGTCTCTTGACTGGTCTATCTTCTTTTTTCCTTTTTGAAACCAACTCTGGAAGACTATGTCTTTTTTATGTGAATACTACAATCTTTGAAGCATGACCTCAAAACAAATACACACCTTTATTAAATGTAACTAAAATTTCTAGGTTAACTATTTAGTGATAATCTTTTTTTTAGATTACATGTTGCATTTATTCTATCAAGTGTGGTCACTTCACTTTAAATTTTCAGTAAACTGGTTTCATGTTAGTTGTTAATGCCTAGTATTGTGTCACTGGATCTCTGCAAATTTTATTGTATTTTACTTTTCTATTTTTAGTATAATATTTCTGTGATTTGATACAAATGATCCAATTAATTTTGTGAGCACCAAGCATCCGAACATAAAGTAACACAGAGTGATAACATTCATATGTTTTGACAGCATTTAAAGGGAAAAGAAAGGAGGCTTGTGTCAAAAGTGTGCTGCAGTTCTCAGATTACCAAGGGCATTACTGGACTTCAGGTATCTTGGAACCATAAGTACAGCAAAGCTAGGATTTGGAGGATATGCGAAGAATAAAGACTACTTTATATTAACATTTCTTTTTACTATAAAGGAAATAGCATTAATTTGAAGAGAGTTAGTTTACACAAAGTAACTCTTGTTCATTGTTGGCTTCAATTTTTTAGGGCAAGATTAATAAGAAATATTAAGTAGTTTAAACCTTACATTTGTGCCTTGTAATTAGCTTAATTTCATGTCACAAGTTTTTATGGGAGCCATCTAAACTTTTTTACTCCCTGGGAGAGCGATGTTATGTTTCCAGCCTGAGTAGAGGAAGGCTGGATTTCATGTATGTCCTGAAACAAATTAGCACAGTTTGGTTAAAACAGCTGCCTAAGTGATGAGAAACAAATTGGATTAGAAACTCCTACTTGGTAGTTTAACATGTCAATTAGTTAAGTTAGGATTTGAACCATATCATACAGTCATGAGATGGATAATGACACACAGTGGTCAAGCCAAGTGTCTGGTAATGGGGCCAGCCTCAACCCCTGGCTCTGCTTTTGATCCAGGGAATGGTGTATTTCCCCTTCGACAACAGTCCAGTTTCTCCAAGTGCAAGATCAGAATTGTGCATTTAATAAGGCTTGATCGAGTATGCATTGTGAGTTAGATGACTTATTTAGAGATGAAGCAACATACTTGGAAATCATTACAGTAGGCAAGACTATGTAATTTCAATGCACTGGTGCTTTGTTATTCAATGCGGTGCTTCAGAATGCATCTGCATATCACGGGGAGTCTTGGTGGTCACGTGGTGTAATGCAGGAAATTTACTTGGTCAGATACAGGAGTGGACTTAAAATGTTCATCAGCCGTAAGTTCAGAGTTGCAGGATCCATGCTCTTCCAGACCCTGGGGGCACTGGGAAACTACTGCAGTAAGAGGGACTGAGGTCTGGCTAAGAGAACCGGGAAAGCTTAGATCCTCTTTTATCTTAATTCTTGCAAACCTAGTTTCCTTTACTCCATTCCTACTTTATTTCTAACTCTTGAAGCTCTTACATAATCAGGCACCACAACATACTGTTTTAAGAGTAAAAGCCTTGGAGTTCACTTTCTGGTTCCTTGACTTAGTAGCTTTTGTGACCTTGGCAACTACTTAACTTCACAACCCTTTGTTCCCCCATTTATAAAACAATAATATTTACCTTCAATGTTGTAACAGATATTAAATGGGTCAACACATGCAAAATGTGTAGTGCCTGGTGTATATTAATGTTAACTAATGACGTTGATAACATCAGTTCACTTAAAAGAATATAGAGAAAACAATCCTAATGGTACTTGAGAAGTGGTTTCCACAGAGAGCATTAGAATCACCCAGAAGCCTCAAAATAGGTAGGAAAAAAAAGACACATGGATTCTTTCTCTGAATATTCTAGCTGGATTGGACCTCTTAACCTCCACTGGCAACATTTCACCAATCCAGATATTTTGCCCAATACCTTTTTTAAAATCAGAGTTAAAAGTCTAGGCAGAATTGCTTTGCATTTCTCTTCATAGTGGGAAACCTGTTTGGATAAGTGAAAAAAAGCAGCCAAGCGGCCCCCCCTTTTTAAAAAAAACTTTTTAATGTTTTATTTATTTATTTATTTCTGAGAGTGAGCAGGGGAGGGTCAGAGAGAGAGGGAGACACAGAATCTGAAACAGGCTCCAGGCTCTGAGCTAGCTGTCAGCACAGAGCCCGACATGGGGCTCGAACCCACAAACTGTGAGATCATGACCTGAGCCAAAGTCAGATGCTTAACCGACTAAGCTACCCAGGTGCCCCCAAGCAGCTATTGAAAAGATGAAATTTATACGTTTCTAAGTTTTCTACAACTTGCTCTAGATCATTGTAAGGTGACAGAGGGACTGAGGGAGGCAGTTTTTTTAAATGTTTATTTTTGAGAGAGTAAGTACAGAGTGCAAGTGGGGTCAGAGAGAAGGGGACACAAGATCCGAAGTGGGCTGTGTGCTGACAGCAGTTAGCCCGATGTGAGGCTTGAACTCATGAACCCTGAGATTATGACCTGAGCCCAAGTTGGGCGCTTAACCAACTGAGGCACCTAGCTGCCCCAGGAGGGAATTATAAAGTATCCATCAGAGATTTCGAAAACTTAATTGAATGTTTTCTACCTCAGCAAAGCTGAACCCATTTATCTGTATAATCTCTTCAAGCTTGCAGTTATTGAAAAATTTCTGTCTCCTCTCTCCCTATTCTTAGCTGAGAGCAGCTTGCACATTATTTACTTACTTGGGTGCTGTTCTGCAAATTCGTCTATTTAAAGCTTGTGAGGGAGCCAAGCCACAGGATCTGGCTGACTTTCAGCTGCTAAACAGGGGGCATGTAACTTGCCATTGGTCCCCAACTGAGAGAACTGTAGCTGTAATTTCTTTTTTGGTAAACATTCATCCTGAAGTGGATTTATCTCCTCTACACTTTTGTTTTTGTTTGAGTGTTTTCCTGTTTTTGCATGATCCTCACTTTGTTGGACAGAAGTACTTCTTCTATAGCATTACTTACCCTCTCAAACCAACAAAAATTACTTTTGCGGTGCTGTTTAAGTCAGAGGATATAAAGGAAATCCCGTCTATTCATTAGAGGCAGAAGTAGCTTGTAGTTGCTCTTGAAGTCAGAAAACCAATAGTCTGTGGCACGATGGAGCTGGGACAACAGGGCCATGATGTGGGCTCATGACCATGTCGGGCCTTGTGGTCAAACCTTCTCTGTAGTTTGGCTCTGAGGTACATTGTCTCATGTGGTTGGTTTAAGAAAGGCTATTCCTAGCCAAAACATGGAAAGAGCCTAAGTGTCCATCAACTAACGAATGGATCAAAAAGATATGGTTCATCTATACAATGGAATACTACATGGCAATGAGAAAGAATGAAATCTGGCCATTTGTAGCAACATGGATGGACCTTGAGGGTGTTATGCTGAGCGAAATAAGTCAGGCAGAAAGGACAGATGCCATATGTTTGCACATATAGGTGGATTAGGAGGAACTTAACGGAGGACCATGGGGGACAAGAAGGGGAAAAATAGTTGGGGAGAGAGAGGGAGACAAACCATGAGAGACTCTTGAATGCTGAGAACAAACTGAGGGCTTATGGGGGTGGGGGAGAGGGGAGGGGGGTGATGGGCATTGAGGAGGGCACTTGTTGGGTTGAGTACTGGGTGTTATATGGGAACCAACTTGACAATAAACTATTTAAGGAAAAAAGAAAGGCTATTCCTTCTCTCTTGGTGTCATTGATAGTCTTTTCTGTGATGAGTGATCCCATCATTCCGGTTTGTACCACAGCCACCAACATATATTCATTGCTTACTATGTGCCATGAACTGGGCTTAAACTTCATTTTCTTGTTTAATCACAACACCATTTTTTGTTTATGTGGTAAGAATTACTATTTCTCACATCTTACAGATGAGAAACTGAGGCTTAGAGAAGATACTAGCTGTGAGGCTTTGGAGAAAAAGTGGCAGAGCTAAGGTTTACACCAGGGCTCTCAGTCCCCAAAGAGCATGTTCTTAACTTCTGTGCTGTATTGCTTTCCTGAACTAAGATGATTGTTGGAAAGTCTCCATGTTAGGAACTCACCACTTTTAAATGTTCCATACATAAAAACTTTGAAATGGCTTTCCTCCCAGTTCCGTTATTTTTATATAATGTAAGTACCTCTAGTAAAGGGAATCAAAAGGTTAGGCTAGAAAGCTTTATATAATTTGGCAAGACTAAATTTTTAGTTTCTTGTTTAAAATAAATATGACCTTTCAGAAGAAGAATAGGCAGTATGTGTTTATATAAAGCCAATTATTTATGCAAACTTTGTCAGCTAAGCAGTACATCTGTTAACTATATATTTTTAAAAAGGGTAGTAAAGGATGATCTAATAAGGTATAAAGATTATATGAAACCTGGTGGCCAATGATTTTTTTTCTCAGAAATTGTACTTAACCACACAAGAGGGTTTAGGGTTCAAATAGTCAAGAGTTACTTAGTACTTAAGATTGTTAAAAACACTTAAGTATTCTCTTGGGCTCTAAAATACTCTGTCCAGGATAAATGGATATAGACATAATTTAAGGCAGATAACGATGAAGTAGATGAGCCCTCAGAATTCTGCCCAGCGCTGTGATATATTTTGGCCTGCATTTAATAATTCTGATTAGTCAGGAGATTTTTAGAATTTGACATTTCCCATTGGTGTAAGTAAAACAGAATTGGACTTGAGAGCTGTTCTTAGTCATGTAAAGTTAAGTTTTAATATTTGAACATACTTAAAATTAATGTTCAATGGCCTCTGGTTAAGAATGGTATCTAGATGGACTTGCCCAGGCCACCACCCATCCTGACTTGTCCCTAAAATACTTAGAGGATGGAATGGATAACATTGTAACCTGTTGTCAGAATCCAGAAGGAAGTTACAAAAACTAAAAACCAAGAGGAGAATTGAAAACTAGAAGTTGAAGGTCATTTATGTACTAGTAACAAAGTCTACCCGAAAGCTAGAAATGGCTTCACTGCCAACCAGCGGGCCCTGGGTCAGAAATGAAAGTTCTCTACCAATGAGAGAACTGGACAAATGTTCTTTTGTTGCATGGCTTCTGCTTTATAACAACAGAATGGTAATTACAAATAATAGTGAATACTTTTAATATTCCAGATACTATATTAAGTGATGTTAACTCATTTAATTGCTGCAATGACTGTATAGGCTAGATACTGTTGTTATTCTTGATTTCCAGATGAGGAAATAGAGGCACAGAGATGACCAATGTTAGCTGTGTGGTTTGAACAAGTTAAATAATGAAGCCAGGCTCTGATACAGAAGGTCTGGCCTCAGGGCTTGTGTTCCTAATGACAAGGATAAACTGTCATTACAAATTCTCTCTTTCTTACAATTTCCTACAAATATTCACCAAGTCCAAGAAAATAAATGCATAAGAAATAGGTGACACATTGTATCTTGAAAAATGTGGTTCACTTTAGTGTTAAAAGTTAGAGGGATGACAGAAAAAAGCCCTGATGAGAGTGACTGTAAAGATTATAATTAATATATTTCACTTCAGTATGTTACAAATCCACATAGTAGGTATGAGAAGGTTCCAAGCTAGTTCCGCATAGTCACAGCAGGGAAAAGTTTCCTAAACATTGGATTAGGTTGGGGAATGAGCATATCAAGTGCCATTCATGAGTTGGGATGAAAAGAGAATTTAATCAACACCCAGATGTTCAGAGACAGGGTCCAAAGGCAGCCATCACAATTTATCTCCTAGGTCTGAGTAGACTTGCCCTTCTTTGAGGAGAAAGAGAATTTATTGTGTAATTGTCATGGAATGAGAGGAAAATCATTCAAAAACTTTGCAAGTTCAGATTCCTGATATTCCTGCATGGGAAGAAGAAAAGAAAAATTTAGGAAAAAAAGTTAGTCCTCAGTAGGATGCAGGGAAGACCTATTCTTTGTAACTTAGGTTAGGAAGCAGTAGTGCCTGGGCTGAGATCAAGGGACAAGGTGATCTGATGAGAAGTGTGGTCAGGTGACACAAGGCATTGATGGCAAGCTCAACCTAGAGCAGTAGTAGGGTTTTCATTGGGGGAGCATCCAGTACAGAATTGTTCATTTGGAAAACAGAATAACGATATGGAGGGAAATCTTGAGAAACTAAAAATCTGAGAAGATCAAGGACAAATTGGTGAAAATGATGGGGGAAAAGATGAGACTAACAAGAAAACGTCAGTTGAAAAATGGCCTGGTTTTATAGAGCCAGAGACTATGGCCTCAGACTAGCAAAGATATTTGTTTTTTCTGTTTTTTTGTTTTTTTTAATTTTTTAATGTTTTATTTATTTCTAGGAGAGAGAGAGAGAGAGAGAGACAGCGTGAGCAGGGGAGGGTCAGAGAGAGAGGGAGTCACAGACTGAAACAGGCTCCAGGCTCTGAGCTGGCAGTCAGCACAGAGCCTGGCGCGGGGCTCGAACCCACGAACCGCGAGATCATGACCTAAGCGAAAGTCGGACGCTCAACCGACTAAGCCACCCAGGCACCCCTATATTTGAATAAAAGGGATAAAAAGAAAAGTCCAGAACCATCTATTATAAAAGTACTTTACATCCAAAGGACAAAAATCAAAATCAGGCTGTCCTGAGACTTACAGTTTTGTTGTCAAAAGGAAAAAAAAAAAGAGTGAACTAGTACCTACATTTTGAAAGATGAAGATGTAACTAGATAATCTTGGAACACAGCCAAGTTGTCTTCTCTGATGTGCCATGCCACCTGAGTTGTCACCATTGCAATATTTGCAGTAATTACTTGCAGAAAAATTTACTCCAGCTCTATGAAACAAACCCTATCATAAGGGTTCATATGCACTTACCAGCACAAATACTAAACTAGGGTGCAAATCCAGGCAAGAAGGATGTGCAGTGCATTACAGTCTCACTTCCATGGTTCTCCCAATAGGATAATGCATATTCTGGTTATCTATTACTGCATGACAAACATGCCAAACCTAGTAGCTTAAAATAATTATTGCTCATGAAAGAGATCTTCTTATCTCTGGTGATCTGAGGGTTGACAGGTTGAAGTTGGAGACTCTCAGCTGGGGGCATTCATTCTTCTTTGTCCAGAAAGATGCAACCATATGGAGGCTTCTCACTCTCATGTGTGGCTCCTGGGCTGGCGTGGCTGGAACAGTTGGTGCTGGTTGAGTGTCTCTCTCTCCACACAGTCTCTCCATGTGTTTTGCTTGGGTTTCCTCACAGTGAGATGGACCCAGGGTGAAGCTGCAAGGTTTCTTAGGAAAGAAGTCCCAGAAAATCACCTCTGTCATGCAAGCTGTTAAGGTCAGTTCAGGTTCAAAGGCTGGGAGGAACAGATTTCACCTCTGGGTGAAGGAGTGGCCAATGCATATAAGGAAGGAAGTGTTTGTCACCACTCACTTTATCTCCCAAATGTGGAAGCTTTCTGATACCATAGAGTGCCATTGCTTGGTTAAAACAAACACACTTATCAAAGAGTTTGTTTAGTTTTAGTAAATAGGCAATTTGGCTATTAAAATGATTTTTATTCAGAAATCTTTGGATTGTTACATAGGTATTTACTAAGGATTTTAGTGATAGTCTGGGAAATTAGTTGGGATATTTTCATAAACTGGAAATAAACTACTTTTTCCATTTCAAAATGGAAGACAGGCTCTGCTATCCAAAAATGTGCTATTCATTTTCAGGAATGGATTAGATCCAGGTACTGAAGGTTCCTGTAGAAAGGGCATGAAGACACTGAAATATACAACAATTACAAAATGTGATGCTCATCTTCTCATTTCTTGAAAAAAGCTTTGTAAGATATCCTAAGAAATCAAGTAGTTGACTAGCATTCATGATCTAGAAACATTTTTCCTTAAACACATACGAGTGCATACACACATATGTATGTCTTTGGTTAACAATGGTTATTTTTTAGAGTTTTTTAAAGCATTTTACAGTGATTTTTATTAAAAATTTTTATTTATATAATTTATTCTCAAGTTAGCTAACATGCAAAGTAGTCAGTGTGCTCTTGGCTTTGGGAGTAGATTCCGGTGATTCATCACTTAACATAAAATACCCAGTGCTCATCCCAACAAGGGTCCTCCTCAGTGCCCATCACCCATTTTCCCTTCCCCAACCCTCCCATCAATCCTCAGTTTGTTGTCTGTATTTAAGAGTCTCTTATGGTTTGATTCCCTCTCAGTTTGTAACTATTTTTTTTTTTTACTTCCTTTCCCCCATGGTTTTCTGTTGAGCTTTTCAAATTCCACATATGAGTGAGAACATAGGATATCTGTCTTTCTCTGACTGACTTATTTTACTTAGCATAATACCCTCCAGTTCTATGTTTGTTTATTTTTGAGAGGGAGAGAACATGAGAGGTGGGGGGGCATAGGGACAGAGGATCTGAAGTGGGCTCTGTGCTCACAGCAGAGAATCCATTGGGGGGCTCAAACCCATGAACCTTGAGATCAGTCCTCTGAGTCAAAGTTAAATGCTTAACCAACTGAGCCACCCAGGTGCCCCAATTTTGTATTTTTAAAATAAATATAGCTACCAAAAGTATATATAATTGATATGTATAGTTTAAAGAACAATGACAAAAATCCCTGTACCCACCACTCAGTTGATGAAATAGGGCATTATTGATGACATTGCCAAGATGGCAGAGGAGACCCCAGCCTTCATTCTCCACAAAGATTGGTAAACAAAAACGGTGCTGGGAGAGCTCTGGAGTCCATTTAAGAAACTTCAACAAACCATGTGAAAAATACTTGAGAGTGAGTGATCAAAAAGGGAAAGAAGAAGTTTCATTTTGCCTTCATCATTCCATCCCCCATGACTACATTGCTCAGAGCCAAGAAAAGAACACCCAGATATACCGCTCTCAGCTTTCTCAGCCTTTTGGGGTATTGCATCAAAGACCCGCTTTAGTTACCCCATCCAGAGACCAGAAAAGCTGAGATGTATAAAGAATGGCTAGGAATAAGGCAGAAAATCAGGGTCTATCAGTATCAGCCACACAGTGGGAGGAAACTCAGTTCTCAGGGACCCGCTTGGTAGATGACCCTAGTAGCTTTCACCACTGAAGAAACCAGGGTCACCCAGACTCCCCACAAATTTCACTAGTTTTCACCCCACAGGTGTTTGTGTTTGGTGATGCCAGCTGCCTGAGTCCCTACCCACTCCCTGCCCTCCACCCCTGGCAAAAGCCTAAGAACTACACAGAAAGCCAGTCGCCGCCTCTGTGGCTATGTGAGTGCAAGACACCAGATTAGAACACCCCCAGCTGATCCTTACCACTGTTTCTGCTCTTGAAGCTGGCCCTTCCACCTGTGCACTTGAATGCTGCTAGTCTGTTGCCCATCACCAGCCTCCATTGGCATGTGCCCACCATGGCAAGAGCTTAGAGCTACAAGACTGGGTGCTTATAACCAAGACCCCTACAGCTACTTGAGGCTCTGGATCTCCTGTCATTGGCCTGTACCACTGGGCTCACTTGCAGCTAGTACCTCCAGCTTTATACCTGCATGCCTCCAGCCTAACCTTTGACACTGGCTTCCACTGCCACATGCATGCCTGTGGAGGGACCATTCAGCTTCAGGAGGGCATGCCGATAGCCAGGGCCCCTGCAGCTGCCCCTGGACCCTGATCTGGCCCCGGGTCCTGTTACTGGCTTGTACCACTGAACTCACCTGCAGCTAACTAGCCCAGCTATGTACCCACACACCCTCAGTCTGACTCTTGACACCAGCCTCTATTGCTGTACACCAGGGATCACAACCAGTAGCCACAGTCATGCACCCTGACAGCCAGTACCCCCGGAGTGCCCAGGGCACCTGCAGTTGGCCTTCACCATTGCTGCTTGTCCTGGCTTCCACCACTGTGTGTGTGTGTGTGTGTGTGTGTGTGTGTGTTTGCAATAGGCCTCTGCCACTAACCAGGCACATTTAGCTGGTTCTCTGCAGCTCAATGCATGCATGCCACTGGCTCCAGTCATAACTGCTATCCACTTTGGTCCCTAGCCTCTGAACCTGGAGTTGCTACTGAGGCCCCCAACAGTCCTTGCGGCTCCTGCAGACCCCTGCAGCAGTCACCAAGGACATGTGGCTATTGAGTTGAGAGGGTGACTGCTCTTACCACTCCTAGTCAACATTGTACCAGAATTCCTAGATGGAGCAATTAGGTGAGAAAAAATAAAAGGGATCTAAATCAGAAAAAAGAAGTAAAATGGTATATTTGCTGATGACATGATCTTGTTTATAGAAATTCCAAGATTCTACCCAAAAGCTGTTATACCTAGTAAATGATTTTAGTAAGGTTGCAGGATACAGAATCAATGTACAAAAGTAAGTTGCATTTTTGTACACTAACAATGACTTATTGAAAAAACAAACAGTCCTATTTACAATAACTCAAAAAAAAAAATGTAACCAAGGAAGTGAGTGATTCATATGCCAGAAACTATAAAATACTGATGAAAGATACAAATCAAAAGATTTGTCATGTTCAAGGATCAGGAAAGTTACTATTGTTAAAATATCCAAACTACCCAAACTCATCTATAGGATTCAATGCAGTCTCTTTCCCAGAGTGGATTGATAAAATTTGATCTTGCCTCCCACAAATAATGTTTTTAATGAGATATGGTAGATTTATTTATCTAGAAATTTAACATTTACCCCTTTTTAAGACCTCCATATTTGTAAACAGGGGTTTTAATTTAACTGATTGAAAATAACTTTCGCACTAAAGCAAAACTGTAAATAACATTTGTATTAAATGCAATTTACCTCGAAAAAATTCTGATGGCATTTCTCACAAAAATATAAAAATTTCTCTCGCAGAAATAGAAAAAAATTTGTGGAACCATAAAAGACCCTGAATAGCTAAAGCATCTTAAGAAAGAAAAGTTGGAGGCATCACACTTCATTTTAAACCATATTGCAAAGCTATTGTAATCAAGGCAAAGCAACATAAAAATGAGCACCTAGACTAATGGAACAGAATTGAGAGCCCAGAAATAAATGCATGTGCATATGGTCAGCTAATATTTGACAAGGGAGCCAAGATAGTCTCTTTGATAAATGATGTTAGGAAAACTGGATATCCACATGCAAAAGAATGAACTTAAGCCTCTATTTCACATCACCAAAAATTAACTCAAAATGGATTAATGATTGAAACATAAAATCTGAAACCATAAAATTCTTAGAAGAAAACATAGGGGAAAAGTTTCATTTTACCATTTTACATTTAAAGTAAACATATGGATGAATATTCCATTGCTTTTTTATCTATCTACTCTGTATTTTAACATATGGCACTTAATTTTGAATGTATACAGTTACATGTATACCAATTTTAACTGATAATATATAAAATTCTCCTGAAGTAGCATATGAGGAAGGAACTCTTCATCTGCATGACACTATACATTTAGGTAACACTTAATGATCTAATTTCTACCTCAAATAAAACTTTGCTGGCACTAGGGAATGTTCATTACTCAATGGAAAAGCCACAGTGTTTCAGTCAATCAGTGTGGTCAACTTGTGAAATGCTCAATTTGTGGCATTATGTGGAAGGAAATTGAAAAAGGATTTATGCACAGATATTTTCTTTTTACTTTAACATTTTTTTTTATCACAGTTGACAATACTGTCAAAAATTTATTCAATTTTTGCTACTAGAACATTAATTTTCTATCTTGTGAAGAGATCTAGGAAAGATGGTATCAGGACGGAGTTAGGAATCAAGGTTATTAAACATGTCTGTGGCTTCTGGATTTTTACGTACTCCAGCTACAGAATGAGTTACACAGGAATTAGTTTACCTCACTTGGGTCTAATGTTACCAGATAAGTAGCTGCTACATTTTTTGCCTTCAGAGAACCTCTTATCTTTGCATTTTTTTTTTATTCCTTTTGTAATGGGAGTGTGGCCAGATACATTTTAGCCATAGTAAAAACCATAGCCCATCTTCTATTTGGTTCTCTTCCTCAGCCTTCAATAACCTTGGATTTCCCATCCTTAGTAATCCCTCACTATCCCCTTCCATCTCTCTCTCGGAACAGCAGTCTCTAGTGGAGCCTTCACTTCTTCCTCTTGACTTACTCCTGCCAGTCTGGTCTCTGCTCTGTCAGCATTATTGAACTCCTCTTTGACATCATTGATGATATCCTAATGTCCAAACTGAAAGGCTACTTAATTTTCATTGTTAAATAAAAACTGTATTTAAGGTATATAACCTGATTTGATATACATGTACATAATGAAATGGTTACCACAGTCAAGCTAATTTAGATAACTTCTTGCATAGCTACGTGTGTGTGTGTGTGTGTGTGTGTGAGCAAATTTCCAGTATTCCATACAATGTTAACTATATTCTTCATACTTTCACCTTAACTTTAATGCTTAGAACAAAAGGGCATATGATCCAAATGTTGCCATTTTGTTTTTGTAACATCTCCATTGTGGACTTCCCTAGAGGATTATGGTTTTAAAGACTCTTTATGATCCCTAGAGGATTATGTTTTTATTTTTTTATGCTTTTTATTTATTTCTGAGAGAGAGGGAGAAGGAGAGAGAGAAAGAGAGAGAGTGCGTGAGAAGGGGAGGGTCAGAGAGAAAGGGAGACACAGAGTCTGAAGCAGGCTCCAGGCTCTGAGCTAGCTGTCAGCACAGAGCCCAATGAAGGGCTTGAACCCACGAATCTGTGAGATCATGACCTGAGCCAAAGTCAGACACTTAACTGATTGAGCCACCCAGGCAACCCGAGGATTATGTTTTTAGAGACTCTTTATGATTAGTCTCTTTGGTGTTTCTATAATAGAAATCCTTAAAATAGGATTTGTGACAAAGTGATCCTTATATCAGCTTATAAATTCTAACAGGTAGTGTTAAAGTAAAGCTTTGAAAATCCTACCCTATCATGAATAAAATGCTTACCTTTCATTTGGGTGACCTTAGTGATTGATATCTAAATGAAGAGGTATTTATGAAATGGTCCCCTAGACCAATCTGTATTTGAGTTAAATAGAATCCATGATATTTTGTTCTCCCTCCTTCCTACCAAACAACTTTCTCTCATCTAGACTTTTGCTTCTTTCCATATTTTGTTTGTAAATAGAGGAACTAGGAAAGAGATCTTAAGTCATGCTCTGCCCTTAGTTAATAGGAGTTATTTTGCCATATTTTATGGCATCAAACCTGTACCCTTAGAGGAGCTTTGGTGGTCAAGCAAAATATTTTTTGTCAGAGCCAGAAAAATTGTGCTGGTTAGTTATGATTTCAAGCCATAAACTTTTACCATAGATATTTTGCAACTCTTTTTGAGTTTACTGTTTTTTAATTCCCCAGAAATTTTAATCTTCTATTTAAAGAAATGTGTAATTTGGTCATAATCCTAAAAATATAATTTTAAATATTCTGAGGTGCTTATACATCTATTTAAGTTTAAGTAAACTGCCCTCTCAACCAATATACCCAGGTGTGGTTTATGGAGGGATATGTTTTAGATACATGTGCACTTATAAATACACATATGCACACACTCCTCAGAGAAATTGTGCGCAGTAATTTTTAGGATGGACTACTTCATTGCTATTGAAACTGTCAGTGACCTAGAATTTCAGATTAATTTGAAGGGTCATTAATATATATAGCTGCAGTTGTCTTTCAAATAACTTGATTAATGTGATAATTAATTTAGCTTTTAAGAAAACATGTAAATGGTAAGTCACAGGCATTATTTTGGTGGGATTTAGAATTTTTCTATAGGAAGATTTGGAAAATGCTTACCTTAAGGCAGTTTAAATACTTTATGAAGTAATAAGTATATTAAAATATAAGTATTAATCCTTGACATTTATCATCCATACATTTTATCACTTTTTTAGTAGAATTAAACTGATTGAAAATGATTTCTAGAAATTTCTTGTCTTTTGAGTTCTGTATGAGCCACTGTCAGAAAAAGGCTAACCTAATTTTTGAAAATGGTAAAGCAGGAAAACTTTTTATTAATGTCTGTTCTCAATAACTGAGTCTATGACTTCCCTAATAAAGGAGTCACTATAACCATGTTACATCTTTGTAGCTATAACTTATCTATTTTTGATTAGCAGTATAGTGAAAAGTAGAATACAGTTCTGTTTTTTACAAGATAAGTTTTTACATGCCCTGTGAGCCTTAACATCTTTTTTTTGTAATCTTTCCTCAAAGTCCCTTTTTTTTTTTTTTTTTTAAACAATTTAATTTTCGGTCCCTTCATTTGGACAGTCTGGCTTGAATGATCGAACACCAAATGATGATGCAGTATCTGAGCATAATAAGTGTACACAGCACTTTGCCCACCCTACAGCTTCAGTGGACATGACTTTCAATGGTTATTAGGCATTTTTAACTTTTAACTCAACTGCACTGATGCATTTAGCTCATGTTTCAACACAAGTCCTGAGCCTGCTGCCCTGCTAAGATGGTGAGAAAGTTGTCTTTTTTAACATAACTTCTTAGCGATTTCTCTGTATAGTTTTTCTTGTGGAAGTCCAGGTGATGTCTTTACTAGAAACATATTTGTTTGGAATGTGAATCTCCTCTTGGACGTCTGATTCAGTGATGATTCATTTTAAATTGTTTCCATTAGGTCTTGCATCTTTTCATGTTACTTATAAACTTTTGGTTTCTCATGTTTTCATTTGACACCAGTGTTAACTAAAACTGATTAGAGTATAGGGACCTAAGCGATGCTTGGGAAATACTATAGATGCTTATTGTGTGCATATGTACATATGTACATGTGCAGTAGCTTCCTTTGATTTTAGCTTGTATTATATGCTTAAAATTCAATATACTTCTGGAGAGTGAAATGCCATTTTCAGTTGAAGGGAAATAAACCTATTTTTATTAAAGATTAGGATGTTTGTAAAAATCACTACCCATGTTCTGCTCTATCAATATTTGGCAATCACAGACAAAGATATTAGGATTCAAGATAACTCAAAAAGGTTTTAGACTTTTTGAAACTTTAGAAATGTGATGTCTCTAATAATCATTAGGTGTGTTGAACATGTTATTTAGAGTTCCTTGTCCAGTATCTTCCCTCTAATTGAGATCCATCACTGCTACTTGGGTGGTTGACAAAGATTCTATAGTGACTGCAACATTTGTTTAATCTTTACTTGTAGATAGAGACTACTCATTTTGGCCAATACTTGTTTATTTTCCATGTCCTGCAAGAATGGCAGAGAAAAAAAAGGCCTGTCTTCATCCTGGTCTTATATCAAAGCAATGATGGGCCCCACCTTCATTTTATGAATTTAATGGTCCAGGCATTTAACTGCGAATGACCTGTTCATAGGGTTTGTGGGAGTCTGTGATCAAAGGGAAGAGTATTTTAACACTGACCTTCTTCCTCTCTTCCCTCCCAGGACCTCACATTTATATCACACAAAGGTGATGAGAGAGAGATTAGCACAATGGGGAGGAGGATAAGCAAAGGGACCAGACTACCTGAGTTCAAATGTGAACTCTGCCATATGCTGGCTATGTCCTCTTAGGTTACCTTACCTTTATGATCTTCTGTTTTCTTTTCTGCAAAGTAGGAACAAAGATAGTATCTATTTCACAGAGGTATTTTTGGTTTTTTTTGTTTTTTTTTTTAAATTTTTTAATGTTTCATTTATTTCTGAGAGAGAGAGACAGCATGAGCACGGGAGGGTCAGAGAGAGAGGGAGACACAGACTCTGAAACAGGCTCCAGGCTCTGAGCTGGCTGTCAGCACAGAGCCCGATGCGGGGCTTGAACCCATGAACCGTGAGATCATGACCTGAGCCAAAGTTCCGCTTAACCGACTGAGCCACCCAGGTGCCCCTCATAGAGGTATTTTTAGTATGAAATGAGTTATACACAAAACACTTAGTGCCTGGCACCCAGTTAACACCAACGTGATGATGATGATGATGGTGATGATGTTGTTGATGATGAGTTAATACCTACATCATGATGATGATGATTTAATAATTTAGAAGCTCAGAGTACTTCTCTGCAAGGAAAAAAAAATGACTTGTAATGTGCATCCTTCCTGTAATATGGCTAATATTTTAATACCTCTCATTAAATATTTAACACAATATTTGTGTCACCTGATCTGAGGGTTATTTTTCTTATCTTTCCAAGTTTTGAAGTGCCAACTCTATATCCTAGTTGAAAAGAGTTTAATTTTTTTCTTTTAAAATTTATTTTACTTTTGAGGGGGGGAGAGAGATGGGGGGGAGAATATGTGGGGGAAGGGCAAAGAGAGAAGGGGGGTGGAGAGAGAGAATGAATGAATGGATATCTCCAGGCAGGAGTACTGTCAGCACAGAGCCTGATGTGGGGCTTGAACTCATGAACCATGATATCATGACCTGAGCCAAAGTCTGGCACTTAACTGACTGAGCTGCCCAGGTGCCCCTATAATATTTTTTTTCCAACTGCAATTTTGTTTTCTTTTTTTGTCAAACTCTTTAGAATTTCTGCAAACTAATTAGATTGTCTTTAAAAAAACCCAGAATCTTGGTAATCAGATGAATTGAGTCAGTAAAGTGAGTTTCTGGTTTATAACCACAAGAGAAATGAGTCCACTGTAACGTGAGTGATCTACACCTTAGCTTGAGCATAAAGATAAGGGGTCCTTTTCCTGGCTGTATACCTTTCTCTTGACACAGGAGCAGCGTGATTTCTGCTGCTTTCTTGGGGCATCGTCGCAAACGGAACCAAGGGAGAGGAGCCCCGGCACAAAGAAGTTTGCTTCCTTTCACAATTTGGAAGCTATTTCTCAGCTCAGTTGGGAAAGAGGTTGTCATTTATTTTGAAGTGCTTTCACATCTTCTTCCAAAGTTTTTTCCTGCCCATGTCCTTTTCTGCAGAGTTTTATGCTCTCGACTGGCAAATACTCTTAACTTTGTGCCGAATCACCTCTTGAAGCTTAAAAACAGTTCTGGATTTTCTGTCCTGAAGGTTTCACTCAGGAGTCTGTGGATGGCTAGGGAACCTATATTTAAAAACTCTCCCTGGAGGATTCTATGTCTGGCCTATGAACCAGCTTTTGGAACCACAGGTCTAAACTTCCAGCTCCCAGCTGGAAGAGAAACATCCTGTGATTTCTTCCCTTGGGCTTTACCATGGGCACACTGTTGATACTGAGCTGGAAATGCTAAATGTGCTGCTTGACCTCAGGAAACTGAGGCTTTGAATGCCTTACCCCAGGGAATAATTAAAATGACAAGTATACACTGGAGGGCCAGGCCCATGGGGGAAACTAATGTGGCCCAAGGGAACCTCGATATACTGGGGTACTGGTTGGGAAGGTTGATGCCTTTTTTTCACCCAGGTATTTATTAATTTGTTTGTTCAGCAGCTATTTAAATGATTATGAGATCAAAGACATTTTGATGGGCACAAGCGATCCAAATTGTATAGTGGAAAGAATACAGGTTTTAGAATCAGCCAGATGTTGGTTTGAATCCTTGCCGAGCTATGTGATTTTGAGCTATTAACTTCTCTAAATGTATTTCCTCATTGGCAAAATGGAAATAATGCCTACCTTGCAGGCTGTCACAAGGATTATAAATGATACACGTGAGGCATCTCACATAAGTTAGCATTTATGTGGCAGGTATAATATCTAGAACTGTGCACACATTTTCCTTGCCCCTCATAGGTGGTACTGTTGATTTAATCAATTTAGAAATGAGTAAACTAAGCCTTCAAAACAGTAACTGCTCCAAGATCAGTAGCTTCTGAGAGGCAGAGTTCTGCTTTGAATCTAGGGCTGTTTGACTCCCAACCTGATGTCCCTGAGCATGTATCCTAGATGCCTGCTCAGTCTAGTGTCATGTGACTCACCCCCCACTCTAGACTAGACCTAGGTGTGACCCATCCAAGGGCTGGCCAGGCATCCATGACTCTGTGGCAAGGCATATTGAATCCCTCTCTGGGGACTATGCAATCAAGACAAGAGACTGTGGTTGTGTGAGAGAGGTAAGCTGAAAGGTCATGGGGTTTACTCAGGGCTAGGGTCGCCTTCAGAGACCATGTGTAAACTGATGCTGAGGGCAGAAGCCAGGTGGAGTCCAGAAAAAGCAAGAGAGTTCATTTTATGATAGATGATAAAGACCAGGTGGGTTAGGTTTTTTACCACATTCAGTGTGTAGATCTAGCCCCTGTATCTTTGCTCTAGTTCCTCTTATTTGTTGAGATAAGTTTGAATGACTATCTGCAACCTGATTTTTAGCAAGACAGGAGTCTAACCAGGACTCTAGTTGCATTAAAGTGTAGCTGTGTGTAGTTATTCACATAGTAGCCATGGTATACAGGCAAACAAAATTACAACAGGTGGTGATAAAATTTTTTAATGAGAGTTCTAAAGTGCTTAAGGGCACAGAAGAGGGAATGCACTATGATCCTTCATGGAATTTGCATCTCCTTATGTTCTCCTGGGCTGGCGGTTTTCATGTAAGGCTCCCTACTTAGGTGAGCAGGAGGCTTGGACTGATGGCCCCTTCTTGGACTTCCCTAACATGTAGAAATTACTATTTCATTTTACTTGTAAGTATGTCTTCAACTTCCACAGAAATTGTTTGGAATCCAAATTAAATAAATGCTTGCCAAATGATGATAATCCTAAATATAGTATCTTGGACTCCTTTCTTATTTAATGGTTATTGATTGAAGACCAAGAAGGGGGTTTTAAATCCTCTTGTTCTAATGGAATTATCTTAAAAGGTATCTTCTGGTACAGCATGAAGTCAGCCATGGAGGAACTTGAAATTCTTCTCCGGGTATCCCATTGCTCCTAATCAAATAAAATCAGTTATATCATTTTCTCTGCAAAACTGGATGTTTTTCTGACTTAACTGCAGGGTGCCAAATAACCCTCATAGTTTTATGCAAATGTTGAATAAATTTAGGGTGCTTAGCTGCACAACATTCTAGCAGAATGGTTTGAGTACTGATTTTTTTTTTCACAATATTAAATAAGAAGGTGTATAAAGCACTTACAGTGCATGGTACATATTAGGAATGACCACCATCTCATTTGCCCTACCTAGGGAACTTAGGGATTGCACCTTGCTAAAAGAACAGGAATAAGCACTGAATCGATGCAGTACACATTTACAGAAAATCTTAGGTTACGTATGCTATTTACACAATTCATAAAGGGTTTTCAGTTATGATGAGGGTCAGAGAAATAATAGTCGTCTTCAAATACTTTTCTGCCTCTCTTGAAAAATGCCCTAAACTACATCCTTAACCAGTAGCCTTTAAAGCTGTTAAAGAATATGTAACCCGGTTCCCAGTCCAGCGCAGCTGCTAAGTAGCTGTAGGAACTTGGGTAGGATGCTCTAGTTTTTTCTGTGCCTCTTTTGCTTCATATCTTAGCCACTTAGCAGAGTTGGGCTAGAGCAGGGGTAGAACATGTCTGCTGTACTGTTTCTCTACCTCCCCAACATGGCCAACTGGTCATCATCCTGGGAGGCCATCTTGATGACAGCCCTTTGTCAGCAATCAGCACCTGACAGTCTGCTTTTATACTTGATTTTCTTCAATTGTGTGCAGTCCTGGACCAGACGATAATGAAGATAATTTTTAGTGTTACAACTCTACTCTTAAAAATATGAGATCCAAGAAAAGGACCTGTTCTTTGCAAATATTTTATATTAACTTCCTCATAAGAAAATGGCAACCTGGATGTGTGAATCATGCTTTTTCCCTAAATCACTGTTTGAAAAGCAGATTCATTCAATCCAAATGAGGAAATTAATTCCTCTTGGTTAACTTAGGGAGATTTGTAACTAACTTTAAAGAGAAATCCCATATGACACATGTTCAAATGTGGTAAGGGATTAAGTTAGATTGAATTTATTTATTTCCTTTGGTATTTGCTGGATAACGGGGAATTTACTTATTTTAAACTATTTCAAAGGGTTTTAATACTTTTATTTTTGTTGATGCTGTTTCCTGTTTCATGGGAGAAATGATGGAATTGTATTCCTGAAGAAAACATTTTGCAGTAGTGGAGATAAGACCTACTTATAGGACTAAGGAATAAAAAATGATCTTATAAAAAAAAAAAAAAGAAAGAAAAGCAGATTCATTTGACTTCTCTTCTCATTAGCTCCCTTGACCCTCAAACATCTTTTTAACAGAGTGCAGTTACACTTTTCCTTGTGCTGCACTTGGACCTTGCTATATATCCTAGAGTCCACTATAGAGCTTTTAAAGATTAAAAAAATAAAAAAAGGTCTCCAACCGGGGTTAAAAGAAGGTATTTAAGAAGAGTTCCAAAACTGCCCTGCCTGCACACTTTTTACACCAGAGATACTTACAGTAATAGTGAATTGTTGCCCCCTTGTGGCAGAGTGATATATTTACTTTCTCACACAAGTGAAATTGTGGAATATAATTTTAGTCTCTGCTAACTTGAAACTGTCTTTGCAATGAACTAGTTATTATGAAAGAAATTTAGGTATTTTTGAAGCTACCTCTCCTTGTTTGCTTATTCTCACCTGTCTTAAACCTCATAGAATCTTGTCTTTGATATTTTTTGAGATACCAGATATCTAAGAGCTTCAGTTGAATCAAATGGATGACCAAAATTATATGGAAGAAACTCAAATCCCATTCAAAGTACTTTTCTGTAGTCCTTGCCCCTTCAAATGTGTTTGTAGGGTTTTGGGAATATCTTATTGCCCCTTTAGAAGTCATGTTATGTACCTGAAGATATTCTTCGGAGCTACAAAACCGGGAAAACTTGAAATACCATATCCAGGAATCCTTAGCTGTGATATGGTTAATTCATGAAAGTTGAGGTGATCTTTAGGATTAGATTTTTTTTTTTTTTACATTTTCATTATATGGAATACAAAACAAGATTTTAAAACCAAACAGGGCTTCCTTTCAACGAAATAGATTTCATGCCTTATAATAAATGCCTCATAGAGGAAGAGCGTAGAGGTCTTATAGTCAAAGAAAGCCATTTCATACTGTTCCTTGTACAATGACACGGTGGTGACCTCTTTAAAATAGAACAGTAACACAGTCATAATTGGCGTATTGATGTTTTTATAAAGTATCGTAAATATGCATAGCAATTCTGAATGATTTTCATGTTTGATTATTAAGAGAAGTCCATTTAACCAACCATTTTCCACTTCGGATGACTGTCACTCTCTACCAATAACCTGGGAAGCAGAACAGCTACTTGCAGGTTTTCTCCAGATTCTGTGGAGGTTTCTGAAGCACACGCTCCTTTGTAGGGATGGAATGACTCAGTGGCTACTTGGAAGATTGCCACATTACGTCTTGAAACTGAAGATGCCGAGTAAAATCTCTTTAGTATGTAACTTGTTATTGTTCAAAACTGCAAAACTTGTTGGTTTGTTTCTGGATTATTTTGCCCTCAAAGAAACTTTGATCACAGTCAGGAAATAGTCATTGAAGGATTTGCCAGTCCTTAACAGACATCTCTCTGTGCGATAATTTGAGTGGAGAAGATGTTATTGAGAACCAGATAAATGTCACTAAAACCACCACCTAAGGAATTTTGTACTATAAATAAGGAGATGGAGTGGATTCATTTGCTTTACTTATTCAGGGTCTTGCTTTGGAGTCTCAGCTAGTGTAACCAAAATAACCATTAATGTGTTACTCAGAAGTGCTCTAGACCTCGGAAGATTTTGATCTTAGGCCGTGTAGGACATGCCGTAGTAGATCCCAGTCATGCTCATCATATTTGCCTACTTGAACGCCTTTCTAGATTAAAGCAGCTTTGTGAACTAACGTCCATCCTTAATGCCAGAAGTGTTTAGGTAGTTCAGTAGTTGTTAAGCTTTTATATCTTAAATCCAATTAGGATTAACCATTCCACTGAAAAGTCTGCTTACGACCAGAGGAGGAATGTTTTATATTATAGCCTTTTCCTTCTATCTATTTATGATAAATTTTAGGGACATGCAGTTTCTCTTGGGAACAAATTTCATTGCTGTGGCCTTAAGATACAAAATACCTCATAGTTGAAAACACATTGTTTCAGGAATCATAAAGAGAGCTCATGAAAAATTGGGTAGTGGGACAATTCGGTAATTTACAGTATTTTTCAGAATTCTATAGTAAATTTCTTTGTGCATAAATCTTTGTCCAAATTTAGATTATTTTCCTAGAATAGATTCCTAGATTTGAGTCAAAAGTTATGAATATTTTAATGGTTTTGTATGCATTGCCAGATGGCTTTTAGAAAGACTGTATCAATTTCATATTCTCATAATGCATCCTGATGTCTGTCTCACCACATTCTCACGTGAATCTTGGCAATGGCAATTCATTTTATTCGGCACTTTTAATTGTGAGGATTTGATTGTTTAATATATTTATTAGCTGTTTTCATTTCCCTTATGAATTATATTTAAGTCTTTTGTATATTTTTATATGAGCTTTTAAAATATTTAGGAGCCAAACTGGCATTTTTCCAGAGAATCATCAATTACCCTTAAATAAATAAATCTCTGTTGCTACTCATTCTTGGGCAAACTCAAGTTGCCCACATGAGAAAAAGAAATAGCTCAATTGCTATTCATTGTCTACAACTCAGTCCTTGTGAAGATGTGGAAGCAACCTTCTCTGTTCTACCTTGCTTGGGTCCTCTGAAGTATGACAAAATCCTCTGGCTTGGTGGCTACCCAGGCTTTTTGTCCCTCCTTCTGAGCTGCTTTGAAGAATGACAGGATCTCTGAGATGATCCCCAAGTCTTCCTGGTGAATTTCATAAATACACTGAAGCCCCAGTTTCAAGTTAGCATCACAAAGTTGTCATTAAAATTTAGTAAGAATTAGCCCTGGTTTTAGATGATCACTTTTGTCACCACAATTGTTGATCTAATAGTAGAAATACATTTGTCATAACTGTGGGTTACTTTCCTGTGTGCGTATGCGAAAAGAGAAAGGGGAGACTTGTATTTACTTATTTTTTCTTCACCTTTCTTTCATTGCATCACAATTAGAAAGTCTTCCTCAAAACACTTAGTCATTTTTATGGAGACCCTAGGCAACCTCTGTAGCCTTCCTGGGGAGGTACAAGAACCATTGTTCCAATTATGAAAAGCTATTGCCTAAACCTAGTAAAGGAAAAACTTTTCGAAGACATTCCTCAACTTTGGGGTTTATGAAGGAATGAAATTCATGTCTGCCAGGCAGTGGAGTCAGTATTTTTACAGCTTCATATAATTTGTGAGTCTGCCTGATATCTTGGTTGAAAAGAATCTATCCTATTTCTGATTCTAATAGCAGTAATCTACAGCTGGACCTTAGGAGTATTTCCATAAGGGGCTCTTCACCTTTCTCTGTAGAAGAGTTGATAGGTTATCCTGTTGGACTATTTCCACATGTGTGCAAGTCAATGTAATTATGTTGGTTACAGTGTGGTTTTGATGGTATCATTCTAACTTTGTCCATTTTGATGACGATCTTGTGATTTTTTAGACAACTTTCTGATGAAAGAAGATCATGGCATCTTCATTCTGTAAATGTAGAAACTGGGAGTCACAAGTGTGTTGCCATCTCAGTTATGGACCATACTTCTACCAGCGCTTCTTCCTTATGCTTTTCGGTATTAAACCGCATTGCTTTCCTTAACAACTAAAATATCTAGCCAGTCTTCTTGCATCTATAAAACAGGGCTGAAGAGATTCAATGGACAGTGATATGTCAAGGCCACTGTATTCTTTTTTTTTTTTCAAGTTAGTTAGCATACAGTGTAGTCTTGGCTGCAGGAGTAGAACCCAGTGATTCATTCTTATATATGACACCTGGTGCTCATCATGAAAAGTGTCCTCCTTAATGCCCATCTCCCATTTAACCCACCTCCATCCACCCTCAGTTCTCTATATTTAAGAGTCTCTTATGGTTTGCCTCTCTGTTATCTTGTTTTTCCTTCCCTTCCCCTATGTTCATCTCTTAAGTTTCTCAAGTTCCACATATGAGTGAAATCATATGATATTTGTCTTTCTCTGACTTATTTCACTTAACATAATACCCTCCAGATCCATCCACATTGTTGCAAATGGCAAGATTTCATTATTTTTTATTGCCAAATGGTATTCTAGTGTGTGTGTGTGTGTGTGTATACACACCCACACATATATACCACATCTTCCTCATCCACTCATTAGTTGATGGACATTTGGGCTCTTTCTATACTTTGGCTATTGTTGATAGCACTGCTATAAACACTGGGGTGCATGTGCCCCTTCAAATCAGCATTTTTCTATCCTTTGGATAAATTCCTAGTAGTGCAATTGATGGGTCATAAAGTAGATCTATTTTTAATTTTTTGAGGAATCTTCACCCTGGTTTCTGGAGTGACTGCACAGTTTGCATTCCCAACAGCAGTGTAAGAGGGTTCCCCTTACTCCACAGCCTTGCCTGAGTTGTTAATTTTAGCCATTCTGACAGGTGTGAGGTGATTTGTATTTACCTGATGGTCAGCGATTTTGAGCATCTTTTCAGATGTCTGTTTAAGGCCACTGTATTCTAAAAGCACTCAGGACAAAGATAAGCAGAATTTGTCATTAGAGCTGGACGTACCTGGAGGTTGACAATCTCCTCATAAAACTCAAACCTTTTCTGCTGATCTTGGGCAGTATATTTTCCAGGTTGTCGTTCATGAACTAAAAAGAACTTTAAATCCATGAGTTGAATTTGGATGACTGGCATCATACTTGCCTTTAGATGCTTCCTGTACAGGGTAAATGTGCTTAAGCATGTAAACTAATTTGAAAATGTAGAAGGCATTCTCCAAGTCTAAAGAAGTGGATATATAAATTAGCACGCATGTATGTCCAATATAACTTATTTTCAAATCTACAGATAAAAATGGGGATATGTATTTTCAGCTATCTTTAATCTTACCAGTTAATTTCTTATGTTTAAAAATCTTAAGAGTTCAGAAGAAAATATGTACAAGACCTTTTTTATACCTTAGGTTAGACTATATTTTAATATTATTTTTATTCAAGTTAGGCTTTAAGTCAAAACAGCCTATTTTGGACCACAAAATATTTTCAGTTAATTTAGGCCTATCTGTGGTCAAATCTTGGCTAACCATTTTAATTCTTTGGTATTTGCAATGTATCCTACAGGAGAAATGGGGCTGACCAAAAACAAAACCAAGCAATGAACCAATAGCACAGAGATGTCATTCAAAAGAGACTTTTGAGGAAAAATTTTAGGGTTGTAACTTGGTCTCCCAAAACATCTTTAGTTGGTGCCAGTACTGTATAACTTACTGCCAATGGAATAAATGTGCAATTTGAAAACTTACATAAGTTTTCAGAAGCATTGCCGAAGTTTTGGCCACACTATGAACTATTTTATGCAAATACTGAGTTAAGTTTCCTATCAGACAGTATTTATATCAGCCAGCAAACCCAAAGACCATTTGATATTGACAATTACATCAGAATGATTTATTAGGTAAGTGGCATGAAATTGACCCTCTCTTAAAATAAGAATTTCCAGTCATTTAGCATGGATTTTCTGTTAAAGCAGTACACATTGCTCGTATGAAAAATTGAAATGGTGAATGTGAAAAGATTTAGCAAATACTCAGGATATTTTTATCTTAAGACATTTAAAAATCTAGTAATATTATTTTTCCATGTACTCAATTTCAATTTGCCTTTAAAAGAAACTCCAGGCTTTAGATAAATATGAGCTCATTTTTACAATGCAGTCAGCAACAATTTTAACTAAGGTTTTTGTGGTTTGTTTAGAAAAAATAATTGATGCTGCTTTTTAAATATATAACTTTATGTTAAGTATTTAATCTCTCTGACCTCATTAGGTGTGTCTCATCATTAGATATAAGGTTACTAAAGTAGTTGTAACTTTACAGCTTCTTTGATTAATGATGGTTTGGACTAAGGTTTCACTGGGTAGGATTAACTATGTTTAAAGATGGCGAGACGCCATTATAACATTAATGCCAGAATTTAATAAGAACCAGAAAATAACTTCAGGGACCTTCATAATTTAATGTGAGGGCATGATCATATTCTGATTATTTTGCTGTAGTGTCCTATTAAAAATATGTTATTCTTTATCTTGTGATAAAGTTTTACTCAACAAACACCAAATATCAACTATGTGCCACTCATGTGACTGTTTCCCATCCTCAAAGAAGTTGACATATGAGAAACATCTCCCTTATTTAGAAATCTCCTAGCCTTCCTGTAATCTAGTATGACTCTGATTTCCTAAGGCATGGCTCTATCTCCCTAACTTCTGGCCTGTTTCTTCACATTTCTTACATCAGCTAACACCTCCATTGTCTAGATGAAAAAGCTGGCCAGATACGTCTCTGTAATGAAGGGTCTGGGAAGGTTGCAAAGCACGCATTAGAACTGAATGTACTGTTTGTGGTGTGGATTACTATAGTGTCCGATATCTATACCTCACAGGAAGAGAAGAGTTTTGTAGGACTGCACGATTAAATCGGTAGTAGGGTGAGTAGGAGAGGAAGAACGTTTCTGTACTGAAGGTGTATGGTGATGACTTAATTTCTGCAAAATGCAGGTGCCCTTTATACTCTTTTCTGTCCTAAAACCCTCATGATTCCAACGTGTTTAGAACCAAAGAGGGAAATGGACCTGAAGCAAATACCTCCATTCTTTTCTCTCACATTCTTAAGTATACATGCTTGCAAAGAAATGTCGAGACCTTGTAAAAACTATAAACCATGACTGCAAGATGCAAGAAGTAAAATAGAGCCGAGGCAAAGGGAGAACTATATTCAGACAAACCTCAACTATCTAGCTCATGGTCTGGGCTTCCTGGTCATGAAGGCAAAGAGGAGAAATAGGATAATGTGGTGGTATGATCTTCTGGTTGTAAGACACACCTCATCAGTTTTTCAGAAACGAGCATTTTTCTTGTTCACAGTAATAAGAGTACCTTATTCTAGGGGATTTGTAGAAGAAGCCATAGCCACATAATGAATGATGTCCTCATGAATTTTTATAGAAAATAACAGAGTATTCCACCTATGTTCTTTCATACACTGGCCTTTGGAGAACAGGGAAGGAATAATGTTAAAAGCAAGATATTTTTTTTTCTCCCAGGGGGCAGGGAGAAGCGAGTTTGAAACTTCTGGTATATTTACTGTAGATAGATGCTTATTTTCTTTCGCCCCACTGACATGTGGAGCAGTAGAAAGATGTAAAGATGTCTAGTAAAGGGTAGCATTGTTAACAGCCGGAGAGGATAAATGGAATTTTTGTGGCAGGATGATATTTGCAAGACTGATCAGGCCGCTGGGAGGTTTTTAAATATGCCAGTTCCCTATAACAGGAAGATCAGTCTCTGTTTTAGACAGCATATCCAATTTAGTAAATTATTATTATTCCGTCAAAATTAATGTGAACAATTTTCTCTTTGAGGCTGCTTTTTCCATAGGTGATGTTTTCCAGATGGGCTTTGTGTAAAACTCTTAATGTTTTGTGTTTTCTTTCCTCAAGAAAGAGCCTTTTCTGACATGTCTTCATTTCTTTCCCTTTCCCTCAATTGTAGGAAAGAGAGCCCCGAAGGCAAAGGAGAAGAACAAGAAGAAGAAGAGGAAGCTGATAGAAAGAGCCCAGGAGCAACACAGTGTCTTCCTAGCTACAGACAGAGCTCACCAGTAAAATAAGAGACATTTAGGTTAGATTTTGGGGGGATTTTTGTTTTTGCAAAAGTGCACAAAGCTACTCTCCATGCCTGGACACTGGTGTGCAGCATTTATGCTGCCAGGACCAGTATGTGTTCCCAATAACATTGTGAAAGGAGGAGCCACGAGCGTGGTCTCTGTTATTTATGCTTCGATTTGCATCTGGAGACTGTGAAGGCAGGAGCGGGTGTCCGGCACGTGCCTTGGCTCCACGTGCACCGAGGGAATGTGGCACCAAGGAGAGTCGAGGGCCGTGAGGCCCCAGACCACCACTGGAGAACAGACTTGTGCATATTTATGGGAAAGAAAACACTCCACAGGCAGAGTGCTGTTTTACCTGTGACTTTGATTTCTCACGTTGTGTATTTGCAAGGATAAATGTATGTGGATTTCTGCTTTTAGCTGGGGGTGTGCTCCTGGGATTCCTGCTCCGTATCACAGCAGCTCGAACATGTACATAGTCTTTGGGGCTACATCTAAACGTCTTACTGTATATTTATGCCTTCTTACTTGTAACAAGTCATACCTAATTAATATTATGTCACTTTGTTTCTAGAGGTTCCTAACCATTGTCCAGTAAATGACTTCTAGTTGTGCGAACTGACAGATGTTTTGTTGCCCCTTGAAATGTAACTTTTCTTAGAGGGCTTATTTCTCACTGTAAGAGTAGGATAAGCTAGTTTGTACATATGCTCAAAGGACCAGTGTCAAAGAATCTGAATACCAATAGGACTTCCCCCACTCTGTTTCCTCCTGCAGATAAAGCAGCATGTGTCAGGCAGAAGCTAAAACTCCCTTGACCTCTAAGATGCGATGACTTTATGAAACACCACTGAGAATGTAAGGAATTATATGCAGTCCCTTCTAGTATTCGTCATGCAGTTTCACAGGCTAGAGGATTTTTCAAACTTTTGTTTCAACTTCAATATATACATATTTATTTAAAGCCATCCCTGACTTACTTACCAGGACAGGGTACCTATCAATATTCTTGGGTCACTGAAGAAATAACCATAATGAGACCATGCACGGAATTAGAGGAGGAAACAGTATGAATTCCTGTAACTGCTGCTCAGGTCTTACCAGGTCTCCTTCGAGCCAGAATCTGTATCTTCTCTGACAGAAGAACATTATGGAGACTTCCCTGGGGACTTTTGGAGCAGTTGTTTCAAAAACATCGTTGTACACTTGGAGGAATCAGCTCTCAGAGGGCTTTAAATTGGCTTCTTCTAAAAGGGTCGTTATCTTCCTGGCTAATTCAGAAGAAAATCAGAACAAAATGAAATGGTTTCAGATGTTTAAGGAAAAAAAGCAAGGTAAAGCCTTTTTCTCACCTTGCATTGGCAAAACTACCTCTTCATCATTTTTGTTTTGAGTCAAAGCATCTTACCAGTGAATATCAATGTCATATACATCATTATGAGAATATTGTTGCTATGAGATACTAAGCCATATATGAATGTTGTATACAACTTTAGGGTTTGCATTTAATCCTAAAGTGCTCACCTCATTTCACATCTATTTACACTATATTCCTATTTACTAAGTGGGGAAGGGGCTCCTTTATATAGTGCTTCATCATTAATAAGTCAATATCTGTTCTGTTTCTGAGATGTTCTTTTTGCGCATTAAAAAACTTCAAAATTATTGTTTGTTTGTGGAAGTTTTCTTTAGAGGTACATTTAGGGCAAAAAGAAATACTTTAACAACTCTACCCCTAAATGATGACCCTTAAAAAACACAAATTTAACAAAAAAAAATCAACTGTATCTAGGAACTAACTAGTTTAGCTATAAATTATACTAGACTGGAGTAGAGATGTTAGGCAGTGTGGCTCTAAAATCTCTACTCCTGAGTTCCAATCTAGACTCTGAGAGTAGCCTGGGGCAAATTATCTCTCCAGGACTCTGTTCCTCATCTGTGAAGGAGAGGTAACAGTAGTACCTACCTGTAGGGCTAAGTTTTGAGGATTAAATTAGGTAAAATGTGTAAAGTATGGTCAGCACGGGATATATACTAGGTGCTATCCAAGTTACTTGTTATTAACTCTGTTCTTGGCAATTATTTCAAAAACATTGATTTCTCTTTTTATTTATGAAATTCAGTTCCCTTCAGTTTATTGCTTGATGCCTGGTCATCATTTGCCCAAATTTCTATTCTTATGGGAGCTGATTTACAGCTGATGCCTTATCTTCCAATTATAAATAAGTGAACAACAGAGATTCAAACTACAGTATCATTTATAGCTTTAGGGTAATACAAAGAAAATCAGGTGGTTTTCTATAAGTAGCTTTACCATTCCTATATTTATATGCTGTATATATAAATATAGATTATATGAAACTGGTTCCCCCTCCAATATTTTCAGGGAGCTTAGCATTTGTAAAAGTAAATGATGGGATCACAACTTTGTCAATTAAGAAGTTTAGGTGGGAAAAATAGGTGAAGGGAGTCAAAAGGTAGAAATTTATACAACAAATACATCATGGGGAGGGCAATGTACAACATGGCAACTATAGTTGGTAATGCTATTGCATATTTGAAAGTTTCTAAGGGAATAAATCTTAAATGTTATTACAAAATTTGACAGATAAGCACTTAGGAAAACCCATTTTTATGAATGTCTTTGTTCTTTTTCAAGATGCTTATACATCTTGAAAAACATGTGGAGAAAAGATAGCACTTAGCCTCAAGTGTGTGAGTAAAGGTGATGTGTGATTTCTCCTCCAACTTCATATTTTTTTCTTTAAAGGAGAGCTGTGCGTAGAAGAAAGAAAGAAAAGTGCCTAATCTGTTTATGTTAGAGAGGTGTTTGCATAGTAGATACTACTTGATAATATCATTAGACAAGGTAGAATTAGTAACCTGTTAAATGTAGATCTTGACCAATCTTGTAATTTTCCCTGTTCTTTCAAAAGGAATAACCATTCAAGTTATGCATCTGACCCCCTCCCTCTTACTTTTGTGGGATCTTCAGTATCCACTTCTGGCATTTCTTTAGCCCTTCCTCTCCTCAAGGTTCCATTTCATTCAAGGTCTTCACTGTCCGCTTTTCTGAAAACGTTTGTTCATTAATGATGTTCACTTTGTTCCCATCTCACTGATTTCTTCCCCACCACAGCACTATCATTGTTCTGTCAAAGGGAGCAATGATGTTCCCCTTGCTAAAAACGAGGAGGACATTTGCCTTGATCTTTTTATATGCGTCCTGTTCTTTCCATCAAGTTTAACTTTATTGTGCCCTTTCCTTTAGGAATTTCATTTCTCATTTGGCTTCTATGACATTCATTCTATTTCTTTGGCTACTTCTTTTTAGTCTTTTCAAGTTGTTCTTTCTTGGCCTAAATTAAAAATACATTTCATAGGTGAACTTACTGTTTAATCTTTTAGTCTTCTCATCTCCTCACTCTGCTTGGGAAATATGACCTAATGGCTTCAGATACCATCTGTATGCTCCTGGTTTCCAAACCTGTATATCTGTCTCCAGGTCTTTGATAATGATTTCCAAACCTCAACTAGAGATATTGACTAGGGTGCCCCACACTTTCCTCAAGCTCAATATATCTAAAACTGAATTTATTGCTACCTCATTCAGGCTCCAGTCAAGGAAATAAACTAGTCAAGGTATTTCTAACAGGAAGTTTAACACTGATAATTTGTTATACAGGTAATAAAGGAGATGGGAAGCTGAAGTGGGAATGACAAGACCACCCAGAAATTAGTAACAGGAGGAAGCCACTATCACCCCTAGGGCAACCTCTTCCTGATAACAGGAAGAGATTGAGTTTCCAGAATCTAGAAGGCAAGGCCACCCAGCTCGAGCTAGAACTACAGCTGAAGTTAAAGCAGTGACCACAAAAAAAGATGGAACCAAAGACAGAAAGCTTATCTGGTAGGAGGATGTTAAAATCTTGGAAATCTGGTCACCCTGAGAAATGCTCCTTGAGGCAAAGAGGAAGAAACACCCTGGCTTCTCCCAACCTTCAAACCTGCAGCCTTGTACCCACACCCGCCATTGCCCAAAGTTATCCGGAAACCAGGGAGCCTGGGTAATGTAGTTCTCTGTGACACTGAGTGCAATGGAAGGACATAGACCCAGGAGCAACAAGCAAATGGTCAACATAATCACTGACATCTGTCCCCAAAACAATTCCTCTTCCTGCCTTCCCCATTTAATGGTTAATGAAATCTTTACCTACATAGTTGGTTACATGAACACTCTTGTATTCTTCATTAACTCCCATTGTTTCCTACATCTAATCACTTCCTAGATTCTAGTGAGCCTACCTTAGAAATATCTCTTGAATTTCTCTCCACGTCTTTGCTTCCTTTGTGCTATGGCTGTGGTGAGGTTCTCTTTGTCTCTATTCTAGACTAGTTTTTTGTAATCCTAAATATTCTTGCCCCCAGCTTCACTTCAAGTATTCATTTATATTTCTACGACTTTTTCTGTTAATATATTGGTGGGTCTTTTAGAATAAAATCTTGAAAATTTTACATGAAACACCATACCCTTTTAATTTACTCTTCACCCATGTATCTTGTGAGGATCAAGAAAAGACTGAATGCACTGGGATGGTCATTATTATAAAATCTTCAAGGGTTCCTTTCAGGTAAACTCAGACATGTGTACCATAATGGTTGATACCCTTGAATCATAAAGGCAGAGGTAATTGCCCTTACAGAGATGGAAGGCATTACAGAGATGTAAGGGCAATTATGGCTTTAAAAGTAAACGGTGGGCCACCTGGGTGGCCCAGTCGGTTAGGTAGTCAACTTCGGCTCAGGTCATGATCTTGCAGTCCAGTCTGTGGGTTCTAGCCCCATGTTGGGCTCTGTGCTGACAGCTCAGAGCCTGGAGCCTGCTTTGGGTTCTTTGTCTCCCTCTCTACCCCTTCCCTGCTCATTCTCTCTCTCTCTCTCTCTCCCTCTCTCAAAGTAATAAGTAAACATTAAAAAAAACCCTTAAAAGTAGATGGTGAACACACAAAATCTGAGGGGTCAAACAGTCTGAAAAACGTCAAAGATTTAGACAAATTCCCATATTAATCTATGACAAATCATTAAACTGCCATGTGCCACCTTCTCCAGCTTAAGAAGACACTGATAATTGCTGCTGAACTAAACACAAGTCTTAGGATCCTATGAACAAAGGTGTTCCAAGGAAACATTACTAAGAGACTGAAGTTGCCAAGGAATTATCCTGTCTTTTGTATTCCCAGGTCCACTTAATGCCTGAGATAGTGACAACTGTCATCTTTCAGAAACACTTTCTGGACTATTCCATGAACTATTTTTCAAATCTTTCCACTAAGGCACCCTGAAAGACAGGAAAGTAAAGTTGTGAGTTTGGGATTAGAACCTTTATTAGCTGACCAAGTCCTCCTCAGGGTTTTAACCTCAGTCTCTGCGGTAACATGCTGTCCAGGTGCATATCCAACTTTTATTTGATTCTCTTCTACTGGCTTCCTTTCTTCCTGTTGCTAATTTCATTATAAGACTTCCACAAGACTTCTTAGGTCTGTTTTTGAGAGGAGGGGTTAGCAAACTTTTTCCACGAAGGGCCAGAGAGTAAACACTTGGGGTCTTATAGGACAGGTGGTCTTGGTCACAGCAACACAGTCATGCCACTGTGGTACAAAAGCAGCCATAGACAGTATGTAAACAAGTGGGTGTGACCATATTGCAATAAAAATTCATTTACAGACACTTAAATATGAATTTCAGTTTCTGTGTGCCACAACATAGTATTCTTTTGATTTTTTTCAACCACTTAATACATGTACAATTTTGGTTTGCTAGCCACACAAAAACAGATGGCAGTCTGGACACAGCATAAAATCCATGGGTCGGTGGACTATCCTTGCAAACTCTGTGAGACTGCCTCTAACTCAGCCCCTGTAGAAGTCCCGTAACTGTACTGAAGGCATATGCCATTTTAAAACCACCTTGTATGGGGCTAAGTCTCAATGTTCTATTTCCACTCTTAATTATCTAAGTCTAATTCTAGCTTTCTCTATTTGCCATAGGATATCATATGTACTTTGGGCCCAAACCTAAAGTGAAATAGTAAAAACTCAAAAATCAAAAAACCGTTTTTCCACCTAAGTTTTCTCCTATTTAACATTTTCATTGGCATAAGTAGCACTACTATCTTCTAGTGTACCCACGCCCCTGCATTCTGAGGAGACAATCCTCTTTACTCTCTGTGTCTTCAACATCAAGAGAGCTTCCTCATTTTTTCTGTAATGTGTGTCTGTGCTGTACTCTTCCTTTGTCCTAATCTATGTGAAATAAACCACTGGACTAATTTTAAATGCAACCAAGAAAACTCTTTTTTAAAGACGATTAATTGTTTATACTTATTGGCATCTTTATTTCTGGGATCCATAATTCCTTAATTGTGTTCCCCATTATCTTAGTTTTTCTTTCCATTGGAGTGTGCCTTCCATTTCCTGCCTTAGCCTATGAAAATTGATTGTGCAATGAATGCCTTCTAAAATTTTGTAGGCAATGACTGCAGTGCCCCTGCCCTCCAGCTTGTTCATTTTGAATGAAAGAGGATTTTTAGACTAACATTGTGTATCTTCTTGAACTCCTCTACTATGGAGACAACAGAACAGGTTACATGTTAATGGCAGGAGTATCAAGGCATCTCTGGGAACTTTGGCATGAAGTCTGGATGCTGGGTATATGTAAACANGAAACCAGCCACTGCAAAGGCCCTAAGGCCCAAACAGAGGCAGCATGATCAAAGTACAGACAAAAGGGAAGAGTTTTTAGAGTATAGTCAAAAGCATGAAACCAATATGAAGTCAGGAATATTCAAAGGATAGGTCATGAAGGGTCATGAAAGCTAATGTAAAAGCTTTAGTCTAGGTGCTTGGAAAACCACTGAAGGATTTAAGCAGGGGAGTGATATGATTTGATTCCTTTACCCTATTCACTAGGGGTGCTGTGTGGAAGGTGGGTTTTCAGAGTGAAAGACAAATTAGCAGGTTATTTCAGTAATTAGATAAGAATTAATATGACTTGCGCTGATGGATGGAAGTAAAGTAGGAGAGAGGTGGTTAGATTCAGGACTTGGTTTGGCAGAAGAGTCCACACACTTGCCAATGAGTTGGATGTAGTTGGTAGTTATGAAAGAAAAAAAATGGAATTGAATTATGTCCCCCAGGATTCTTGCCTATGTAACAGTATATATAGGGAAGGTGGGGAAACCTGGGAATACATAAATATATTTTTCACAGGATAAGTTTGAGATACCTGTTAGATATCTATATGTTCGATATCTCTAAATCTGGAGTTTAGGAGAAAGTTGAGATCTGGAGATATACTTGTGGGGTATATCAGTGTATAAATTGCACTGAGCACCAAGGATGCTTATGCGTTGATGAGAGAGAGAATGTACAAGGAGGAGAAAGAGACTTACAAGCACTTGAACCTTAGAAATCGACTAGAGGAGGAGGCACCGGTAAAGGGACTTGAAAAGGATTCCTGGGAGAAAAACTAGGAGCAGGTAGTTGCTAACAGTGACCAAGAATTGGGATTTAAAGTTTACATAGTTTCCTTCCCCCTCATTTTACAATAATAATCTAAGAGGAGTGAAGGACAATTAGGAAAAATTTGTAATAATTGAGGAGTTTGGTCTTCTCAAATTGTGTTCCTCATTGTACACTCCAAGAGTGAAACTAACCAATACTTTATAATCTTGAAAATGTTTTCAATGTAGAAAGAACTTTAAATAAGTCAATGCTCAAAAAACTTTGGAAACTACTCTTTACACAAATGTGATAATGATACTTAATTTCAGGTTACCATATCACCTACCAATTTCATCTACATTTATGATGAAATAATTATCTCAATGACCTAACAAAGAATTTTCCTTTATTTCTTTCAAATTTAATAAACTATATCAAGTGAACAACAAGCATTTTGTGAATTATAGGTCCTTGGGTTTGTAATTTTCAACAATGAAGATTTTTTTTAAAGTTGTAATTATTGAGGTACTTTTCTAACAGCCCTCTGATGTAGGACTGTACATGTTTGAACAGAGTTAGGTATTACACACACATACATAATCATGGTATTTAACTGGAAAGCAAGAGAAGTGTTACTTTTTTTCAGTGTTTACTGTGTAAAATAGGATAACTAAAGTTCTAAGTACTTTCATTACATTTTAAAATTAAACAAATATATTTTTAATCTTCTTTCCTATCAAACATGCTTCTTCCAAGTTTATTCTTTCCTATATATACTACTTGGAAAAACTAAAATTGGCAGAAACACTGATTGCATACTGATAACCAGTTCTCCCCTTTCTGACCAAAGAGAAGCATCCCATTTCTCAATCTTCTTGCAGCTGGGTGAAGACTTGTGATTGATTTTAACCGATGGAATTTTGGCTGGAAATTATGAGTATCACTTCAGAGCTAGAGCATTTAGGAGAATATATCTGTTCTGTATGATTTCCTTTCTCTTTTGGCTGTCCATAAAGGTAGAGCCACAAGATGAAAGCAACCTATATCTCTGAGTCACTGCATGGAAAACAGTTTCCTTGGGTGGTTGCCAAGCCTTAATCAGACTTTGCATGAATAAGAAATTAACCATTACTGTATTAAGCTACTGAAATTCTGAGGTTATTTGTTACATGGCCTGGCATTACTCTGTAGTGCAGTTTTTCAGTTTACTTTTTCTTGGGATTAAGAAACTATCAGGGTGCTGGGTAGCTCAGTTTATTAAGCATCTGGCTCTTGATTTTTACTCAGGTCATGATCTCACAGTCATGGGATTGAGCCATGTGTAAGGCTCTGTGCTAATAGAAGCACAGAGCCTGCTTAGGATTCTCTCTCTCCCTCTCTCCCCCTTCCCCACTTGTTCTCTCTCTCTCTCTCTCTGTCTCTCTCTCCCCCCCCCCTTTCTCTCTCTCAAGGAACATTAAAAAATACTATCTTACTTATTAGTTGAAACCTGATCAGTAGATCTGGAAAAGCAATAAAATTAAAAGGATATTTGACCAAAATAATCAACTTGCTTAAGTTTAGAATTAGAACAATGACATATACTTTTAGTGAAGTGTCTCATTTTGATGGCAGAGATTGACATTCTGATAATGGTGGTATAATAATTTGTGTCAAACTTTTCCAAAGAGTCATAAAGTATTGTTAGATAGTCAAGGTAGCATGTAATCTCTATAGGGTTTTTCCACATACTTTCCCTACACAACTAGAGTAGGCAATCTATAAAATGCTATTTGTGGGTGTCAACTAAATGGTGAAATAGGAGCCTCCTTAATTCTCCTCCTTCCACAGACACACAGAATGTACAGCTAAAAAGTAATAATCTCTGAAAGAGATCTAGGAACTAGCTGAGTGGCTCCTAACACATTTGGCAAATGAGAAAATATTCACATTGGAGTGGGTAGGAAAGATTGAGACACACATTCACCATAAGCCCCATTCCCATGGTAGCACCATAAAATCAAGAGGGAACTCCAAACTCCCAGCTTCTCCATGAGGAGGGGAGGTTTGGCAACACAGCTTTTTTTTTTTTTTTTTTTTTTTTGAGAGGGAGAGAAATAGAGGGAGAGAGGGAGGGAGGGAAGGAAGGAGGGAGAGAGAATGAGAACAAACACACAAGCAGTGGGGGGAGGGGTCAGACGGAGAGGGAGGAGAGAATCTTAAGCAGGTCCCACGTTCAGTGCAGAGCCTGATATAAGGCTTGATTCAATGACTGTGAGATCACGACCTGAGCTGAAATCAAGAGTCAAATGCTCAACTGACTGAGCCACCCAGGCACCCCTATAGCACCCTGCAACTTTTAAGACTCCTGTTCTGTTGAGGAACAGGACCGCTCAACACTTAGCTCTGAAAGCCAGTGAGACTTGTGTCCACCTGTTAACTGTTGTGAACACTCACTTGTGGCTATGTCCCTATGGTTCTGTGCAGTGGGAGCAGGCAAAATTGTTCATCTCCCAGTCTTTCCCTGAAAAAGTCCATCTGTATATGTTAAAAGCTGTTCCCTGAGTGCTAATTTTCTAATTTAGCACACATCTAGGGACAATCTGTAATCCTCCCTGGAGACCACAGGAACCAGTAGATACTTCCCTTGCCGTTTTTCTGTAGCCAGCTACAAGTTAGCAGCATTTTCCTGGAAGGAGCCTGTGCACATGTCTGCACCCCAAGTTTTGTGCTGCCACCTGAGGGACAGGTCCCTAGATTTCTTGGATCTGATAACCAATGGGACTTGCATTCATAAATCCACAGGACTGTAGCAAACAAAAAAGTTCCTAATTGGTTATTCTCTTAGAGTCTCAACGCGGAGGAAACAGGCAAAAATGCCCATCTCAGTCTTTCCCCAAAAAGGGTTTATCTACATACTTTAAAAGCTTTTGCCTAATGGTCAGGCTTCTAATTTAGCATGCATTTAGGGTCTGGCAATAATCCTTCCTGGAGACCAGAGAAGCTAGCGGACACCTTCTCCCCCTAGCCCACTCCAAGTCATCAGTGTCTCCTTGGAAGGAGCTTATATACATGTCTGGGACCACAGTTCTCATGGCTACTGCATGAAAGACAAGCCTCCAGGTCTCTGCACACTGATAGCTAATGGAGCTTGCACGTGTGACCCCCAAAGACATGTAGCAAACAGAGAAGCAGCTCAGCATTCAAGAGTCTCTCATGGTTTGCCTCTCTCCCTTTCCCCCACCATTTCCGCCCTTCTTCTCCCCCTTGTTCCTCCGTCAAGTTCCCCCTAATCCTCCTATACGTGCAAACATATGATATTTGTCCTTCACAGAGAAGCAGCTCTTAATGTGTACAGAAGCACTTCCTTCTCCCACCATGGGTATAACTTCCAGCATAGAGGGATGAGGCAAAATAACCATCTCCCAGCTTCTTCCTAGAAACTACATACTTTCCCAGCTTTTACCTGAGGGTACAGCTTCTAATGAACCTGCATTTAGATGATGAATATGATTCTCTCCTTTGGGGCACTGATGGGCCTTGGCATACTTTCAACTTCTGGGAGAGACTAAGAACAAAGAAGCCAACTTGGACAATCACAAATATTTGAGAGGTAATCAAGAGCTTGGGCTGGGACATTTGACAAAGTTCATCTCCTACAGAAGATCATTCTGTGAAAACTGGGAGAGATGGCTATTTTATATAATGTGCAGAACCAACACAAAGAATCAAGTAAAATAAAGAAATAGAGGGCAATGTTCCAAACAAAAGAGTAAGATAAATCTCCAGAAGCAGATTTTAATAAAATTGAGATAAGTGGTTTACCTGAAAGTTAAAAATAATAGTATAACGATATTTACTGAGATGGGTCCAATGAATGTACAAAGTGAGAAATTTCAACAAATGGAAAATATAAAAACCTATCAAACAAATAAAAAAGCTGAAAAATGCAATACTTGAACTAAAAAATGCAATTGTGAGGTTTAACAGGATACTAGATCAAACAGAAGAAAGTATCAGCAAACTTAAAGACAGAGCAATGGAATTTATCTAATCAGAAGAACTAAAAGGAAAAAAAAGAATGAAAGAGTGAAGACAGTTTAAGGGACTTATAGGACACCACCAACTGTGCCATTATATGCATTATAGGGTTCTTAGAAGAAGAGAAAGAGAAAGGGTAAAACGCATATTCAAAGAAATAATGGCTGAAAACTTCCGAAACAGACATCTAGACCCAAGAAGCCCAGAGAGAACCAAATAAGATGAATTTAAAGAGATACTTACTAAGAACCATTATAATTAAATTGTCAAAAGCTATAGATAGGTAAGGAGAGAATCTTTAAAGCAGTAAGAGAAAAGCAACTTGCTATGTACAAGGGAACACCATAAGATGATGAGCAAATTCTCGCAGAAACTTTGTAGGCCAGAAGGAAGAAAGATGATACATTCAAGGTACTGAAAGAAAAAAACACTCTGAAAACCAAAAATATGAAGTTGGCTAGAAAAGAATTGAAGAGAGAATGCAGAAAAGGAAACTAGAGGCCAATATTCCTGATGAACACAGATGTAAACATTTTCAGCAAAATATTAGCAAACTGAGTTCAACAGTAATTAACAGGATCATGTACCATAATCAGGTAGGATTTATTTTAGGGATTTAACATTTGTGAATCAATGTGATACATCACATTAACGAAATGAAGAATACAAATAATCTCAGTAAATGCAAAAAGCTTTTGAAAAAAATACAGCATCATTTACCAATACAAACCCTCAACAAACTGGTAGAAGAAATGTACCCAATTTAATAAAGACCATATAGGACAAATCCACAGCTAATATAATATTCAACAGTGAAAGGCTGAAAGATTTTCCTTTAAGATCAGGAATAAACCAAAGATGTCCACTCTCCTAATTTTATTCGACATAGTATTGGAAGTCCTGGCCAGAGCATTTAGGCAAGGAAAAAAAAAGACATCCAAATCAGAAAGCAAGAAGTAAAATGATCTCCATTTGAAGATGACATTATGTTATATATCAAGAACCCTAAAGAGCACACCATAAAAACCCTGTCTTACCTAATAATCAAATTCAGTAAAGTTGCAGGATAAAATCATTATGCAAAAATTAGTTGTGTTTCTATACACTAACAATTAAAAATAAGTAACAGAAATAAATAGAACAATCTCATTTATAATAGATTAAAAAATACTAAGGTATAAATTTAAACACAGAGGTGAATGATCTGTACACTGAAAACTATAGGATAATGATAAAAGAAATTGAAGAAGACAAAAATAAATAGAAAGATTTCCCGTGTTGATGAATTTGGAAAATTAATAATATTAAAATGTCCATACTATCAAAGTCCTCTGCAGATTCAATGCAATCTCTGTCAAAATTCCAATGGCATTTTTAATAGAAATAGAACAAACAATCCTAACAGTTATAAGGAACCACAAAAGAAGACGCCAAATAGCCAAGCAATCTTGAGAAAAAAGAACAATGCTGGGGGCATCACACTTCCTTGTTTCAAACTATATTACAAAACTGTAGTCATTAAACAGTATGATATTGGCATAAAAAAAAAGACACATAGACCAATGGAATAGAATAGAGAGCCAGAAATTATCCTGTGCATATGTAGGCAATTAATTTACAAAAAAGAACCAAGAATATACAATGGAAAATTGTCTTTTCAATAAATGGTGCTGGGAAACTGGATTGCCACATGAAAAAGAAACTGAAGCCCCATTTTTAAAAAATGTTTTATTTATTTCTGAGAGAGAGAGAGAGAGAGAGAGAGAGAGACAGTGTGAGCAGGGGAGGGTCAGAGAGAGAGGGAGACACAGAATCTGAAACAGGATCCAGGATCTGAGCTGGCTGTCAGCACAGAGCTTGACGCAGGACTCAAACCCAGGAACCGTGAGATCATGACCTGAGCTGAAGTCAGCTGCTTAACCGACTGAGCCACCAAGGCGCCCCAATTTTATACCCCATTTTATACCATATATCAAAAAATACCTGAAAATGGATTAAAGACTTAAATGTAAGATCTGGGATTGCTAAACTCCTAGAAGAACACATATGGGGTAAGCTAGGCAGTAAATGGATATTTGATACCAAAAGCAAAGGTAACAAAAACTAAAACACACAAGTAGGACCGTATCAAGCTAAAAGTGTTTGCTTAGTAAAGGAAATCATCAACAGAATTAAAAAGCAATCTATGGGAAAGGAAAATATTTGCAAAACACATATAGAATGACATTAATATGGCAAATATATTAGAAATACATACAACTCAATAGCAAAAACAAATAACCCAATTAAAAAATGAATAAAGGGCCTACACAGACATTTTTCTGTAGATGATATACAGATGGCCAAGAGATAAATGAGAAGATGCTCAATATAATATAAGGAAAATGCAGATGAAAACCACAAGAGATATCACCTCACATCTGTTAGAATTGCTATCATTTAAAAACTAACAAACAAGAGATAAATTCTGGGGCAGACGCGGAAAACAAGGAACCTCTGTGCACTGCTGATAGGAATATAAATTGGTTTAGCCACTATGGAAAACTGTGTATGGAGGCTCCTCAAAAAGTTAAAAATAGAACAATCACATGATACAGCAATGCCACTTCTCCGTATATATTTGAAATGAACCAAAATCCCTACTGAAGGAGATAACTCCACCCTCATGTTCACTGCAGCATTACTTACAATAGCCACGACATGGAAACAACTTGTGCCCAGTGAAGGATGAATTAATAAAATGTGTGTAAGGGGTCCCCTGGGTGACTCAGTCAGTTAAGTGTCTGACTTTGGCTCAGGTCATGATCTCACAGTTCTTGAGTTCCAGCACAGTGTTGGGCTCTGTGCTGACAGCTCAGAGCCTAGAGCCTGCTTCAGATTCTGTGTCTCCCTCTCTCTCTGCCCCCCTCCTGCTTTTCTCTGTCTCACTCTCAAAAATAAACATTAAAAAAAAAAAGAAAATGTATGTATGTGTATATGTATGAATTTTCAATCACAAAGGTGAAAGAAATCCTGCCATTCGACTACAAGGATGGAACTTAAGGACATTACTGTAAGTAAAATAAATCAGAAAAATACAAATATTTGCAATCTCACTTATATGTGGAAACTAAAAGAACCTGAACTCATAGAAACAGAGAATGGGCTGGTAGTTAACTTCCAGTTATAAAATAAGTTCTGGGGATATGATACACAGCATGATGACTATAGTTATTCTATAACTATATAACTATATAACTATTCTATAACTATATAACTATAGTTATATTGTGAATATAGTATATTCACAAGTTGCTATAAGAGATCTTAAAAGTTCTCATCACAAGAAAAAAGTTTGTAACTATAAGGCAATGGATATTACTAAATTTATTGTAGTATCATTTCACGATATAGACACATAGCTGTTACACTGTACACTTTGAGCTGATATAATCTATATGTTAATTATAATGCAATAAAACTAGAAAGAACAAAAATAAATGTTGAAGAATGAATAAGTTAATCTCAAGTGAATTTTAAAAATCCATCACACCCATTTTTAATTAATATTAACTTATTCCAAAGCCTAATCTCTTCATAATCTCCATTAAAATGGTTTTTAGTATACCATTTTATTATACCATCCCCAAAAGCCCTCAATGACCTATCACCTCACACGTCTTAGGATGGCTATTATAAAAAAGACAGAAGATAACAAATGCTGACAAGAGTGTGGAGAAAGAGCATTTATACACTGTCTGTGGAAATGTACACAAGTACAGCCACAATGTAAAACTATATTGAGCTTCCTTAATGAATGAAAAATAGGTCTACCATATGATCCAGAAATCCCACTTCTAACAAAACTATTCTAAGAGATACCTGCACTCCCATGTGCATTACCACATTATTCATGATTGCCAAGCTATGGAAGCAACCTAGGTGTCCATTAACAGATGAATGGATCAAGAAGATGTGATATCCATATAAAATGAAACGTTGTTCTGTCTTAAAAAAGAAGAAATCCTATCATTTGTGACATCATGGACAAAAGGGCATTATGCTAAGTAAACTTATGCTAAATAAACTTAGGCAGAAAAAGACAAATACTGCATATTATCACTTATGTGTGGAAACAAAAAAAATTAAACTCATAGAGAGTAGAAAAGTGGTTGCCAGGGGTATGGAAAATAGGCAGTGGTTAGTAAAAGGCTTCACATTTTCAGTCATAAGATACATCAGATCTGAGGAACTAATGTATTTCATGGTGTTTATATTGATAGCACTGTATTGTATAGTTGAAATTTGCTAAGAGAGTAGAACTTCAATTTCCTCACCAAAAAAGGGAGGGCATTAGATGTGTGAGGTGATGAATTTGCTAATTAACTCTATGAGGGAAACCCATTCATAACATTTATGTATATCAAATCCTTATGTTGTACACTCTAAATATCTTAAAATTTTGTCAATTATGCTTCAATAAAGCTAAAAACTGCTGTTAATTATAGCTTATAATTATTCTTTGTTAAAGAGGTTAATCTTCAACTGCCATATCATATCACATATCACATTACTGACCACTCACCCCACAAAACACGTCTTCATCCAAATCCCATCTATTATGGACTGAATTATGTCCTCTTAAAATCCATAGGTTGAAGCCATAACCCACAATATGACTGTGTTTGGAGGTAATTAACGATAAATGAGGTCATAAGGATGGGGGCCCAATCCAGTTGGACCGTGTCCTTATAAGAAGACAAAGAGACAACAGAAGCATGCGTGCGTAGAGGAGAGGCCAGGAGAGAATACAGTGAGAAGACAGCCATCTGCAAATCAAAGAGAGTTGCGTCAAGAGAAACCAAACCTCCCAACACCTTGATCTTGGACTTTCAGCCATCCGACCTGTGAGAAATAAATTTCTGTCATTAAACATTTAGTCTATGGTATTTTGTTATGGTGGCTGTCGAAGACTAATACATCATTCTTCACCAGGTTCCCCTTGGCTATCATCTCTTCCACGTAGCCTTATCATTCTGAGTCATCACTGATACCCTCCTTCTCTGAATTTCTATAGTAAGTAATTCAGGACTTAATATCCCTTTTAAATAAATGCTATAGCTTTTTTTTCTTCAATAAATAAATTATTTTATCTCACTAACTGGTTGTAAATTTCTTGAGATGAGAATTCATGGTCTGTATCCCATCTTTTTGTTCCTCAAAATTTCATAGATAGTAGCTATTCAGTAAAGGATTCTGTTAATGGCTCAATATTTTCTTTCTGATTTTTAATTATTAAGATTTGAATTAGCCCATAATCCCAAGAAGAAAGTTTTTATGAGAGCCGGGGGAATTTTTATATTATTTGTATAATTTTTCAATTACATTAAATTTATCTTAAAGATGTGATTGTTATACTATAAAATACTTCCTATCATATATCTAAGATAATTGTGTGTCTGATTTTGCTCCATGTTTAAAAGGGAATCAGGGCAATTTATCTGTTTTAATTAACTCATAGTTTATCAGGTTAGTTCTCAACTCAATGTAATTTGCAAAGTGACACTTGGTCAGTTAAAGGTTTAATTAGGGAAGTGAAACATCTGTTTTAAGTGTGACACCTTTATTTTTTGATGAACTAAGTGACTTGGGATGGATGGCTTTGTGTTTCTTTTATAACAAAGAGCAAAAGTGGACTCAGCCATTTTCAATAAGGAGCTATACTCAGAATTATATTGTAATAGTTTAGACTCTTTTATACACATATTCGTTAAAAAAAAAGAAGATGACTCTGTATGCATATGTTTCTCTGTCCCATTTGTGTCTTTATGTATCTCTCTGCCTTTTTCCTCTCTTCTCTCTGATGCTACTCCTGACAGCTTTGTTTTCTTGATCGGAGTCTGTCCCTGAAAACACAAATCATTTTCTCCTGGATATGTAGGCAAAATAGTCCTGAAAGTTCTTAGTGTTCTCTAGTTTGTTCTGAAATTACATTATTAAGAGCTTACTGAGCAAAACTCAACATTGATCAAATGGAAAAAGGAAGCACCACTAAGTTGCAGCTCCAAGCAAAACCACTTTATGAGTGTGTGGTGGACTGCACGTTAATGACACCAGTGCCCAGGTGGCCAAATTTATGTCCACCCTCTTGATCTGATAATACAGAGCAGGGGATGAATTGGTAATGAACCAGGCTGAAAACAGATGGTGACTCCATGTGTGTTTGCTGCTGAAAACCTACAAAGGGGAAACATTAAATATGTGTCTTTAAATTTAAATTAGTGCATTTCAAAAACACAGGCTGTTGAGCTTTTGAAAACAGGCTGGCTGAATGTGTTTCATCTTATAGTTTTGAACTCTGATGCATTTTGTGGAATAGCAACAGGCAAAATGGATGGTATGTTAGTTACCCTTTCTTTAGCTCCTCAATATCAGCGGCACTCCACTATAATTAGGTGCTTGTGTGCAGTTCTTTGTCATTAAACTTGCTACACCCTAATTAGGAAATTTAGAAAATTCAAAAGACCACCATCTAAAAATTGGCACCAATTATTAAATACATTTTCTCAGATTATATGAGTTTTTTTTTACTCCACAATACTGACTGAGTTTAGTACTGACATGATTTGTTTTAAAACATTTTCTTGATATACAAACAGTATTTTATAAAAACGTATCAAAACATAGAGCATTCTACTGGCTGTATATACACTTGGGCTGTACTGAGATATTTGGGTCTGAATCTATCCAGAAATGATCATTTCTTTGATTTACATTCTGAGACAAGTAAAGCTGGTTCTTCGATGCCAATCCAAACACATCCCAGAATAATTTGAGGAAAAGCTACCACAAACTCACCCTATGATTCTGTGAGAGCCTTGGATGATTTAATATAAAACTACATAAAAATGAGTATAGTTGAAGGTTGGGTAAAGTTTATAACAAGTCCAGAATTTTGTCTGGACTCCCCAGACAATGGAGTTACAGGAAATGGGAGCCCAGATAAAAGAGGGATAGGAGTGGTTTACTCCCCACCTCACATCTCACATCTGCTCTGCATAAATCTCTGGGCTATTATTACCTGAGCAATTTCTTGTGTGTTCTTCCAGGTAAAACTCAAACTGTCCAAGTTCAAGGTAGATTTGATTTATATCTTGGACATGCCTGAGTTTACCCAAAGTGGCAGAATTGCTTAGTGAAGCCAATTTTGTACTACTGTGTAAATTTACTTCTTAAATATAATCTCTCCCTTCCTTTTGGTTTGGTGGTGGTGATGGTGGTAGTGATGGTGGTGGTGGTGATGATTTTAGGAGGATTTATTATAATTTTAAAAGCTTTTATACAAATATGTTAAAATCTTTATCAAGTATCTCCATCAAGAAAATATACTGAGTGGCAAGTATTTTCACAAGCCTAGAAGACAAGGGGAACACAAGATGCTAATGGAGCCTTTGTAGAGGGTCCTGATTCTATTCCTTCTCCCTCCAGCTTCCTGCCCTCCCTTTCTGCCCTTCATATTTTCTCTTTCTTACTGTTCCCACCTCTCTGTTTTCCCTTCATCTGTCTCAACTGGAGAAATACAATTTAGGGAAAGTTATGGTCCATGGTTTTTGTTGGAAATTATATGTTATTCAAAGCAAAACAAACTCAAAAAGAACAATAAGAATCTTTGCCTCTTGTCACTGTTTCAAATGTACAAAATTAAGGTTCTAAACTGTCTGGAAGTCTGAGCAGCTGAAGTGCAGGTTCATAAATTCTACAACAGAAGTAGGAGGACTTGATGGATTGATTCCTCATGGTGGTGCTTCTGCTCTGTGATCCAAAAAACCATTGGTAACCATTGGTTACTCCCATGGATTAAACAGTTCAAACTTGTAATTGTATTATAATTCCCTGAAGACATGGATCTTGAGCTTAAATCGTTGTTTTCCACATCATTTAGCATAGGTCTTTGCATGTATCAAGTAATATTTCTACAGTGATTCAAAATGTTTTTATATGTGACATGTATAATATATAAGCATATATTATATAATATGAAAATTAAAAATACACATATAAAATACATTAAAATTTGGTTCAAAAATTTTGGTTCATACAAAAATTATGACGTATGAGAAGCAAATAGTGATATTCCTATTTGACACTACAGAAACAGGGACTGAATGAGTGATTTTATTTAAACCCCATGGCTCTTTTTATACCAGGCTAGCAGCTAAAATATTTATTTAGTAATCCTTGAATATAAAATTGGCAGCCAAATGGCCTATGAAAATGTCTGACAAAAGTGTTTCTTCCCTGACTAAATGGCTGTCATAATTAAATTGAAGGCATGTTTCTCTTCTCTTATTCAAAATTTTGACATCAAAACTTGGCTCTATATAATTTAAATAATTCATAAGAAGCACTTATAAAGCATATTTAACATCAATGTTGAACATGAAATACCCAGAAATTCTGCCCACCTTAAGATAAATAAGACTTGAGTTTGCACACAACTTATAAATTCTCAAAACACACATGGTGTCTTACACATGCCAGTGCCTGACTATGCATTAGTAGGGCATATGAAAAATACATGGTCCATGACCTCAAGCAGCATGAAGTTTAGTAATGAAACAGACCTGCAAAGAGACACTCGGGGACATTGAATACAAAGTGCTAAAACTGAGCTATAAACAAAAGATTGTGCTAACACACAGAAAGGTTCTGCCACCATTTTCAAAGAGATAAGTTTTTCTCAATTCAATATTCCTGGTCATACATATTTTCTTTGAGATTTGTCACTCCGAAGTCCTCCTCCAAATCCAGGGAAGATTTATTGTTTTCCTGCACTCTTCAGTTGGTGCAGTATAAGTTGTAAAGTTGGACAGTTGGTGTTTGCCACGATGCTGATTTCCAAGTGATACTTTCTTGAAAAATTGATAAAGGAGCACATTCCATATTCAACATCAATGTTTTTAAGAATTAATTAGGGTTCTCATCTATTCTTGGAAAATTCAAATACAAGCTAAGGGTTTTTATAGTCTAAAAACAATCATTGTGGGGCACCTGGTGGCTCAGTCAGCTAAGTGTCTGACTCCTGAATTCAGCTCAGGTCATGACCTCATCATCCTGAGATAGAGCCCTGCGTTGGCTCCATTCTGACAGCATAGATCTTGCTCTGGATTCTCTTTCTTTCCTCTCTCTCTCCCTCTCTCTTTCTCTCTCTCTCTCTTTCTCCCTCTCTCTCTCACCCTTCCCTTGCTCATGCTCTTTCTTTGTCTCTCAAAAATAAATAAATATATACCATCTTTAATATGCATATATATACTTCTAGGTTTGAATTTTTAACAAAGGTAGAGGTATCCTCAAACATTGAAAACACATTTCCAAATTGTTTTTAAAATCATTTTTTAAAATATAGAAATGTAAAACAGAAAACACGATTGATAATTCCTTCTCTCAAAAGAGTATGTATAACTTTTAGCATTTTGGTATGTTTATTTCTACTTAATGCATTTATACATTAAAAATTGAAGTCATACTGATGTAAATATTATAATTATTTTACATTTTAGTTTTATTATTATAGTTACCCTGTATTATTAAAGTAATATAAATATTTAGTATATCATTTTACAAGCATTTTTCCAGAGGTAAGGGAAACAAAATCAAAAATGAACTATTGAGACCTCATCAAGATAAAAAGCTTCTGCACAGCAAAGGAAATAATCAACAAAACTAAAAGGGAACCAATGTAATAGAAGATATTTGCAAATGACATATCAGATGAAGGGTTAGTATCTAAAACCCGTAAAGAACTTGTCAAACTTAACACCCATAAAACAAGTAATCCAGTGAAGAAATGGACAGAAGACATGATTACACATCTTTCCAAAGAAGACATCCAGATGGCTAACAAACACATGAAAAGATGCTCAACATCACTCATCATCAGGGAAATACAAATCAAAACCACACTGAGATACCACCTCACACCAGCCAGGATGGCTAAAATTAACAACTCAGGAGAGAACAGATGTTGGTGAGGATATGCAGAAAGGGGAGACCCTTTGCACTGTTGGTGGGAACGCAAACTGGTGCAGCCACTCTAGAAAACAGTATGGAGATTCCTCAAAAATTAAAAACAGAGTTACGACCTATGACCCAACAATTGCACTACTAGGTATTTATCCACAGGATACAAAAATGCTGATTCAAATGGACACCTGACCCTCATATTTATAGTAGTGTTATCAACAATAGCCAAATTATAGGAAGAGACCAAATGTCCATTGTCTGATGAATGGGCTAAGCGAAATTAGTCAGAGAAAGATGAGTATCATATGACTTCATTCATCTGAGGAATAAGATACAAAACAGATGAACAAAAGGGAAGGGAAGCAACAATAATATAAAAACAGGGATGGGGACAAAACAGAAGAGACTTTTAAATATAAAGAACAAACAGAGGTTTGCTGGAGGGGTTGTGGCAGGGGGGATGGACTAAATGGGTAAGGGACACTAAGGAATCTTCTCCTGAGATCATTGTTGCACTATATGCTATTTAACTTGGATGTAAAATAAAAATAAAGTAATTAATTAATTAAAAAAGAGTATATATGTGTGTGTATATACACACACACAATGGAATACCACTTGGCAATGAAAAAGAATAAAATCCTGCCATTTGCAACAACATGGATGAAACTAGATGTATTATGCTAAGCAAAATAAGTCAGCCAGAAAAGGAGAAATATTGTATGATTCTACTCATATGCAGAATTTAAGAAACACAACAGATGAACATAGGGGAAGGAAAGGAAAAATAAGATAAAAAAAGAAATGGAGGCAAACCGTAAGAAACTCTTAAATACAGAGAGTAAACTGAGGGTTACTGCAGGGGTCTTAGGCAGGGTAAGGACTAAATGGGTAATGGGCATTAGGGAGGGCACTTGTTGGGATGAGCACTGGGTGTCATATGTAAGCGATGAATCACTAAATTCTACTCCTGAAACCATTATTACACTATATGTTTATTAACTTGGGTTTAAAGTTTTAAAAATTGGAAAAAAATTTTTAAAAAAAGGAGAAAACCCCAGTGTTTTAGTGTTATAGATACAATGTGCTTCAAGAGAAAGTCCTAGAATAGAAATGCTTGGTCAATAGGTTTGAATATTTTTAAGATTCTTTTTATTATAATTCCACATTACTGTATAGACGTTTATCAAAATTTGTACTCTCACCAGTAATGCATGAAAGTATCCCAAAAAAGCAGATTGTGAAATCGAATTTAAAGGAAAAATATTGACAAAGACAAGTATTTACAAGTAGAACAAAGAGAATGATGTTAGCTAATGACCACTGCTTACTAGATGACCCCATTATTCAGTAAGAATTGTGCTACCTTAACAACTATATAAGATTTAAAAATTTAATCATATAGCCTCTTCAGTTCTCCAATGTTAGTTTTATTATTATACTTAACTCTAAGCTCCTTCTTGGAAACAACTGTGTCTTTGATCCTTAATTTTTCATGCCTTAGTACCCAAAGCATTCCGGGGAGGTTACTGATATACTTAAAATACACTGACTGAATCGTGTAGACACAAATTCCAACTCAGAAAAAGAATTTTCTGTTCAAAGCTTGACACAAAGTAATAATGTATTATCAGGTTGTATTATGAGTAATTAAAGCTTTATGCTTTCCATGAAGGTAACTTAATCAGTTCATACAACATGCATTGAATTAGATCAAGAAATAGAATCCCTTCCCTAAATAGTTCATTTCCAGTAGAGAAGACAGACATGTAAGCAGGATCAGCTATATATGTGAACCCATACAAAATGAAAATCTGAGAGCCTTTTCAAAAATTAAGAATTTTAAGAGAGCCACAGTATAGCATTAAGCCACGAGTGGGGCCTTGTTAAGTGTGGGCAATGCATGACTGCACAGGTTACACACCCATGCAGTCAGCTCTGGAAGTAAGCATGACTGTATGGTACAGGATGATAAGTGCCCAAATGGAGGTGTGTATGAAAGAGTAACAGGAACACAATGGAAATGGTGCTCTCAGTCACAACAGTTCTATTGGTTTCACCAATTAGCATATAGTGATCAAGATAAACCTGGCTGCTTTTAGCAAAATATTGCAGCCAATGCAGTCAAACATGCAGAAAAAGAAATATATATATATATCTGAGCCTACTGCATCTATTAACTGGATATTAGGTAGCATACATTATTTAAAGACCGGATCCGACATTTGGAGGAGAGAAGAGAGTCATTTTCATGTATGAAGAACAACAGTGAGGCAGACATAGGAGATAAACACCAAATGTTTGTGATTTTGTTCCCTAATCTATGGGAGCCAAGGAAACTCACATTTTATTCTTTTTTTTCCTATCCCAGTTAAGACAATATAATTCTCAGAAAGCAAATGAAAAATATTCCAGGACAGGACATCAATCGTTTTTTACAATAAGAGTGAACAGACCAACAGACCTTTTGGCTTTTCTTATTTGGATTAACTTCAATGTCTAAAAGTTGCTAAGTAACACTTTTAATAATAAGAGATTTCAAGGCCAGGGAATTAATGATCCATGACCCTATTTAAGAGAAATATTAGTGCATTGTAAGGCGAGATGGCTGAAAACAGTAATGGGAACTTTGGGTAATACACTTAACCACTTTCATGTGCTACTTTTTCATTGCTGCTCATGATCAACTTGGCGTGAGACAATTTTTTTATTAGACCATTTACCAAGATTATTTCATCATTATCTCAAGTCAGCTAATAATTACATGGGAAAATAATGATATGGAGAGAATAACCATTGTATAGTCATTATCATTTTGAGACAAATTTATTTCTAGATCTGATAAATGTAAATGTTTAGAACATACTAGTTGTAATTTAACTTTTCAATATACATCTCATGGGTTTATTTCAGCAAAACCAAACTAGCACACACATAGAGGCATGCACGCGTATACACATACAATTCTCTCACAAACCTTTCCCTGTGCTGGAAACACTTATCCACTCTGCCTTGGACTTCAGCAACTGGGTCCTCCCCATGAAATTTAAGCCAACAACTAAACCACCACACAGAGAGGACTCAACCTGGGCAGAGAACAATCCATGAAGGTCTCCTGAAGCCAAACTTGGCTAAAACCCTGTCAGCTCAGAGTGTAAGGGAACTTCAAAGGGAGTAAACAGCTTCTGTGGATTCGTGGCCATGGGAGTTTTAAAGTTGAATAAAACCCCCCAAATTGGCTCAGAATCATTTGGCTGAAAGCACAGCAAGTTTCAGAGGAACCCATCACCTTTTAAAACAAATGTTTTAATTTCTCTATAAAAGGCATTGAGTTTTATATCTAGAAAAGTTCTTCAAGTAGCTATCTACTTTCTGGTACCAACAGTTAGGCCCCTCAAGTTCACATTAGATTACTTCTCATGGCCTCCAAGAATGGAGACCTTGGGATAGTTGGGAATATTTTAGGGAACTCTGGAAAAAAAATCCTGGAGGCATTCATTTTGGCTACCATATGAAAGCCTGGGATCCTAGGGCTAGGTTCCCCCCACCCCCCCGAAGAAAGGAAAATTGCTCACAAATTGCCTAAATCTGAGGCTCTATAATTTTTATGATAAATCCAGAAGTTTGCTGATTAAAAGTGACTTACTCTTCTTACCAATATCCAGGGGAAGACGGTTGAGGATGACAGCGCTGCAGCACTGTATGTTTAGAAATGTCCACCTGTTCTGTTTGGATCTTTCTCAGTGATAAAAGTCAGATCTTTCCCAGTGATAACCGGGCATCCACCCTTCAGAGATTTACATACACCAGACATGTGATCACTTCATTGTAAAGAAATATCATGTGAAGTATGGCATGAAATAATCTGAACATTTCCCAATAAACTGGTAATTCTTACTTTCAGGTGGGTAATTATATAATTAGAAATTGAGAATAGCTAACTAAACTCTCCTTCCCATCAAGTTCAATTAAATTTACAAACTTCATCAAAGGCAAGCAATATCCAAGATCTGTAACGTATCAACTGTGACTCTAAGCAAACTTTTTCCCAGTATGAACCTCAGGTTTCTCATCTATGAACTGGTTTAACAACTGTTTATGAGAGTTGGAGAATCCAATGAACTACTGTATAAAGTATTTTCTATATAGCAGACAATAAATATAAGTTGTAGACTATTATTCATTATGTCAGAGAACCTTGAAGCAACATGCAGCATGACTTCACAGGCTTCATGAAAAACCTTTGGTTAGCAGATGATGGCTCCCTCATCTCTATACACCTCAGTGTTCATCACCCTATATGAGGATAGACATGTTCATACACAAATCATTGGTCCTTGGGACTCTTATATTGAAGAAAAGTCCTAGCCTGAGCTCTTGTATGGTAGAAGATCTTCCATCCTTATACCATAATTTTCTCTGTGACTTCCAAGCATCAATGATCATTGTCTCTCTTTTGTCTTAATCTTATCTCTGCTCAAGGTAATTAAAGCCTCTTGAGGGGCGCCTGGGTGGCTTAGTCGGTTAAGCGTCCGACTTTCCCTTCGGTCACCG
>NW_027527380.1:583637-584131 GCF_008692635.1 Crocuta crocuta
TTAAGCGTCCGACTTTCCCTTCGGTCATGATCTCGCAGTTTGTGGGATCGAGCCCCGCGTCGGGCTCTGTGCTGGCTGCCGGCTCAGAGCCTGGAGCTTGTTTCAGAGTCTGTCACTCCCTCTCTCTCTGACCCTCCCCTGCTCACGCTGTCTCTCTCTCTCTCCTAGAAATAAACAAAACTTATAAAAAAAATTAAAGCCTCTTGACCAGTTATGGTCTCTAGTCTTTTAAAAATTGCCACACAACTCTAAATTTTACTGTATTTAATCTATTCCTTCTTCTCAATGCACAGACAGAACTAAGGAAACAATAATCTCTATGCACTTTCATATTTCAAATTTGAAGAAAAGTTAATTACAGAGGAAAACTGGTGGTTGGGGACAAGGGTGGTAAGGAGGATCTTATATATATATATCTATCATATATCATATATCATATCATATATCATATATATAGAAAATATATATATATATATATATTTTAGCATTCCAAA
>NW_027527380.1:585199-614540 GCF_008692635.1 Crocuta crocuta
ACCATTCCAAAAGGTTCAAAGTGCATTCTAACAAAACTTTAATAGTTTTAAAGTTGGAGAAGATAAAAATGTGAGTTACTCTGCTGTGAAGACGCTTTGAGGAAATGGGCAAAAATTGTTCATACAAGAGGCAGCCCAAATGATCACGAAGTATGTGAAAGGATGTTCAATTCCAGTAGTAGAAAGGAAAACAAATTGAGACCTTATTGAAGTACCATTTCACACCCTTTCACTTGAATACACTTGTATACATGGCTTTGCCAGGAATTAGTGAGAATATAGGAAAGTAGGCATTCATATACTGCTGGGGGGATTTACATTACTACATTTTGGGGGAGATGTGGTAATATCCATAAAATCAAAGCTATGCACATTTCATGATCCAACAATTTCACTTCCAAGTATACCCCTTAGAAGCTCTCACGTATTTTCATGTGACACCTGGTACAGCTATGAATGTTGTTGAAGCAACTTTGTTAAAAGTTATCAGCCAGAGCAAAAATAAATGAATCGTGAAATGTTCACATGGTGGAAGAGTATGAACAGAGAACTGACTAAACTAGCTGTATATAGATCAATAAGAATGTATCTTACAAAGAGATTTTCAGGAAAGTCTGGTTTTCTGAATACCTAGAGTGTGATGCTATCTATATAAATCTCAGAAACATACAAAGCAGTTCTGTATGCATATGTAGTATATATGAATACATATGTAGTAAAAATATAAAGAAATGTTTGGGGTTGGCAGCAAATTCAGGATAGAAGTTACTTCCTTTAGAGGAGGTATCACTGGGAGATCAGAGGGTCTGGTACACAGGATATGTCAACTGTATTCATTACGTTTTATTTCTAAAGCTGAGTTTATTACATTATTCCCCAAACCCTTTTGTATCTGAGACACTTTATAATCATTTTTAAAGCTTTGAAGTACACACTTGGTTGTTAGGGTAAGGAAAACATAGGAGAAAGGAACTAACATTAGACACCTATCTGTTAGACACTTTATATTTTTAAATCCTTATTGTTGTCTCTCCCATTTCAGGTGAACATCTGGAGGAAGTTTATGTACTAGAAAGATATTTGATGCTACAGCAGAGATTTGACCAAGTCTAGCTGGCTCCAAAGAATTAGATACAGGACATTGCAGGGTGAGNTCCCAAACCCTTTTGTATCTGAGAGACTTTATAATCATTTTTAAAGCTTTGAAGTACACACTTGGTGTTAGGGTAAGGAAAACATAGGAGAAAGGAACTAACATTAGACACCTAATCTGTTAGACACTTTATATTTTTAAATCCTTATTGTTGTCTCTCCCATTTCAGGTGAACATCTGGAGGAAGTTTATGTACTAGAAAGATATTTGATGCTACAGCAGAGATTTGACCAAGTCTAGCTGGCTCCAAAGAATTAGATACAGGACATTGCAGGGTGAGGGGGAGAAGTTCCAGCTCATGAAAAGGTTACTGAGGACATCCCATAATAGGGGCCTAACAAGTTGCCTTTTTCCTTATCTTTTATCTGGTAATTCAACACCTCTGACAATTTCTTTTCTCTCTTATTTACATGTAATTATCCCTAGCAGACAATAAGCTATTCAAGTTCAAGGTTTATGTTTGATTCATTGCTATAGTTAGTCACATGCTGCTACTAGTGCTCAGAGCATAGTGGGTGCTTAGTGCTTGCTGGATGGATGAGTAATAGATAATGACACAGATGAGCCAATATGATCATATAGAGGCAATCTCTTCATTCATTGCTGTGATTGTATGGATTCTGACATGTAAAAATCAGTCCAGACAAGGACAGGTAAATAAAAAAACAGAATACTTAGGCTCAGTTGCAAAATGAAAGGGAGCTACAAGTTCTATTATGGGGACAAGGTAATTCCCTTCAAAGTGGTAATTAAGGAAGATGATTCTAATTTGAAACTGGTTTCCTAATTGGTGCTTGGCTTTTAGAAATATCACAGGCCTTTAAATTATATATATTTTGTTTAGCTCTCTATAGCTTACCCCCACCACTACCAGACCCCAAAAATTCCTTCTTAAGATCGAGGAGGTGAGGACACATAAAGGGTCAAAGAATTTGCTATCCAGAACATTAATTTGCTATCCTAAAGCCTCAAAAATATGAAATTATGAAAAATTATGAATTAAAAGCATTAATATTATGAAAAGCTTTTTAAGCTCAACTGTCACCAGTCAGATCTTCCCTGACTATCCAAGCTAAGAGAGCAACCTCCTCTCCATCATTCCTGTCTATCAGCTTCCTCTGCTTTACTATTCCTGGCGATGACATGGAATCTATTTGTATGTTAGGCATGTCACCTTTCCTCCCCCAATAGAATGTAGTCTTCAAAAGGGCAGGAACTTTACTTTCATTATTCACACATATATCCCTGGCACCTGAAATAATGTCTAGAAGACGAGAAGTCCTAAATAAATATAGCTTAAATGAATGCATGAATGACTGAGTCCATCCTACATATGTAGCAATAATCTTTAGAGATTTCATTAAAAAATTCAAGTCTTCTTCTGTGATTGTATTTATCCACATGACAGGGATCTTCAAATATAGTGAACAAGCAGTGGTTTCTTTTTCTTCCCCCTGCTGCCTCATCTTCTTCCTCCTCCTCCTCCATATCTTCCTCCTCTTCTACAGGTTTATTGAGGTTTAGTTAACAAAGAATTGCATGTGTTTAAAGTGTATTATACATCCAAAAGTTTCTTTGTGCCCCTTTGTAATCTCTCTTTGCACCCCTCTCTATCCTCAGGCAAATAACAACTTGCTTTTTGCCACTGTAGATTAGAATTTCTAGAATTTTAAAATGGAATAGCACAGTGTGCACTCTCCAGGCTTCTTTCATTCAGCATAATTATTTTGAGACTTATATTTGTTGTCATATGTATCATTAGTTCATTCCTCTTTATTGCTGAATAGTATTTCACTGTATGAATGTACCGTAATTCATGCATCTGTTCAATCGTTAATGGACATTTGGGTCATTTCCAGTTTTTGGATATTACAAAAGAACTGTCATGAACATTCATATGCAAGTCTATGAAACCACATGGTTTATTTTCCCTTGAGTATATTCCTAGGAGTGAAATGACTGAGTCATACCATAGGTATAAGTTAAAGATTTAAAAAAACAAAACAAAACCTGACAGCCTATTTTCCAAAGTGATTATACTATTCATTGCCACAAATATGTATGAGCATTCCAACTGATCTACATATTTACCAACACTTGATCAGTCTTTTTCATTTTTGATATTCCAATAAGTATGTACTGGTAATATCTTGTGTTCTTACGTGTATGCTGTTAAGCATATTTTCATGTGCTTATTTGCTATCATTATATCTTTTTTGGTAAAGCATCTGTTCAAATATTTTTCCCACTTTTAAAAACTGGATTTTTAATTTTTTTCCTATTACTGAGTTTTAGGAGTTCTTTATATATTCTGGTTACAGTTGCTTAATGAGACAGGCCATTTGTCCTATTTCTCCCAGTCTGCGGTTTGTCTTTTCATTTTTTAAACAATGTCTTTGAAGAGCAAAAAATAATACCAGGTTTTTTTTAATTGAACAAATTTATAGAATGCCACACTCTGCTAAGATTTAAGAATTCAGATGCTTACTTGAAAACAAGGTCCTTGATTTTAGGTTGCTTACAGTTTAGTATTATGAAGTGCAACCATGGACCAGTGCAGGAAAATGGGATTACTGCTAGTCACATGTCAATGCACATGAATCCTGGAGGTTGATATTGTACATCCAAGAAAGACTGTGGCCCATCTTTTGTAGAACCAGCTCCTAAAGGAATTCCACAGGTCCAATAATGCTGTCGGTTGGTCTAGTTTGACTTGTCATGTGTAAAAATGAGAAATAATGAAATAAGGCACACTTATCTAGAGTTTTTCTGAATTGCAAATGATCAAGTATTTTAGTGATGTACTTTTAGTAGATAAAATATCTACTGAATATTTTGTGCTACCTGAAGTGGAGGAAAATTAATGATTTTTATCCATTGTCTAGCTGTAGAGGAATATGGTCTAAATCCATTTACATTTTGATAAATACTGGAATTAATAGGCAATAAACTCTTAAGATAAAAAGAGTGTATGTGCTTACTTATTTGGAGAAATGGCAAGAAAGACAGAGATTTGATACTGTATCCTCCTTAGGCTAGGAACAGAGAGTCGTGAACTAGGAAGGGTAGATGGAACAATTTTTTTTTAAAAGTGATAAAAAAAAAAACATTAGAAATATTGAGCCAACATGATTGAACACCAATTAAGGTCTGGAGACACTGTACCTCAATGGTGACTACAAGATTTTGTGCCAAAATTACTGAATGAATAAAATGGTGCTATTGATAGAAATGTATGTTTCAGAAAGCATACTGAGTTTCAAGTTAAGGATAAGTTTGATTAAATACTTTTTGGACAGAAAAACATTCAAATGGAAATGCCCAGTAAGCAGGGCTAAGTGTGACTGGTGCTTACAGATTTCTTAGGACTAGAGGAAACCAATTATGAGTCATCAGCAAAAAGATAAACCTGAGAGTAGATACATTTTTAGAGTAATGTGGAAACAAAGAGTGCTGGGTAGAAAACGAATACTGGGAAGGAAAAGGATCTCAAATTACCATTCCATAGAAGCACTGAGTTAAAAGTAACTCCATTATTTTAATCTCTTATGCAGTGGGAACAAATAAAAATTTTTACAATACCTGATGTGGTCTGTAGGTATCTGGTTGACAAATGGAGTATTTATAGGTTTTTAAGATAGCCTACTCGATTGTCCGACAATTTAAACAGCTGGAAAAAAGCCTTTTTTGTATTGAGCCCCATATGACTGAACTATTGTCTTTGACTTTGGTTACAGTTCCTGGCACAGAGTAGGCATTCAAGCAATGTTTGTTAGATGACTAGATGGTTCTTTTGTTCTTAGCCAATTCAGTAAGTCTACTCTTTTCCATGTGTAATCCAGATGGCTGAATTTTTAGCTACATAAACCAAAGTAACTTAAATTATTGTGATTGTCATTGTGTATCTCCACTTGTCTTTTTACTTTTTGAGGTTAATACTCTGAATTTACAAATTAAATCCTTTTGTGATATCTAGACAGAGACATTTTAGAAAGATAAATGAAGAAGACATTTTAAGAAGATAAATATGTTACATGGTTTCCTTCTCTTTAAAAGCAGGTGGTGGTGTTTTGAGTGGAGATCCTTAAGGAGACAAAGTTTTGTACAGTGGCTTTGGAGGAGGAGATTTAAGATGTAGAGAAAGATTTCAGAATACCAAACAAGTTGTATATAAATGGACTTTCAGTGGGCTATGATGGTTCCATAATTTACAGAAAAATATATCGTTATGGAAATTGTGGAGAAAAAGGACAGTGAGAAGATTGCCTAATTCAGAAGACAAAGTAGAGTTAGTATAAAACATGACACTAACATGTTGGACCATGAAAGCTCTCCAGCCTCAGATTTTTTCATATCAGAATCCTACTTGATGTCCTTTTATTCTGTAAGTCCTCCATGGGTTGTACCAGGTGAGGCCAGGAACTACATCTCTGGTAAGGAATTATGTTTTAGGGTATACCCAAGTTCAGGTTTCTATAAGTAGGAAGATGTTTGATTTATGGATTGCTCAACCCTCATTTAGGAATGGCCACAGATAAACTACCTCTCTTTCTTGGGTAGTTTCTGGTACTCAGAATTGACAGATGGTTGACAAAGGTCATGACTATTGTTTTAGTTTCCCATCCACTAATTGCTACTATAGCACAATGATTTAAAGCATGGATTTGGGAGTAAAAGAGATCTGTGTTTAAAGTCTGGTTTTGTTGCTTACTAGTTTGTGTAAGCAGTACTACATTAGTTAACATTTCTGGTTACCATTTTTTATCTAAAGTGGGAATATAATATGTATGCTGTTATAAGTTTTAAATGGTTGTTAGAAGGGTTAAATGAGGTAATATATCTAAAGTGCATTGCTTAATGGCTGAACAATTTAAAAAATTGTTATTGGGTTCCTGCCCTTCCAGAATCCTTGATTTTCCTATTATAAGGGCAATCTATATTCTCCCATTCTTACTCCAAGGGATACTCATGACCTTACAACTTAGGGATCATATAAGTACTTATGATCCCGAATAATAAGATCCTTCAGGTATTTTAGAAAACTGTCATTTGTTCCAGGGTATCCTGAAATATAGCAGAGGTTTAGGAGAGGGAAATCAGCGAATAAACAATGATGTTTGCACAAGGGCTGATGATATTCAAGAAGCAGCTAAGCTTAACTATGAGTTATAAGCAAAAGCAGTTGTAAAGCTGCAGACTTCCCCACCTTCACAACTTCCTGCCCTTGCAAGGTCTGACTTCCCAGTAAAAACTTAATACATAGAGAAGACCAGGGAAGCACAGAGTATATGTGGAAGAATATACAGGTATGAAACTGCCCCAAAGAAGAACCCAGAAGAAACTGATACTCATGTACAGTGTTCAATCATTCTTCAAATTTTGAGAGAAATAGAAATGAAAGATGGGCAAGGAATTGGTAGAATACTTCTCAGAGGGTTGGAATTCCTGTTTTATTGGCCCAGGCAGGAACATGGAGAATTTAAAAGGATGTTTGCTCTTATATATATGATATATATCATATATCATGTATATATAAAATGTGGGTGACTTCAGGGGAGAAAGAGACCCTCTTCTTTTTTTCATTCTGTGCTTTGATTCTGCCTTGTAAGGATACAGCCATGCTAATTCGTTTCAGTATAGGCTATGGCTGCTTTCATATCACAGCAGCTGAAGTGAGTAATAGTGACAGAAAACATGGCTCACAAAGCCAAATACATAGATAGAATATGTACATATTCTATATGTATCTATCTATATCTCTATATGAATACATACTCCATATATATAGAATATATACTCCATATATATTCTATATTCTATATGTATACATATAGAAAAATTTTCAGACCCCTGATCTGGATTAATTACACAGGAAGCACAAGGAGACCTTTTCCTCTCTGTTTTTCAAGTAGCATAAGAAGCCTAAAATGGCAAAGGGACAGTCTCAGCTTCTAATTCAATGCAAAAGTTGCTATATCCCATGTAGGAGAAAGTTGGTTTCTTGGTTGCTAAATTCTCCAACCAGAAAAGCTCAGAGTTTTAGGGACAGTGGAAAAAATGTTTTATAAGTGGGCAATAAAGAGTAATAATGGAAGGTGTCACACCTGCATCCACCCTTGGGTTTCCAGATTCATGTATTCTAACTTTGGAAGAAACAGTACTTCATTTCAGTCACTGGCTCAGAATGTATGCCACAGCCCAAACTTGGAAGATATTAATTGCCAATTGGTGCTCTAACTAAATCTTTGGTGAACCTTATTTTATATGGGTAATGAGGTACATGGTAAGAATAGTGAGCTCCATGAGGATCAGGCCACAGGCTCATTTCTTTAGCTAAAAAATTAGTTTCTTGGTCAAGCTGTGCCATGTAAGAATACTCTGACAGAGAAATGGTGGATGCTATTTTTAGCAAAAGCATGGTGGATAGGGGAGGCAAATCCAAATCCAGAAATACTTACTTCATAAAGGCAAATAATTGTCTCTTTCATGATTGCTGAGGCCTGAGTGGTTGTGCCCCCTAAAATTCATATGTTGAAATGTTGATCCCCAAGGTGATGGTATCAGGAGGTGGGACCTCTAGGGGGTGACTAGGTCTCTAATAAAAGATCTCACAGAGCTCCCTACACACTTCTACTATTTGAGAATTGTAAAGAAGTTTGTGATCAGATGAGGGCCCTCATCTATGCTGGCATTGTAATCTCAAACTTTCAGCTTCCAGAACTGTGAGAAATAATATTTTACTGTTTATAAGGATCCTAGTCTGTAGTATTTTGCTACAGTGGCCATAACTGATTAAGATAGTAATGGTAGGGCTGAAATATAATCAACATTTTATTGGGTACATGGCTAGTTCTCTAGAGAGTCAGTACTGGTGTCATTAGAATATTGTGTTGAGGTAATCTGACCAGCCTTGATGAGAACAGTCTATGCTGTTGATCCTGCATAAAATACATCCCTTCCATCATGGAACATTGTTCCTAAGTCCGCTGGTCAAACATTTGGGGGCCTGGGAATGAAGTTGACTTGACATACACAGGATGCCCCATGCTGTTCATGATATTTAGAATCTGTTCACAAAGGAGATCTTTAGTGAACACTGACATATGACATGACTGTTCTCACACCTCAGGCCCATTTTGAAGGCGCTAGAGGCCCTTTCCCAAACTTCCTTGACACCAATCTGCAAAAGTTCTCCCCTCTAGGTCTCTGACCAAATAGCCAAACCAAACCTAAAGATCAATATAGACCCATGCCCTAGACCATCTGTCCTTCAAGGTGAAGTGGATAACCAACATACCAGTAGTCATTACTTTATGTGGCTCTGATATGCACAAAATTTACCTATTATGGTTAAGTTTAATAAATATCATGGTTTAGTCTCAACACAATTCAAAATTTAGTTGCTATATATATTAACTATAAGAAATTAAAGTATAAACTTCATTGCCAACTCTTCAGGCCACAAAATTGCTATGTAAACAACAGATGCACATAGTGATCAGTGACCAATTGTGTCACTTCTTTCCAACTCAATTAGTGATTGATCACTGATCATCTGTTATTTAGTTCACACACAGCAAAGTGTGTCATTTGATGCCTCTTTGTTTCCCATGATGAACCTATGTGAATTTTTTAAAAAATGGGTAAGTGGAAAAGAGAATTAGCCCACAAAGATGAACATGTGTCAAAGAAATGAAAACTATCAATGCTGGAAGTGAAATTTAAATCAAATGTAAATGGAATTATAGAAGAAATGGCTGACTGTGGGAATGTTGACATTTTTGCAATTTGAGAGACTCTAGATACATAGCCAGAGGGACTTAGTGAAGACAAACTTACTGATGTAAATGAACAAAGTGGTGTGACAAGAGGTGAATTTATTCCAGAGGAAGTGATACTAACAACAAAAAATGTACATAAGAAACATTAGAAGAATTCTCAGAGATACTTCATAACTATAAGTGGAAAGGACAAAATGTTCAACAGATAAAAAAGAATATGGCAGAAGTTTTTTTATTTTGATGAGGTCCCAATAGTTCATTTCTGCTTTTGTTTCTCTTGCTTCTTGAGATGTGTTGAATAAGAAGTTGCTGTGGCCCAGGTCAAAGAGGTATTTGCCTGCTTTCTCCTCTAGGATTTTGATGGTTTCCTGTCTTATTTTTAGGTCTTTCATACATTTTTGAGTTTATTTTTGTGTATGGTATAAGAAAGTAGTCCAGTTTATTTCCCTGCACGTTGCTGTCCAGTTTTCTCAGCACCATTTCCTGAAGAGACTGTCTTTATTCCATTGGTTATTCTTTCCTGCTTTGTCAAAGATTAGTTGGCCATACATTTGTGGGGCCATTTCTGGGTCCCCTATTCTGTTCCATTGATCTGAATGTCTGTTTTTGTGCCGGTACCATACTGTCTTGATGATTACGGCTTTATAATACACCTTGAAGTCTGAGATTGTGGTGCCTGCAGCTTCAGTTGTCTTTTTCAGAATTGCTTTGGCTATTCAGGGTCTTTTCTGGCTCCATACAAATTTATGATTGTTTGTTCCAGCTTTGTGAAGATTGCTGGCGTTATTTTGATAGGGATTGTATTGAATATGTAGATTCCTTTGGGTAATATTGACATTTTAACAATATTTGTTCTTCCAATCCAGAAGCATGGAATATTTTTCCATTTTTTGTATCTTTTTCGATTTCTTTCATAAAATTTCTATAATTTTCAGTGTATAGATTTTTCACCTCTTTGGTTAGGTTTATTCCTATATATTTTATGGTTTTTTGATGCAATTGTAAATGGAATCGATTCCTTGATTTCTCTTTCTGCTGCTTCATTATTGGCGTACAGGAAGGAAACAATCAGCAAAACTAANGGCTTTATAATACACCTTGAAGTCTGAGATTGTGGTGCCTGCAGCTTCAGTTGTCTTTTTCAGAATTGCTTTGGCTATTCAGGGTCTTTTCTGGCTCCATACAAATTTATGATTGTTTGTTCCAGCTTTGTGAAGATTGCTGGCGTTATTTTGATAGGGATTGTATTGAATATGTAGATTCCTTTGGGTAATATTGACATTTTAACAATATTTGTTCTTCCAATCCAGAAGCATGGAATATTTTTCCATTTTTTGTATCTTTTTCGATTTCTTTCATAAAATTTCTATAATTTTCAGTGTATAGATTTTTCACCTCTTTGGTTAGGTTTATTCCTATATATTTTATGGTTTTTTGATGCAATTGTAAATGGAATCGATTCCTTGATTTCTCTTTCTGCTGCTTCATTATTGGCGTACAGGAAGGAAACAATCAGCAAAACTAAAAGGCAACCAATGGAATGGGAGAAGATATTTATCTGACATATCAGATAAAGGGTTAGTATACAAAACCTATAAAGAACTTATCAAACTCAACACCCAAAGAATAATCCAATGAAGAAATGTGCAAAAGACATGAAGAGACACTTTTCCAAAGAAGACATCTAGATGCAAACAGACACATGAAAAAGTGCTCAACATCACTCATCATCAGGGAAATACAAATTAAAAACCACAAAGAGATACCACCTAACTCCAGTCAGAACAGCTAAAATTAACAACTCAGGCAACTACAGATGTTGGCAAGGATGCAGATAAAGAGGATCTCTTTTGCACTGCTGGTGGGAATGCAATCTGGTGCAGCCACTCTGGAAAACAGGATGGAGGTTCCTCAAAAAATTAAAAATAGAACTACCCTATGACCCAGCAATTGCACTACTGGGTATTTATCCAAGGGATACAGGTGTGCGGTTTCAAAGGGGCACATGCACCCAATGTTTATAGCAGAGCTATCGACAATAGCAAAGTATAGACAGAGCCCAAATGTCCATCAACAGATGAGTGGGTAAAGAATATGTGTGTGTGTGTATACACACACACATACACAGACACACACAATGGAGTATTATTCAGCAATCAGGATGAAATCTTGCCATTTGCAACTATGTGAATGGAACTAGAGAGTATTACACTAAGCAAAATAAGTCAGCCAGAGAAAGACAAATATCATAGGACTTCACTCATATGAGGAATTTAAGATATAAAAGAGGTAACATAAGGGAAAGGAAAAAAATAATATAAAAACAGAGAAGGGGACAAAATATAAGAGACTCTTAAATATAGAGAACAAACACAGGGTTGCCGGAGGTGCTGTGGGAGGGGGGTGGGCTAAATGGGTAAGGGGCATTAAGGAATCTACTCCTGAAGTCATTGTTGCACGATATGCTAACTTGAATGTAAATTAAAATAAAAATTTAAAAAATAGAGTACTGAAGCTAAAAAAAAAAAGAACATGGCAATTCACTAAGGCATAGAAAAGAAAGCCCTTTCCATTTTGTAATTTACACAACACAGTCACTGTTTGCACTACTTTTGATAAGTTTTTCCTTTTTTTAAATAAATAAAACACCTTATTTTTATTTTTTAAATTAAAAAATGTTTATTTATTTTTGGAGAGAGTGCGAGTTGGGGAGGGACAGAGAGAGAGGGAGACACAGAATCCAAAGCAGGCTCCAGGTTCTGAGCTATCAGCACAGAGACCAATGCAGGGCTCAAATCCATGAACCACGAGATCATGACCTGAGCTGAAGTTGGAGGCTTAATTGATTGTGTTACCCAGTCACCCCAGAAATAAAACGCTTTAATTTTCAATGTTTCTAATATTTTAAATTAAATTTATTGAATAAATATTAGTTTTACTATTTTTAATTTCCCTATACATTTAATAATTTATAGTAAAAGTTTTTAATGGTTGATAAAAATTTTAAAGTTCACAGAACACAAAACAACAATAGATTTTCCCACTGATTATTAAGATTGCTCTTCAAAGTTGCATCCTGTATGGCCATTTTTACAGTCTCAAACTAATGTGCAAAGAGAGACATACTAGGAAGATTCTGCCTATTAGGCTATCCATTTTCATATTTCATCCAAGTATATTCCTGGTCATTTCAACCTGATGTCAGCATATCAGGAATAAAAATCTTAAAACTAAGCTCAGGGTTTTTCTTTGTTGATCACCTTTCTTAAAGAATTCCCCATGAGGCTATGAATAGATGGTGACACAGGAGTAGTTTCAATGGAAATGCAAGCTAACTGTTCAAGCTTTTTATAATTTAAAGGCCCTGCCCCATTGTACTTCCACTTGAAGATGGAGTGGTGTGGACATGACCAACTTTATTTTCCAGTATAACAGTTAATACCCAGTTCTTGATGGGTAGCTCAGGTTGCACAGACATCTTGTTTTCCACAGTCACTCTCTGTCAGGGCCCAATTGCAAAGCAAGAGCTGTTTTTCTCCAAAAGGGAAATAGTTGTAGAAGAGCATAGTTTTTCTCTACAACCTCTACTGTGATTCTCATAGTGGGGCTTACCAGAGAATTCAAACAACAACCTGACCTTCCAAAAACACTTTAATTGGTTCCACTGATTCCCACTGGTTTATACTTGGACAAGCTGGATAGAAACTTTCTCAGGTTCTACTCAAAACTATCAGACCTTTGGATCACTCAGTACATTGGTCAGAATACTAACAAAATATGCTGTGAGTTGTCTCAATAGTCTAAAGAGGTCTAACAAATGATACTACTAGTTTTTGACATATAAGGTGCTAGGTATAGCAACTTCTCTTTCACTTTGGAGAGAATCCCTACATACTCTAGGCTATTGGATACCCAGAAACTCAACCAAGGTGGAAAAACTTTGCTCTTTGTGGGTTTTACTTCCTACCTTGTATCCTACAAAAAATATCTATAACATTTGCTACTTTCTGTTTTCTAGAGCTTCTCAAAATGGTGTAACCAAAATGTAGAGGATTGATGGGCATCCGATAGGATGCTCAATCAAGCTTCCTGAGAATTCAATTATGGATCAGAATTAGAGAGGTTACCTAATTCTAGGCAAAATAGGAAAAATCACTGCTATCCCTGATGAATGAAAGCAAATTGCTTTTGGCAATTCCTGGTTTTGAGCTAGAGAGAAAGCGTTTGCTATGCTCAGTTCCAGATGTCAGGAGTGGTAGTGTTTTGTGCCAGAAGAAACATCAGAACCAGAAGTTTCAATCTTTCTAATATTTATGCCTTTTATTTCTTTTTCTTGTCCTATTGAGCTTTCTAAGACATGCACTGCAATGCTGAATAGAAGTGGAGACAGTACATCATTGCCTTTTTCCTAATCTTAGAGGAGAATTGCTCAGTCTTTTTCTTTAAGAGCAATATTAGGTAGCCTTAGGGTGTTTGTACATGTCCATAAAAGGTTGAGGATATATCCTTCTATTTCAATTTGCTAAATTTCTTTTATATGAGTGGGTATGGATTTCTGTCAAATATTTTTATGCTTGCATTAAGATAATCATATGATTCTTTCCCTTTTTTTCTGATAAGGTAACAAATTACTTTCACTTAAAAAAATGCAAACCTAACCTTAAATACCTGGAATGAAGACTTTTTGGTCATGATGTATTATTTTCCTACATATTGCTAAGTTTGCTTTGATAATATATTGCTAAATATTTCCGCATATATTCATGAGGGATATTGGTCTTTAATTCCCATTTCTTGTAATGTCCTTGCCTGAGAACACTCTGTAAATATTTGTTGAATAAATGAATCCAGTACACAAAGATAAAGCACAAAGATATGGTATGCTACACAGTTATGCACTAAAATAAATACAAGACACATGTACCCTTGGGGAAAGACCAGAAAGACCTCCCCATTTCCAGATATACTAGCTACAGTCATTCCCCATACTGTACATAATATACTCTTTCTAAAATGTACATCTTATTTTATTAATTCCTTCTTAGAAACCTATCAGTGGTTCCTATCACTCTCAGAGCAGTTTAAGTTTTTAGGCTTTTGAAATTCCTCCTCCCCCCCCCCCGTTTTTCTTTTNGCAGACAGCACTAATAATAAACTATGTACTTTGTTGGTTTAGGGCTTTTGCACTTGCTAGGCTCTCTATCGGGAACCCTTTTTTCATCTCTCTACAGCTAATAGGTACACACACATAGCTACATACTTGTAATTATTCCTGGCTAACTCCTAAATATGCTTTTGGTCTCCTCTTAAATATAATTCTCATCCTTTTCATTAGGGAGTTCTCCCTCGGCCCCAAGAATAAATACAACACCCTTTGTTATGTGCCCATGGTGGTAGGAAAGGGAATAAGATGAAACAGACTTTGTCCGTAGATTTGGATTCAAATCTCTGCACTGTGACTTATCATCTGAAGACATTTATAGAAGTTACATAACTTCTGTGCCTCAAATGCTTTGAAAATGTAGCTAGAACAGTTTGTTATAAGGAATAAGTGAAAGAGGCATGTATTGAAGTGGACATGCTTAGCTCAATGCAGAGGAGATAGTGAATCCTCAATAAATGGACATTACTGTTCTTTTGTCATATTAATTTTACTATCACAGAACTTAGTACCATGTATTATAGTTCTCCACATATTCATTTTTTTAAAAAGTTAGATAGCAAGTTCTTTAATGCTATATCCACTACTATATTAGTTTTCATCATGATATTGGAAATATAAGTGTTCCCTAAACGTAAACTCTTGGTATTATGATTATTCTAAAAATTTAGAGCTAGATTTTTCTAAATTAGGTGGTCCTAAGGGTTGACCATAAAAGAATGATTCTCTTTGAGGGGTTAATGAAATTGCTTGACAATGGAGGAAAGAGAGGTAGCACATGGAACCCTAAAGGTGACAGGAATTCAGATAAGGTGACCATGTATTGGAGGACTGATATTAAGAACTATGGCATTGAGTATTATGGCTTTGGGATCCTGGTCATACAAGTTGTGCAGGGCTGAGCTAGACTTAATAGATATAGAAAAATAAATATCAGCATAAATAATTTATTGCAAACTCTCTGATATCATATGCTAGTGTGATTGGTAATTCACACAGGAGAATTCTGCAATAGGGGGCCAGGGGGTAAGGAGAGATATGAAAAGATCAGATGTGAAGACAGCATACTAAGGGGCTGACTTCATACCATAGACTGTTGGTGAACAGTTCTGTCAGCTAAGTTATCATGGATAAGAAGGATGTGGGTAAAAATCTGGAGTTCTCCTTTGGCCAGCTAGGATTCCTAGCCCTTCCTCATCTGTGCTCTCAGGAAGTAAGGGAAGTGTGGGGAGGTAGGAAGCTTTATACCTGCCACTCTTGTACCTTGTAAGTCATGGGAGAAAATTCATACTGATTCAGTAGTATGCTACATTTTTCTGGTTTCTTTTTTTTTGCTATTAATGCACTTTTAGGTCACCTTAAAGACTTCTTCTTTTTTTTTTTTTAATGTTTTATTTATTTCTAGGAGAGAGAGAGAGACAGCGTGAGCAGGGGAGGGTCAGAGAGAGAGGGAGTCACAGACTGAAACAGGCTCCAGGCTCTGAGCTGGCAGTCAGCAAAGAGCCCGACGCGGGGCTCGAACCCACGAACCGCGAGATCATGACCTAAGCGAAAGTTGGACGCTTAACCGACTAAGCCACCCAGGCGCCCCAAAGACTTCTTAATTAGACTGGAAAAACTTAGAGTTCACAAATAAAGTTCTCTAAACTTCTGTCAAATTGTCCACATAGCTACCCGTGGCCACCAATGATTTACTCCTACTGTCTCCCTCACTAGGGCCCTGAACCCACTGGTGCATTCATGAGGTTATGGCTTCCTTCATCAGGTTAAGCTGGCATGCACTTTGGTATTGGCATTGCTGGGAGCACTGGCACTGTTAATGACCACAAAATCAAGAAATATCAACACAAAACTATGCCAAAGCCATTCTATTAAGGCAAGGAGAATCGCTTTCCCTCATTTCTGTGATACTTTTTGTTTCTTTATTTCTGGAGTACACTTGTGGTCCCAGTGTCTCCTGGGGATTTCATATTTCTACACCCAACAGTCATTGGTTAAAAGCCTCTGGGGAAAAGCACAGAAAAATGGCATAAAGGGATCCCAAGGAATGTGGGGGGAGCACAAAATAGTGTACTACAATCGTCATCATCATCTCAGTGCTAACGTTTATTCAGCACTATGATTCCACAGTAACTTTACATGCATTCTTTAATTTAATCATCACAACTACTCCCATTTTACAGACGAGGAAAGTGAGCATTGCATAGATTAAAACCTTTCCCAAGTTAGAGCTTGGCAAACTCAGAGTCCAGGGGTGATGGCCATAGTGCCAAATGGAAGACAATGTAGTAGTGGAAAATGTTGTGGATGTTCCACAGGACTAGATCAGAATTAGCTGTCTGGCTACGTGTACTTAACAATTCCTACAAAGGCTAGAGAAAAACCAACAGATGAAAAGTCTCCTTCCTATTTGACCTCTGGTAGTCCTACATGCCTAGGTCGTGCCCATGGATGTTTAACTGTGAAGAGGGCTATGAGTGTAATTAGCTTAGAGGGCCAGGGAGGAGATGAACTGTAAGAAACTAAGCAGGGTTGATGGTCAGCAGCTGCAGATATTTAGCTAAGATAGTGCAGCACAGCCTCTCGTCATTAGAGAAAAGAGATCTTAGAACCGTAGTTATTGTATTTTCAGGGACAGGCAGTTTAAATCATATATTTTCAACAGTGTATCTAAAAAAGAGCTCATCTGATGAGGAAGTAAATTATTTAATGATAAAGAAAATACTTCTATGTATAGGATTTTATTCTGAAAACAGACAGGATGAGATTTTATAGCAATTTTCAAACTTTGCAGCCCACCCAGGGACACCGTTTAGTCAGACAGTTAATGGGCAGTTGTGACCTGAGACTTAGGGGTCATGATAGGATTAATCCCCTTTTCCTGAGAAAGAGCTAAGGAACCTTCCCCCTACTCCCCAAGAAGCACGGAGTTGTGCCACAGAGGCCAGTAGACAATTGAGCATCTGTCTGGTGGTCTAGTTGTAATAGGAGCCTTTAAGACTATGGCTTGTTGACCTTTGAAATTCTACCGACTGACCTGGCATGATGGGCTATTATATTCGCCTCGTGGAGTTTGAGTAGCCTTGTCTGTAAAAATGTCTGAGGGGACGCTTTTCCCTTTGATTACCTCTCACATATTCCACTGGCCCCAATATTCTCCTAGGGGGGTTGGGAGTTTTGATACTAGACTAATCCTGATGTAGTTTTGCAGTATATGTCATGGTTACTCTGGGCGTTGCAATTTGCCTTGGGAAGAAGACTCAGGTTGTGCCAAATCAGCTAGAGAGCCCCCCAAACTCACTGCAATTCTCCCAGCGGGAGCTTACCTGTATTTGTGGAAAGGCTCCGTTTGTTACTGCATTCTCAAGATCCCACCGCCCTCTCTCGGAGGCCACACTTCTCCTTCCCGGCAGCCGGAACAATGCTGCTGGAGCTGGAGCTGTTTCCTTTTGCGCAAACCAGAACGTTACAAATCACCTGGTGTGCTGAAGCTTGTAGCCTCATGATTCCACAAAATCCAGACTGGATGGGGATCACCTGGTGGGCTGTTCAGTCATAGCCTGTGAGGCCCAGTCTCAAAATTTCTGACTCAGTCGATCTGGAATAGGGCCCAAAGATTTGCATTTCTCACAAGTTCCAACACAATGCTGATGTTACTAGTTTAAGGACTGAACTTTGAGAACCCCTGAAAATAGAAAAATGTAGACAGAAATGGCAGGATATAATAAAGGATGCTGAAAGTTGCCTATAGATAACACACAGATTTCAGGGAAGAAATCAATTGCTGGCCAAGCAGAAGGAGGATCAGGTGAGGAAAATGAGGATTGGAAAACTATGATGCTTCTATCTCTACCGCTTGCTTTAAAAATCTGGCAGGATGACATCAGTATTAAACATTCCTAAACTAGAAACATGAGCATCACCTGAGACTTGTAGCTCAGGCATGAAATCCAAATCCAGTCGATTCTCCTAAATATCTCTCAAACCTACCTAGTTTTCTTTACCCAGCCACGGTTTCCTAGCTCACCCTCTCTCATCACCTTCTCTGAGGACGGCCTCTTCCCCAGTCTGCTGCCTCTACTTATAATCAATTCTCCATGCAGTGATGGAAACCACCATCTTAAATGAAACCTTGATCACCTGTTTACAGTATTGTCAAATGAATTAATTTGTTATAATCAAGTTAAATTCAAAAAGTGTGCTTCTCATACTCTCCTGTGCATTTCTGTTCTCAGAAAACTATTTGCTTGCACATTATTCTTGCCAACTAAGTGTTAACCATCTCAAGAGCAGGGCCAAACTCCTTTTCTCTTTGCATTTTTAGCACATAGATAGTAGTCATACTCGAAGTAATAAGAAACATGATGTGCCCAAAACTTTATGCTCATTGTCTTCCGAGTTTAAACTACTTGCAAATTAACAATTACCCCACTTTTCAGATAAGAAGTTGGAGGCTTGGAAAGGCTAAGTACTTTACTCAGGATCACACAGCTAATTTGCAAAGTTGAGATTTGAACTCAGTTCTGTCAGATTTGAAGTAGTATCATCCCAGATGCATCTGCCCCACAGCACTCAGAGGAGACAAAATCATTCTTTGTTGCCTGAACAGACCTATTGATAATCTATACTGCTTAGTCAGGCAGATGAGACCAGTCACCTGCACAGCCCACCTTCTGTGTTTTCTCCTATATCTGTGCCTTAGCCAAAGCCAGTCCGTTTGTCCGCAACGCCCTTCTCTCTCATTGTTTTTGCTCTGTCTTCAGGAATTAATTCTGCCTCTCCTCTCCCAAAGCTTTGCTATCCCTCCCCAGCATTTCCATAATATCTTAAATAAATCTGTTTTGAAACTTATCACAACTTTACTAGTCTGACACTCTTTCCCCCGTTTGTGAGTCATTGAGGTTTTGGGGGAAGCCCATTTTAAACCCACAGTGCCTGGAATAGAATATGCGAATTAATTAGGGTATTTTTGGCTACAAGGAACCAGAACCCTAACTCAACATGGCTTAAATGAAAAGGAAATTAATAACTTGAAGTTCGGCTCAAAACACCTACAGGGGTTTTGTGAAAATTAAATATTTTATACACACACATATAAAATATCTCATTTTATTGCATGCATGGCAGAGAGTACATGCTAGGTAAATAGAAGCTGTCATGACCTTGGATATTACTTTCATTTATCCATATTTGGATCACATATATAAGGATTATGTGCAAAAACTGCAATTCTAGACTGGATTTTTTTCTATATTACCTAGGACAGCATTTCTTAAAGAATAGGGACCACATACATCGGAATCATATAAGGTACTTTTTTAAATGCAGATTTGTATGTCTCTCTCTAGAATTACTAAATTGGCAGGGGGCTGTTGGGAGCTTGAGGAGTGGGGTTGAACAGCCTTATTAAAAGCTCTGCAAGTCATTCCCATGTCTCTCCTCTCCTTTCCCATTCCATAATAGAAATATATATTTTTATTATATCTGGGAGAAATGTTTGAAATTTCCAGTCCACTCAACGCTCTTTCTTTTACTGGTAAGGAAGCTGAGACCCAGGTAAATATAGTGAAGTGTCCAATGTCAGCAAATTACTGGAAGAGCTTAACTTAAATGATTTTTTTACTACCTTCATTTGGTTGATTTTTTTACCATTGCTACTTCTCCGCTGGTGTGTCAGAGCGAATTCTATGTTCAGCAAATCAGATAGAACAAGTTTAGACTGATAGAAACACATAGTTTCTATTACATGTTAGGAAGTGCTTCGAGCACTTTTCAATGATATCACAGGTAATACTTGGAAAAATCTTCGAAGGTAGGTGCTATAGTTATCTTCATTTTACAGAGAAAAAAACAGAAGCACAGGAAAAAGAAGTAACTCAGTCTAGGTGAAACAGCTAGTGGGTGATGCTGGGATTTGAGCAAGAGAGCCTGACTGGACATTCTGCTTCCCCTGGGGAAGAGCACATCAGCTTACCCCAGCAGTGCTTTCACTCCTTCTCACTCTATTACATTAGAGTTTTTATAAACACAATGTTTAAAAGGTACGTTCCATTTCCTAGGTGCTGGTCTTTAAGGATGGCAATCGATGTGATATGGAATCAATTTTAGAGAGGACCATCCTAAGAGACAGCTGTTAAACTCCAATTTTAATCATTACTTCCTGTAGATCTATGTTCTTGAGGGAGAAAGACTAAAGGATTTATAATCACTGGCCCTGGGACCTGAGCTTTTTTTTTCTTTCAATTTTTATTTTTAAGTAATCTCTACACCCAATGTGGGGATCGATCTCACAACCTCGAGATCAAGAATAGCATGCTCCACTGACTGAGCCAGCCAGGAGCTCCTTATGAGTTTTTTAAAAAAATTAGCTCTTTGTCGTCGATTAATTTGCTGACCCTCTCTGATTCTCAATAGCCTCGGGCATGTTCACCACATTTTAGTTTATTGAAATTCTTCCTGTCCTTTTAAGTCCCTTGTTACTCAAAGTGTGGTTGGAGGGTCAGTAGCATGAGTATTACCTGGACCTTGATAGAAATGCAGACTCCCAGACCTTACTCATGACCATTGAGTTAGAATCTGCAGTTTAACCAGCTTCCCTGGACATTCCTCTGGACAGCTTTGGGAAGTACCTTTTTAAGGTACATCTACGATGCCCTAAGTTGTTTCAGTTTCTAAATCTCAAATCTGTGATCTGTCACCTGTGACTATAGCCAGTTAACTAAACTTTCTCTATGTTGACTTACCTACAAAATGAGTATGATTTTCCTTGTGGATTCTTGTGAGAACTATATGAGGTAGAAAGCAGAAAGTATTTGATACACAGCTACTAGTAAAAAAAATATTATTCTCAATCCATTGTCAGCAATTATAATTTTGCTGCTTTTGAATATCACACTTTGGCTCTCAGGTACTCAACTTCAGTTCTGTTCTCTGAAGACACAGACATGCCTTAATGCCTTTGTAAGTTGTTCAATAGATATTTATTGAAGTTGATACTTGTCAAGGGATTCATATTATTTCCTACAAGGTCAAAGTCCTCTCATGTCAGAGAACCAGACGAATTCTTTGTATTTTAATAAAGTTCCTACACTGTGAAAAATCTTCAAAAGAGCACAACATATGGGCAAAGGCCCTAATTAAACACTTGTTGAAAGTAAATTAGTTAATTAGAGTTGACCACTACTTCCCACAGAGGGTAATCAACGCGAGGTCTGTGGAGAGCACCAACATCCTGTGGGGGCAGAAACAGGGCTTGTTTTTCAGGCAAAAACATTAAAATATGTTCTTTAATAATGCTTTTATGTGCTTCATCCTGTCCATATTAGAAAAAAAAGTCACCAAGTTCACAAACAAATAAAAGTGTAATAACCCAGTGAATTTCTGTCTATGCTACTTCTAACATTAAGGTACAACTCACAAAAAGGTGCTACTGGATTTTCCCCAAGGAGAACTGATTTGGGGAGTTAGAGACTGAAGGTTTTCTTTTACTGTATTATTATACATTATTATTATATTTGTTATATTATTGTATATATTGTATATATATTGTAAAAAAAAAATTCAATTCCTAGTTGAACCCCTTACCAGGAATAATTGGAGAAATAACTAGAATCTGCCTGACATTTAATGGAGTAGGCTAAATTCCTGGATGTTTCTTATGGGGGGGGGAGGCATACAATAACAATTTTATTTGTATCAAAATCAAGAATCTAAACCAACAAAGAGCAAAAAGAAATCCCAATCTAACCAGTTCAGAAGAAAAGAGAAAAGAATAGAAAGGAAAGAAAAAGAAAAATCAGTAAACTAGTTCATATAAAATACAAGCTAACCCGAGTCATCATTCATTCACTCTTCACACTAGGCTCAGACCATTTCTGGGGCTTTCTGATTTATGTTTATTTTCATCTGGGTATGTAGTTTGGGTTTTGGCTAGCACCAGCAATGGAAATACCATGAGAAAAAATAAGTTACTCTCAAAGCACTTTGGCCTTGACCAAACCCGTTGTTTCACGAAATTGAAGTTTTGACATTTAACTTTTTGGAAAGTAACTGCCAAATAATGCTGGTTTCAGTCATAATAGAGCAATAAATAAACACTTTCTCTCTTCTACATGGCCTCGTGGGAGACGGCTGGAACAAGAAGAGCCCCAAAGTTGAGACTTGGGTTTTGGTTTTGTCTCAGTCACTGAACTAGTCTGCCTTGAATACAAAGAGCAACCTTTAATGCTGGAAGCACTTAGAGGGTATTCTACAGGGTAGCCCAATACTTCTCTTTATCATCCCATTGAGGGTTCCCTTTTTTTCCTTGCTCTTTCTCTCTTTCCTTCCTTTCCCTTCTCTTTTTTTCCTTCCATTCTTCTTTCTTTCTTCCTTTTTCTTTTTTCTTAAGGACTTTTCAGTGGTCTGAAAGGAAAAACAATAGCTCAGACTAGGGATGGGGCTGTCTAATAGTTGTGTGCCTGTATGTGCATTATTTTTTACAGTTTGCACAAAATGTCAAATTCAAGTTGGTCCTAGGACAAAAGAGGGCTATATTCTGAATTGAGGAAACTAACCAGGTGAGCAAGGAATGAAGAGAGGGACACTCCGTGGCAAAACAGAAGCATGGCAGTCCCCTTACCTGATAGTCTTTGGTGGGTTTTGAGTATGTTTACACATTTCCTCCTTGTCAGAACAGCTACACAAAGTTTGATTTGAGTCGTTGTTCACTTAACCCAGCCACAGAGACTCCCTGTTTGAAACCACAAATGCTATTTGTACTGAGAAAGCAGTCCCATGGCTTATGAAACCCAGCTATTTCATTGGCGCCTTTTCAGCTCATGTTCTTCCATTAGAAGCTGACTCCTCAATTAGGGGTGAAAAATGCAAATGAAATATGCCTTCTTTTTTTTTTTTACTCAAATGTAGAGAAATTTTGGGATTTGAAGAAAGCTGTGTATGTGCCTTGTATTTTTCTATCCACTTGGTTGTCCCTTTAAATATCTAAAATATCTCAGTCGATTTAGATAAGAACAAATACATTTTAACATAAGAGAAAGATCTTTTCTTTTTATGAGGAGTAGGAGAAAAAGTGAAATATCAGAGATCTTCACTATTAGAGTCAGGTTCTAATTGTTTAATATCTATGTAATAAGAAAGTGTGTGTTCTGCTGATTTTAATTTTATGATTTTCCAGGACAAGCCAGAATGGAAGATTTATTGTTTCAAGCTATTGTACCTACCTGACCTACTTTTCTTTTTAAAATTCTTTTAGTTATAGCTTTTTTTTTTTTTTGCAGGTCCTCGTATAGACTGTTCTTGACAAACTTCTGACTGACTGACTCAGGGGTGTGTTGAACTGTGAGAGGGTCAGTTGGTGGGGAACCAGGGTGCATATGGACTTTAGAAGTATCTCTCAGGTTCCAGAGGAATACAAGTATTTGAACATGTAAGAGAGATATTTCCGTTAGAGCTAAGCTTGTTCCAACTTACTGTTGAGTGTTAGCTCTAATTGCAATATAAGAGGTTGCAGGGAACCCTAAGTAATGTTAAGCACACTAGTTTTACAACCCTTACCCAAGAACACCCCCACCCGAGGGAAAACTAGGTGCTTCCTCTGGAACTGTTTTTCAGGTCAGAGTTCTGATTGCCTGAGTGCCTTCCATGGCAGCGTTAACCTTGATTCCACATCAGAGGGATTTTATTTTTCTTCTTGCCCTAAAATTTGTCAGCGTACTGCTATGTGATCTGTTTGTTGATTAATTGTTGGATTTCTCTCCTTTTGCTTGTGTATTTATTATAGAATACCATTTCTACATTAAGGAATCATTAGATTCAGACAACAGCTCTTATCATCTGTGTCTTGGTTATCTGACACAGACTTTATGAGAATATTTCAAGAAGTGGTTTCTGAAACTAGACTATAAGCAAGTCCCCTAGAGTGTCTGCATCTCCAGGGAAGAAACTTGACCTTATATATCTTTAAATATTCAGCACTTAGTGCCTTACACACAGAAGCACTAATTGTAATTGTTTATTGCCTTTGGTTTCTGTGAATTAGGCCAACAGCACATTTTTTTCTGTGTTACCTACTATGGTAAGGCATTATGACATTGTTGTGAACAAGTCAATGATACAGAAATAACAAATTCAATCTATTATAGCTATTGTCAAATTTCAGCTTGTATAGAGATTGCTTAATGAATTTTTTAAAAATGTGTACTCCCTGGCTCCATACTCACATATTCTCATTCAGCAGGACTGCATGGGCATGGGCACAGGCATCTCCATCTCTAGAAGCCCCAGATGCATTTTGATGCGGGTGGTCAGTCGGATAAAATCTGCGGAGTATTCAGGAATATTTCTGTGCATTGATGGGTATTTAAAGACTCTGTATGCTGGTCATCAACTACATGAACATTTGAAAACACCTGTTTAATATGCACTCTGAGCACAACAAATTAATATAGTAATTCTCAGATAAAGTCACTATAAGTAGAAATTACTGTTTATGTCTCTTGATAGTTTCTTGTGTGTGTGTGTCCATGTGTTTGTGTGTGTCTGGGTGTAGACCATCCACTCAGCACTCTTAAAGTAGCAAATATTTATTAAATTCTTATGAGGTGCTGGGGACCTTCAATGTGCTTTGTAGGTATTCACATATTTAATGATCAAAAGAAACCTATTTGAGGAGTTCTTTTTATTATTCCCATGTAAGAGTTAAGAAAACTAGGCACAAAGAGGTTAAATAATTTACTTAAAGTCACAAATTTTAAGTTGCAATGAAGTTAACAGTTCAAAACGTTATTGATTTTGGATAAAGGCAAGGCTTACATAAAAAAAGTAGGTACAAAGTACTCTTCAAAATAAATCAAAGAGATCAAAGTAAAACAAAGTTTGTGAGTTCCTTAGTGTAATACTAGGTAAACGTTTTAGAATTAATTTCATAAATAGTCAATAAACCAATATATTATTTTATACTAGTTCCTAGAATAATTTTTGAGTCTGATTTTTAAAAAAAATCAGGACAAAAAATAGGAGTTTCAGATTACCTGATATTGTTATAGATGGAATATTAATTCAAATGGCCCCAGACCTCTGATGTGACTCCAGAAACCACACGTGGGATAAAAGATAGTCCTGCAGGAGTTGTGGGTGAAGAACCCAGGGAGCAGTCATGTGAATGACACTCTAAACCTTTTTACCTTTAAATAGCCTGTTCCACCGGGAAACCTTCCATCCAAAATTGGCATTACTGCTTTTTAAAATTTCTTTTTCAAATTCAGATTCAACAAGCCTGAACTGAGGACTGACCCTGTGCCAGAAATGCTGCTAGCTTTTAAATTATACATTATCTTATTCCATCCTTACAACCATGGTTTGTGGTATGTTATTCATTATTGTTATTGATGCCTGCCATTTTATGTATGTGAAAATTGAGGCTTTGTGAAATTAGGTAAATGACTAGCAAGTGGCAGACTCATGATCTGGGTCCAAGTCTGATTCCAAGTTTAAGGTTTCAACCCTCTATAGCCATCTTAAAAAGTGGCTTCTGACTTTGTAACAATGGCATAAAGTTTGAGTAGTCTGTGAGTTTAAGAAGAGCTTAAAGACTTCACAAGGGTTTTAATATGAGTATATTTTCTACTACTCTTGGCAAATACATAAAATTGCTAAAACTGTGTGTGTGTGAGAGAGAGAGACAGAGAGAGAGAGGTGTTGGTGGGAAGAGGCATAGTCATGCATTCAACAAAATTTACTGAATAGTACTGTGGCACACACTGCATTAGGTACTGAGGTACTAGAAATAGAACAAGTTATACATGGAGCTTAAAATCTAGCAGGGTGCATATACATTAAGCATATATAGTTGTCTTAAGTGCCATGCAGGAGAAATCTTTAAATCTAATAACAGGGGTGCCTGGGTGGCTCAGTCGGTTGGGCGTCTGACTTCAGCTCAGGTCGTGATCTCACTGTTCATGGGTTTGAGCCCTGCATTGGGCTCTGTGCTGACAGCCAGCTGAGAGCCTGAAGCCTGTTTTGGATTCTGTCTCCCTCTCTCTCTGACCCTCCCCTGCTCATGCTGGATCTCTCTCTCTCAGAAATAAATAAATCATTAAAAAAAATTTAAAACTAATAACATAACATAGAGATTCAATCCAAACTGACTTGGGAAATTACTAAAGAACTCTCAAAACAAGGAGATTAAGGTAGGATTGAATTAGAAATGGTAGATAGGCAAAACAAGAAATGGGTTGCAGAAATCTTCACGGGATCTTTTCTCCCTCATGGTACCATCTTCTGCACTAGCAGATTACACAGTTCTGCTTGTGATATGATCAAATTCAGCCCATTTATTAGTATACCTCCCTAAGATCTTCCCAACTAGCTCAGAGTGAGTTCTACACTACAAGGGAGGTCTAGGAACCAATATTTTGAATACAAATAAAATAAAAGTGTCCTTGGAAAGTTTAAATTCTTTCCCCCCAAACTAAACATTGGCAAACACATCAAATGTAGCACCTCTACCTTTAAGAAAACTTCAACATTTAACTTAATTTTTATTATGTTTTTGAAGTCTATAAATCTCCATTGTACATTTTCCACAGAATGCATTTTAATTCCATTGATATTAAAGAAAGTACATGAAGCACTCTGGCCCACTAGACGGGGAAATCAGAATGGTGCAAAAGTGTGGCCAGGACTCAGAGTTTCCATTCTCTTCCAAGGGAAACCAAATGAAAAAAATAATACATCATAAAAGTCAGAGTTCTGAGTGTAATTCTGGAAATAGGGAGGAAATAGGATATCTCATTTTTAAAAAGTGTGCCTTGAACTCCCAGCTGAATCGAAAAGGTTATGCAGAGTACACTCTATCACCTTGCTAATCAGGCTTATCAACGGCTCCTCCTGGGGCTCACAAAACACTCAAGTAGGCATTTAGGGAAACCAAGTTAGGTTCCTTCGTATGGATCATGAGTTAGGTTCATCAGTCAGCTGTTTAATATATACCATCCTCTACCCTAAATCTACTCTTCACAAAGTTTATTCATCTAAATTGTCCAAGACAAATGTTTCCCCTACAGAAAGGTCTCCTACGTGACTGTGATGTGTTGTTGACACTACAACATGAGAGTGTTGGTAGCAACACGAGAGTCCTGCTTTTCCACCAATAGGTTCTATCAGAAAATCTGAGAGAACCAAGCCCTGCACATGAGAGTTAGGTGAGCAGCTTTTAAAGCATCTCCACGTCCATGTCCCAGTGACAAGAGACTCTGATTTAACTCATGTGGAGTGGCACCTGGGCAGCAGTAGTTTTTAAAAGCTTTCCCAGGTTAGGGCCCCTGGGTGGCTCAGTTGGTTAAGCATCTGACTCTTGATTTTGGGCCAGGCCGTGATCTCAGGATTGTGAGATGGAGCCCTGAACCGAGCCCCAAGTAGAGCCCCACATTGAGCCTCATGTCCAGCCTTGTGTCCAGCTCCAGGTCGGGCTGAGAGTGCAGCTTGCTTAAGACTTTCTTTCTCTCTCTCTGCCTCTCTCCTGCTCTCACCTGCGTAGAATCTCTCTACCTCTCTCACTTAATACAATAATAATAATAATTAATAATAATAATAATAATAATAATAAAAGCTCCTCNATTTTATTTTATAAGATAAATGGATAAAAGTTACAGGTGTGGTTGTGATTTGGACGCTTTCATGGTTCTTTTAAATTTAATGAGTGCTTATTATTCATTACCTGATGACACTTAGCTGAGTTAAGGTACCTATTACTCCATGTTCTATCTGCTCTCTCTCCTGGACTCAATACACACAATAGTAGCTAACATTGAGTGTGTGTTTGTGCTTGGCACTGTGTGAAGCAGTGTTACTCAAAGTATGGCCAGCAGACCAGAACATGCATACTGTTACCAGTGATGAGATACATACAAAAATGAAAATGGCCTTTGCAGTAATCTGAGCTTCTATTGTGAATATGTTTGCCTTTATTTACATATAAAGAAAAAAGAAGGAAGTGTTGTGTATATATATTGGCTGTGTGTGTGTGTGTGTGTGTGATTTCTAATAATTCATTTTATTGCATTTTTTGAAAAGTATCCTCCATAGCCATTTGGGAATTTTAAAATCCTCCAAAATTTCACCATAGACAGTTTGAGAGGCAGTGTCAAAAAGTCCATATGGCTACTCTAACTGAATCCTTGCCACTAATTTCTTTCTTTTAATTTTTTAAATGTTTATTTATTTATTTTGAGAGTGGCAGAGTGCATGCATGCACACACACACACACAAGTTGGGAAGTGGCAAAGGAGGAGACTGAGAGAGGGAATCCCAAGCAGGCTCTGTGCTAATAGCTTGAGGTGAGGCTTGAGTTTACAAACCCTGAGATCATGACCTAAACTGAAACCAAGAGTTGGACACTCAACCAACAGAACCATTTAGGTGCCCCCTTGCCACTAATTCCAATGAAGCAGTTGACTGTTTTATCACTGAAGAAGTTGAGGATTAAAATAACTTGCCTAAGGTTACCCTTTTAGTAAGATCTATAGGACTTGAAGTCAGGAAGTGTGGACCTGGAGCCTAGAGCCAGGGGCAGGGGGGAAGGGTGTGGAAGTGAGCTCCATTTGATATGGGCAGGGCAAGTGTGGCTGTGGAGAGAGCCAGTGGCGGGGAGGGCCACTTTCACACGATGTGACGCAGCATGTCCTCTGAGTCAGTTTTATCCTTTACGCATAACTAAAATCTCCCCAGCCTTGTGAGCATTAGTTAAGTTCCTATAATGAGTTTGAAATTTTAATTGTCTGGACATTTATGAAACCAAACCAGAATGAAATGAAGAGAGACTTTTTAAAACTGGGAGAGTGGCCTTTCAGTGGCAAGTTTGAGATTTTTTTCTGCCATCAGCAAGATAAAATTAGTTAAAGAAAGTAAAGAAGTTATTTTTCTGCATACTTTGGTTATCTGTTAAATTTTAAGCCTGGTCAAGATATGTTGGGGGCCTCTTTTATCCTCTCTCCATAATCTGGGCAGAAAGAAATAGCTTTTTGGAAAAGTTTCTAAGACTCCTATCCTGGGAAAAACAGACTTTTTACCCTAAGATATTTTCCAATTCCCCCTCCAGAACTTTACTTTCTTTTCAAAAGATGTAAGATAAAAATTATTGAATTTCCTCTTTAAAAATTTATTTTAATCTATTTAATTTAATATTCAATATATTTAATTAACTATATTGAATATATTTAATATTTAAATAACACCTTAAATATAAGA
>NW_027527380.1:614589-788177 GCF_008692635.1 Crocuta crocuta
ACCTTAACTTTCTGAAGTGGTAATAAAGTAAGAAAAATTAAATCCAGCCATTTTTGTCTTACATCTATTGGATCATTGATTAAAACCAAGTGTTCTCTCCTAGAGTATAAAATACTTTAGATTTGGTATATATAAACGTTCTTAGAAACTTCGGTATTATGTAGAGTGCGATGTACAGTAAAACCTTGGATTGTAAATAACTTATTCTGTGAGTGTTCTGCAAGATGAGAAAACATGTCTAATAAATTTTAACTTGATAAACAAGTGACGTCTTGCAAAAGGAGTAGTACATGACGCCAAATGTCACATGATCACAACTGAGCCAATGGTTATTCTCTCTCTCGCTGCTGGATGGTGGGTGATCATCTCCCATGCTTGGATGCTCAGTTTTAGGCCACAGCATTTGGCAGAAATCAGTGAGTTTTCAGAACGTTGGAAGGTGCACACAATTGACACTAGTGTATTTTTTGTCACTTCAGCAAACTTGTGGATAGTCCTTTGCTCTTCCGTATAAGAGTGAGCTTAGGAATGCTCTGCTTCATTTAGGTCAGGCTGCCTGCATATATAAACACTTTCCTCCACTGCCTTATTGCCAGCTACATCAAATAAAGCATATGAAAAGAGTTTGTTAATACTGTATGGTAGTCAACCTCCGTATGAGCATACACAATGGCCCTGATGCAGAAAAAGATTCCATGAACCAATAGACAGCAGTGATTCCATTACTGATAGTGAAAGTCATCTTACACAATAACCCTCTCTTGTCTCCCTCACATCAGTCACAAAGGTTTTCAAAGGTAGGTCAGGGTTAATTTGTTTTTCTTTGTATTTTGTATATTTTATTATTTTGTATTATATTGCAGCATTTAGTCATTTTTATATGAATATGTTTGAATTGTGGAATGAGTCATCTGAGTTTCCATTTTTCTTATGGGGAAATTCACCTTGATATACAAGTGCTTTGGAGTACCAGCATGCTTCCAGAAAGAATTATGCTCACAAACCAAGGTTTTACTGTATTTAGATTACTAAGAGCATTGAAAGAGGAAGGATTAGAAAATGTTAAGTGGCATTTGATTACAATTATGGGAATATGGAATGAATGTGGAATTTCAGAACAAGGAGAGCTGACCTCTGCATTTCTCCTAGGTGTGGAAACAGCAAGCCATGAAAATCAGCTTGCCTTGATATGTAGGGTCCCAGAAGCCCTCTTCAAGTAGTGTTTGCCACAAAGCACCCAGGAAGCACCCCTGAAATCTCCACAAGGAACAGTTTCAGTCTTGAGTATACTATCTTTCAGTCATTTAATGATGAAAAGTCCACTTAATTTTATAATAAATTCTTGCTCGTTCCTTGCAAAGTATGAGGAAATGAAAGTGCTGGTGATGGACAAACAATGGTTCAGTGAGTTGCAAAGAACAGGAAGCACTCAAGTGAAGTGAGTGGCCCTGCCTTGGGGTGTGGCATCTCTGCGGGGAGTCAGTGTCATGAAAGTAGGATTTGAAATGAAAGGAATTAATATTCCCTTCTCAATTATTTACTAAGCATCTCCTTAGAAGCCTGTCACATAATTCACTGCTGGTGATAAAGGAGGCCTGAAAAATGGTTCTCACCTTCATGTGAGGCAGAATCTTTTCTTTATGAAGAAAGACTTCTAAAGCACCATGAAAAGCACGAAGCTCCCACTTACTCATAAACCACTTGGAGATAAAGGAGGAGGAAGTGACCAACTGCTGTGGCCTTGGGCAAACCAAGGGTGAAAATGGGGAGAGTTACTACACGATTGCACAGCAAATCAAATGAGTTAGGAAATGTGTAGGAACTGCTTTTAAAGTGGAAGGCAGTGTTTTTATGTTTATTAATCACCTTAAAACATCCAAAGCCTACCATCTTCCCATAGGTATCCACAATTGGCCATGGCTGGGGGAGGCAGAAGGTTGTGCTTCCCTTGGGGTGGAATATATTGCCTTGGCAGGGGGAGGGGGGGGTGGCCCCTGACATCCCCACACTCTGCTATGATGCAGCAGCATAAAGGACTTCCCTTGCTCAATGTGGTCACACCATTGCAAATCCCTGCACCCTGTAATGCTGAATATTGTTCCCTCTCCTAGGAGTTATTCCCCTTACCATTTATCTCAGTCAGCTCGGGCTGCCATAATAAAACTGGTGGCTGGAAAGTCCAAGATAAGATGCTGGCAGATTTAATTCCTGGTGAGAGCTCTCTTCCTGGCTTGCAGCTGACCACCATATCCGCACATGACAATGAAAGCAAGAGAGAGTGAGGGAGTGCGAGGGAGAGAAAGAGAGAGAGAGAGAAAGAGAGAGAGAGAGAGAGAGAGAGAGAGAGAGCGCAAGCTCTGGCCTCTCATTCTCTTATTCTAATAAGGGCAGTAATACCTTCATGAGGGACCCATTCTCATAATCTCATCCAAACCTAATTGCTTTCCAAAGGTCCCACCTTCAAATACAATCACATTGAAGAAATGTTAGGACTTGAGTATTTGAATGTGGAAGGAACACAAACATTCAGCCCATAACATGTTTCCAGTGTTGCACACATCCTTCAAGACTTGCATGCATCTTATCTCTAAAAACTTTCTTTACCCTCTCAAATAGAATTGATCATCCTCATTTTGCCCCACCAGTAAAATTGCTACATCCATCTCCCTATCTGATTGTTATTGACTCACTGAACATATTTATTGTGATTATCTTACACAGAATACTCTTGCTTTTCAAAACTTGGTCTTTACTGCTCTGAGCACCATCATTGTGCATACAGGCTAAGCAGTTAGTGCATGTTTATAGAATGCATGTTTAAATCAATGAAAACAAAATGGCTTCACTAGATAGTAGCCAAAAGAAGTGGGGAAAAAGGCATATTATATAGGATAGGGGGTCCACCAACCGTTTATCAACCATAATAACCCATGAAAATAGGGTTGGGAGAAAAATCCCAGGAATTTTTCTTGAAGAACAAGCCTTGGAAATATACAAGGAGAAAATTCTGGGAGGTAATGTCAGAATAACATTTAGACCAATAACACCTACCTAGATTTTTAACAGGGATGCTGATTACCTTTCAGTACTAGGTACTCCTGCTAAATGAATGTAGTTTTATTTCAAATTCCAATATGGGCTACATTTGGAGACATTTTGATTCAGTGGGTGTTCAATTTACAAATACCTCAAGAAACAGCTTGCTAAATTTAACCAAAGCTGTTTTTTGTGTGTGTGTGTGTGTTTCTCCACCTGCAATTCGTATCACTGAAATAAATACTACCAACGGTTTGAGCTGTCTTTGGTGTGGTCCCAGGGTATAACTGTTCTAACAGGGCCCTGTTGGACTGTCTATAGTTCAACACTTTTTATTGGCAGCTAATGGAAAGAATGTAATCGTCTAACTACCTCCTGCCCACACCCCACTCTTTTCACCCTTTCCAACAATCAGCATGCTGTAACATTTCAGTGCTGGAATGGGAAAATATTGCAACTTATCCAGGCCATCTGATGAAGAAGCAAGGAACACTGTGTGAGACGTGAAAGGGACAATGCCTCAATCCCTGACATGAGAAGGATCAGGCCAAGAGGAGATTTTGGCAAGGGAGATGTGGCTCTCTTGGAACATGTTAGAATTTCCAAGAAACAAATTAAAGATGATTTAAGGAAAATGGGTGTGTTCCTCTAATCTAGACATAAAAAGAAAATTGCAACCAGGGTTCAAGGCTGGGGATGGGCTTCTTGGTGGGCTCCACACAAGTCATCACTTTTCCCATTAAGATTGCAGAATGCCATTCTGGTGTGTTTTTGTTTATTTGCTCAGATTTTTTGCCTTTTCCTTTTTTTTTTTTTTTTTTTGTCTGTTTTGCTCCGTAGCTTGAGACTTTCAAGATAAGGATTTCAGGCTCCAATATCCAATGAATGTGCAAAAGGCAGGCAAAATGAAAAGACTTTATCTTTTTCTAAAATTTTAAATTGGGGCGTTTGGGTGTCTCAGTTGGTTAAGCGGACAACTTCAGCTCAGGTCATGATCTCACAGTTTGTGGGTTCAAGCCCCACATCAGGCTCTCTGCTGACAGCTAGCTCAGAGCCTGGAGCCTGTTTCAGATTCTGTGTCTCCCTCTCTCTCTGCACCTTCCCCTCATGTTCTGTCTCTCAAAACTAAATAAATGTAAAAAAGAAATAAAAATAAAATAAAGAAAAAGCAAAGGAAATGGCCCCTGCTTCTCTTATGAATAGCATAAAGGGAGGGAAAGTTGCAAGAAGCAGCCATAGAGAAGTTGGTGTGGCAGCACCTTCAGTGCAGAATGAAGGCTACGTCCTGGAATTTGAAGGAAAAAAGAAGTTTCATGGTTTATCTCAATGCAGAGCAGATCAAGGAGATACATGGGTCAGCATTTACCAACAAGCAGCTACTTTGACAGCAGAGGGAACTACTGACCCCAGGGGGAAATAAAGCTAAAATCTCTTTCGTTTATGTACAGTCTATGTTAGATGTCACTATGAGATTTAACTACTTCTCCAATTTATTACTATTATTATGGCTAATTCTTTTTAAAAATGGATGCTCATGGTACAAATTCAAGGAGACCAAAATTGTATAAAACATAAATGTATTTGACAGATATATTTAGAACTCTACATCCTGAAGACTTGGAATTCACTTTCTTCTCAAGTGTGCATGGTACATTCTCCAACATAGATCACATTCTGGGACATAAAGCAGCCCTCAATAAATATAAAAGAATTGAGATCATATCATGCACACTTTCAGATCACAATGCTATGAAACTCAAAATCAATCACAGGAAGAAGTCTGGAAAACCTCCAAAAACATGGAGGTTAAAGAACACCCTACTAAAGAATGAATGGGACAATCAGGCGATTAGAGAAGAAATTAAAAAAATATATGGAAACAAATGAAAATGAAAATACAACAATCCAAACTCTATGGGATGCGGCAAAAGCAGTCCTAAGAGGAAAGTACATTGCACTCCAGGCCTATTTCAAGAAATTAGAAAAAGTGCAAGTATAAAATCTAACAGTGCACCTAAAGGAACTAGAGGCAGAGCAACAAGAGCACCCGAAACCCAGTAGAAGAAGAGAAATAGTAAAAATCAGGGAAGAGATAAACAATATAGAATCCAAAAAAATAATTGAACAGATCAATGAAATCAAGAGTTGGTTTTTTAAAAAATAAACAAAATTAACAAACCTCTAGCCAGGCTTCTCAAAGAGAAAAGAGAGAGCACCCAAACTGACAAAATCATGAATAATAATGGACTTATTATAACCAACCCCTCAGAAATACAAGCAATTATCAGGGAATACTATGAAAATTTATATGCCAACAAACTGGACAACTTAGAAGAAATGGACAAATTCCTAAACACAAACTTATTACCAAAATTCATATGGGAAGAGATAGAAAATCTGAAAACAGACTCATAACTAGTGAAGATATTGAATCAGTTATCAAAAATCACCCAACAAATAAGAGCCCTGGACCTGATGGCTTCCCTGGGGAATTCTACCAGACATTTAAAACAGAGTTAATACCCATTCTTCTCAAGCTATTCCAAAAAATAGAAATCGAAGGAAACTTCCGGACTCATTCTACGAAGCCAGTATCACTTTGATTCCCAAGTCAGACAGAGACCCAGCAAAAAAAGAGAACTACAGGCCAATATCCTTGATGAATATGGATGCAAAAATCCCAACAAGATACTTGTAAATCAAATTCAACAGTACATAAAAAGAATTATCCACGATGATCAAGTGGGATTCATTCCTGGGTTACAGGGTTGGTTCAATATTCACAAATCAATCAATGTGATACATCACATTAGCAAAAGAAAAGATAAAAACCATATGATCCTGTTGATAAATGCAGAAAAAGCATTTGACAAAATACAGCATCCCTTCTTAATAAAGACGCTTGAGAAAGTCAGGATAGAAGGAACTTGCTAAACATAAAAGCCATCTATGAGAAGCCCTCAGCTAATATCATCCTCATTGGGGAAAAACAGAGAGCTTTCCCTCTCAAATCAGGAACACGACAGGGATGTCCACTCTCACCACTGTTGTTCAACATAGTGCTGAAAATCTTAGCATCAGCCATCAGACAACAAAAGGAAATCAAAGGCATCAGAATTGGCAAAGANGCCTGGAACAAACTGAGGGCTCATGGGGATGGGGGACAGAGGAAGGGGAGTGATGGGCATGGAGGAGGCCACTTGTTGGGATGAGCCCTGGGTGTTATATGGAAACCAACTTGACAATAAACTATTTAAGAAAACAAAACAAACAAACAAAACACAAAATACAGCAAAGATATGCTAAGAACAGGGAACCCCCTGAAATGCTGTTTTTTAAGTAACCCGCAATATTCCCTAATGGTGGTTTATTCAGAAGAAGTGAGGAAATGATTTTGTAGATAATCGTGTCTCATTCTGATAATAGATAATTATCAGTGCACTCACTTATGATTACTTTTTCTTTAAAAGAAATAAACACATTAGAAAATAAGTGCCTTATACTATGGAAAACAATAAAATACTCCATGATCATAAAAAAATGTAAAGTTAAATTTTCTCTCATATACGTGGAGATCCAAGTATGTACTTTCTTTGAATTTTTCCATGAATATGCATTTTTATAATGAAAATGTATATTTTAACACAAATTAGATACAATTGTAATAGAAGCCACTTCCTTTTCCTGCAATTTCCTTTATTTTAAAAATTAATATATCTCAGGCATCTTTCTACATTAGCATCCACACTGTTTATGGAACACATTCTTTTTAACAACTGCATAGTATCCCGAGATCTGGATAATCCAGTCTACCAACATACCTTACATTCTAAAATGAGAAAACTATAGAATAAAATAGAAACCATAATTTTTCTGAAGATAAGCTGTACCAAAGGCTAAAACAGCTGGGTCAGTCTGCAGCTTTGGCTGGGCCCTGAGAACAAATATTTGAGAGAATGGTTCAAGAAAGTCCAAAGACATTTAATAAACTTAAGGAAGGAGAGGAGAGAAAATTTGAATTAAAGACCAGAGAGGGAAGGGTGTGATAGATTACATGGCTTGTTTGTTCATGAAAGGATCCAGGTTCTTTTTGAGTGGCTTGGAGGTTGGTAACAGAGTTTAGTTTCCCAAGGAAAGCTCTCAGTTCAAAACCAGGAAAGGATGATAATGAAGGGGTTAAGCACCACACCATTTTCTTTTAAGTCATGATCAAAATGATGCCATCCTTTATAAGAAAAACCAAGGCTAGACTTTGTAGATACCTGAGTCAAGCAATATCATTTCTCCAGATATCAAAACCCTGAGTTTTTCTATTAGACAAGATTTGAAGCAGATGACTGTAGCATTTTGGGTTTAGAAATCTTAGAAAGAAGAATATTGCATTGAAAGGAACATATGGTCCCTTTTTGTTTTTTACAGCAATCCTGCATTGATAGAAGTGTGATGGGTGCTCCATGGCACCAGACACCTCTGGAGCTTGGCTTAGGCAGAGTGCTCTGGATAGCTCTCTGTTATCAGCGTAGATGTGGATTGTATGAAGGAAACAGCTGGCTCTGGCAAGGAGGCAGCCAACAACGTCGTGTTTCATCACTCCATGCCTTCATATCTGTTTTGTTTGCTGCTTATTGTCACGAGTGACCTTCTGGCTGGAACAAAATGTTTAAATGTGTCTTGTAAGGGACCTTCTAAGAGAGAAAGGCCACCAGGAGAGCACTTGCAGGGAAGTAGTTTCATTCGGAAATCTGAGGAAGAAGGGAAATTGTTTCAAAAGAGTTTAAGTCCAAAATGAGCAGCTTGCCAAAAGATAGACACTGTGGATGAAGTAAGAGCTTTGTTCCCATTAGGATGGGAAAACGGATGCTTCATCAGGAAATAAGTAAGAAGTTGCTGACAGGGTGAGATGCTGTCAACTGCAGGCAGATTCCTTTTATAGGACCCTCTTTCTTATGATAATTCTGAGCAAGGCCATGGAAGAAACTTTCACCTTGCCACTGTTTTGCAAGCCCTGGTTCCACAGAGAGCTTGAGCCTTAGAGCTATTTGAGCTCAGTTATCTCTAAATACAGGAAAACGTCCATCCAGAATCCTGAGAAACCACAAAAATGGATATTTCATCAAGTAGAATTTTCCTCCATGTTGATTTCAAGTTAGGCTGGTTGTTTGACACACGTGTGTAGTTCCTTGGTGCACACTCCATGAAAGTAGGAGGAGCTTCAAACCCAGGCTTTAGTTAAAAAGGAGCTTAACTGATTCGGGACCAGTTGTTGAGTTCTAGGTAAAATTGCCACACAGACCTGGTTGAATTCATTTTATAAAAGAGAAGATGGCTCGTGCTTTACGTTGCCCCAGGGTAAAATAAATTCTGTAATTGCCTGGGAGATTCAAAACTGCATCCACTGCTGAGCACTGTCCAGCCTTTTGGCTTGTTTCTGGTGAGCCTGTTTAAGTAATGTGGCTTTATTTAATCTGGCATAACTTTCTGTTATTACTGAACAAGAGGGAAGTTAAGTTTTTGATAAAGAAATATCATATTATATTCTGGGAATATTCAAATGTCAGTGAAAAAGAAGAAACCTAGGTGGTGTTGACAGTAACACTCTTCACATTTTACTCTTAAGATCATGGCTACCATTCATTAAGCTAATAGGGCCATGGAAAATTTATGGACTTTGGATTTATATAGAACAACCAATTCCAAGTTGTATATATTTCTTCACTCTCCAAATCTCTATTTCTTCATCTGTACAGTGATGTTTGTCACAAATGGTGTGGGTGTTAATCACCATAACACTTACAACATGCCTCACAAATGGCAGGGGCTCAAAATGTCTTAGTTTACATTCTTTCCTCTTCTGCCTGCCTTCCTTGCCAGGTTTCCCTTAATAAAAGAAAAGTTCTATAACAATCCTGAATATTTAGGTCCTCTTTCCTTCAAACCCAGAATAAGATATAGGAGTAAAATATCTTCCTTTATACCAATTTATGCACTCAATTATTGCTGAAATGAGAATGGGGTAGAATTGTTCAGGTTTCTTTTATACATAATAGAGGTATTATAACTTCATACAGGGTAGCGCAGATGTTAAAGGTATGGGATTTGACTTCAGAACTCTTGAGTTCAAACTGGGGATAAGTGACTTGTCCAAGGTCAAACTCATGATCTGTGTTACTGTGGAGAAATTATTTAGCACAAACATGCCTCCATGATTTGGGAGAAAATTTATACCACTGCCAACCCTAAGTGTTCAATTAGTCAAAAATATTTACTGTTCTAGACAGAGGACAGAGTTACAGAAACCAGTCCTGTCTTTGCTTTGGCTAATACATGAGGGGGAAGGGACAGAGAGAAGCATGCAAACTGCTGAATACAAAAGATAAATTCTGATTGCTCTATGCTCTATGAAGGAAATAAAGCAGAGCAATGAGATGAAAGGTGAGTGAGAGAGGGAAATGGTATGATACTTTAGTTAGGATGATTCAAGAAGGACTGTCTAGAGATATAACCCTTTGAGCTAAAACCCAAGTGGTGTACAGGAAAGAGGCAGTCTTGTGAGAAAGTCTGAAGTAGAGAGCTCGAGAAACACCGGGTGGAATGGCAATGAGTTGGAAATAAGGTTCAGAGCTGACTGGAAAGAAAGCTAGTGTGAGCAGGGTGCTGAGGAAGCTGAAGAGATGGGCAGAGGGGAGATTATGGAGGACTTCGTCGGCCATGGTAAAGAGTTAGAATTTACTCTAAAAATTTCTTTTAAGCAGGTTAATTGATCAGATTTACACATTTACAAGATGACTCTAGAGGGAGAAAAAGAGAATTTTTCCAAGGTCAAATCAAGTAGGAGCATACCATATCCTATAGTAAGTTTCCATATATTGTAATACCCATATCTCAGTTGGTGTCAGAGTGTCCACGAAGGACTAAGCAATATTAGCTCAGGACCACCTTCCATGACTTATGGAAAGTTCAGTGTTCACTCTGAGTCCTTGGTGACTTCAAAAATGGCTCATATTTTCCTGGTCACTCTTGCCAAAGGCCCTTCCATCAAAAGTGAAGTCAGTTCTCTCTACCCTTTGAACCTGTGTTATAGTTGTAACTTGTGTTGGCCAACAGAACTCTGGGAAGTGGTAGTGTGCCAGTTCAAGACTAGGCTTCAAGAGATGTTGAGTGTTTCTGCTCTGTCTCAGAGACTTGTTGATACCAGGTGAATGAATAAGCCTGGTCTAGAGGGCTGCAGAATGAGAGACCACATACAGCAGAGATGAACCATCCCACTCGAAGCCATCCTAGATGAGCCAATCTCCAGCTGACTGAGCAGCTGACTGATTCATAAGCTATTTGATAAAGCTAACTGATGCATAAGGCTTTTGTGTAGCACAGATTTCACTCATCCTTCAGAAGAGATGGGTTTTACTCACTGCATTAACTCAATGTTTCTTAAAAATGCTATGCTTATTGTTCATCACCCCCACTCCCACCAGCTCCTCATTCTCAGGAGGGCGATCCCCCTAACCTTCCTTTTTGCCAAAGTCCATGCATTTTTGAGTGCAGAGCAATCGAGTCCTTGTCACCCCTTGCCACCAAATTCAAATAAAGATTTCACTCTGCACATCCGAAAAGTCATTTCTGCGCCCCATTAACTCTGTTCTTCTGAGTCTCATGCTTCCTCTCTCACTACAAGCTCCTTCAAGGGGAAGAGAGAAGCATATACTATGCATTCCATCACTGATGGGATTTATGATACTGAGGGCACCACTGAATGCTTTACACTTAAACACTACAGTCAGTTACATTTCTATTACACATGTTAGCATTTTAAAGTCTCAGAGAAATTCTACCAGAAAGACTTGGGTTTCACTTCATTTAGGCCAACATCTCACAGTCTTATATCCAAGAAATACTCTCTTCTCTGTGTGTATGTGTGTGTGTGTGTGTGAGAGAGAGAGAGAGCGAGAGAGAGAGAGAGAGAGAGACCTTTGATTATCCTGCTAAACGACCTTTTCTTAAAAACATTATGCAAAATGCTTCCCCTTGAACCTGATCCTCCCATACTACCAGCACCAATACTGTTCCGGTAAGCTGTGTATTCCTCAACTAGGCCATACTCATTTCTGTCACCTTTAAATCACTCTACATGGGAAAGGCCCACTCTCCAAGATGGGTTCTAACTCTGATGTTTTCCATGCAGTAATTCTCCACTGTTTCAACTCAGACTAACCTCTTATTTCTCTGTATCTTATACTCTTCTTTTCCCCCCACTCATTTAGACATCTTCATAGAATAACACTTTACTTTTTCTAGGCTGATTTCCATAATTAAACAACTAGAGTATAAGCTTCTTCAGGAAAGGGGCACCATTACACACTTTTGTGTATTCCGCTGTGCTGGACATAGAGCAGGCCCTAGTAATCTATTTGTTGCATTGAGCTGATAATAAAATAATGAGAATAACTGTTTTATTGACCATTTTCTATGTGCCTGGCTCTATATAAGCACATTATATATATTATCATATTTTATTTAAAAACCTTATAAACTATTAACCTTATTTTACAAATGAGAAAATTAATATTCAAAGAAGTGATCAGATTTGCTATTAAATTTGTGACCAAGTCAGAAATCAGACCCAGATCTGACCCACAGCCAGTGTACTTTTAACTACTATGCCATATTGCCCTCAATTACATTTATACCTATGTTAATCAAATTTGAAGGCATCGCACATAACCAAAGATGTCTGCGCTCATTTTGATAAACTTGATAAATGTGTATACTACTTATTGAGTGATCAGAATTTGCAAGCTTGAGATTTTGCTCACATTTCCACCCAGTTACATTGACCATGTTCTAAAACAGACCACAGAAGCAAGGTCACCATGAGATAATAAGAGAAGCAAAAACAAATAGACAAATAAAAAAGCAAAAAAAAAAAAAAAACCCACAAGGACAGAATTAGGGTAATCATTAAAATCATTAAAAGAAGCACTAGGAGTTTGTGATGAGCCATTTCAAGGAGATTCACAGCCCACAAGCCCAGCACACTAAGCTATATTTGCTATAATTATATTAGGGATGGTTACGGTTTGCACATTTATTGTATTACACTTTGAGATCATGTACATCATTTAAGTAAGGAAACTTTCTTAGGAATGATATTAGTTTCAGTCTAAATTTAATTTTTTAAAAGTAAACAATGCACAGTACATCTAAGCCACAGTTAAAGCGAAAGCCTTAGCTTTGTACCTAACAACATATCTTCTTTAGGAGCTTAAAATTCTAGCCTCCCATAACACCCCCACCTCAGAAACTGATCTTGATTCAACTGTGGCTCTGACATGCAGCTCTTTAATTTAGTTTTTTGCTGACAGCTGCCTTCAATTTTTGCCTGTTTATGGAAGTAAATTAAAAGAACACACTGTCTGTGATCCAGTGGCTCTTTGTGGTGGAGTCCTATTCAGTTCCTAAATCAAAACCCAGATAGTTGTCAGGAGAACTAATCCTTATGTAAACATGATTGCCTTTGCAGGCCAGAGCTCGCAGAGGCTCTGAGCAACCTATAGGAAGCATGCCACTTTCCCAGGTACTTCAAGGGTCAATGTCTTTGTTATTTCAGTTTCTAAATAATGAATTTAGAACAATTCACATGGGGTTCAGAAGCTTCTGATGGTCTGAGCAGTGGCCTTTGTTTACGCACACGTGAGAGCCCCCATTCTTCAGTGATTGCAGGAGCATCTGTCTGGCATCAGTACTTCTAAAACATGGGGGACAAATACCTGAAAAGAAGCTTCCAGTAGCCTTTAACTCATATAACTTCCCTCCAAGAATGCTTTGGTAAAAGAAGCATTAAGTCTCAAGAAAGGAGATTTGATTTTAAGTATAAATAAACTGACAGCATTGCATATGGTTGTTTCTAGTTTCTCTAAGCAAGTAGAAAAAAAACAAAATGTAATTTTACTGGCAGTGGAAAGACACTTATTAAACTATTCAACTTATGATATATTCTTTAAATTTTCAAATCTAGAAAGCATCAGGCCATACTGATTGTTTCTTCTCTTTGGGATGTTATCTTCCTGGAAATATTTGAAATAATCACTGAGAAATTTCCCTATGAATGTCATGCTGCTTTATGGGGTGTGAATAAGGCAACATGTTGCTATACAGTCTGTTGTTAGAAGTATAATATGATCTTGTGAGCTGATTAAGGGCAAGAAGGGTATTTGATGACTTCTACAAAGAATAGCACTAACTTAAGTGACAGCCTTTGGGTCTTTTTCATGGGTAATTCTAATCTCAGTGTAAAGCATGATACAATGTTTATGCATGATGATAGTTTATCCCAGAAGTGGTTTCATTTCAGTAGAAGTGGACCATAATTTTGCTTTTAGACTCGAAAGAGTTTGGATATTTCACTTAGCTAATTGCAAATACACTCCTGAAGTACAAAATACTGTTAACTCTTATCCTTTGTAGAAAAGAAATTCTGAGTACATTAGCTTAAGAAGAGTTAACATCCTTTTCTTAAGACAATTTTGTGCAATAATGCTCAAGGTATAGATAAGATAAGGTAAGATATAGACTATCCCAGACTTACAATGGTTTGACTGGCAATGTTTGGACTTTACGCTGGTGTGAAAGTGATGTGGATTCAATACAAACCATACTTAAAATTTTGAATTTGGGCTAGAGATATGGGGAATGAGCCTCTCTTGAGATGCTGGGCAGTAGCAGCAGGACTCAGCTCCCAGCCAGCCACATAGTCATGAGGGTGGACCATGCATACACTGACAACCATTCTGTACCCATGACACCATTCTGTGTTTCATTTCAGTATAGTAGCCAATGAATCACATGAGATATTCAACACTTTGTTATAAAACAGGCTTTGTGTTCAATGATTTTGCCCAACTGTAGGGTAATGTAAGTGTTCTGAGCACACGTAAGGGAAACTAGGCTAAGTCAGGATGTTTGGTAGATTAGCTGTATTCAATGCCTGTTTGACTTAACAATGTTTTCAACTTATGATGGGTTTATTGGAACATAACATCTTCATAAACCAAGGAAGATCTGTATATCATTTTCTGGGAAAGAATTCCTATGTACTCCAAGCAGATAGTATAGCGTGACCAAAGGTCCTGAAATGGAGGAGAAACTGGAAAGAGGCTGGAGCAGATGAGTGAAGGTGAGAGTAGAATGAGCTGAGACTGTACAGGCAGGCAGTGGGCAGGTATACAGCCACGAGAAGGACTTCAGAGTCTTTTTAAAATGAGATGGGAAACCAAGAAAGAGTTTTAGGCAGATCCCTCTGACTATTCTGTGGCATAGAAGAAGGCAAGAGGGTTGAGGGAAGACAGCTAAAGAGGCTTTTTCAGTCATCCTGAGGAGGTATAAAGGTGGTCAGTGTGAATGGAGGGATTCAAATACTTTTAAATCTATCTTGGACAGTCTATATCATTAGAGCTATGCTCGGAAGAGGAAATGAAGTGATAAAGGCTGTATGTGTGTATTTTAATTTTCCAAAATCTCATCATCCACTTGAAGGGTAGGTAATAAACAGAAAGTTTTACTTGAGAATGGTAAATGCTATTATAGAATCAAATGCAGGACACGTTGGAAAGCATGTGGAATAGGAAACCCACCTACAGGAAAAACTACATCTAAGAAGTGTTGGCAAGGAATTGATGATCAACTTAAAAAATAATGTTTATTTATTTTGAGACAGAGAGAGAGAGAGAGAAAGAGAGAGAGAGAGAGAGAGGAAACTAAGTATAATATGCATCTCAATCCCATGAACCTTGAGATCATGACCTGAGCCAAAGTCAACAGCTGGATGCTTAACTGACTGAGCCACCGAGACTCCCCTGATTATCAACATTTTATTGAAAAAGCTTTGTATTAGTGCAGTTTCAACACTGTATTAGAGAAACTCAGAGTTATTTCTATAGTCCATATGTATGAATTTATTGATAAAGACACTGGCATTTAGAAAGGTTAGGTGTCTTGCCTAAGAATATGCCGATAGATAATCACAAAATCACTTAAATATTTATCAACAATGATTTGTTCATGGTGGAACAAATGGAACATGATGGAGAGGTTGAAGATAACTACAAAGTTTCTTGCTTGAGCACCTGGGTGGATGTCAGTATCATTAATTAAAATAAGGAACATTGACAGAAACCATTTTTGAGGTGTTGGGAGTGCACAGGTGAAACAATAGATTCCATTTGGAAGTGTGTGTGGATGTTTAAGTGGAAATATTAGTATCAGCAATCATTTTAATAAAAAGCCAGTATCTAATATAACTAGCTGAGTAACACCATCTCATTATAATTCCTGTTTCAAATTAGAGCCAGAGACTATTCATTTCCAGGTAAAATAGTTCTTTTAAATAAGAGTATCAAAACAGAAAGATGTGTTTACACTTTCAAATGTACTAAGCACTCCCAAATCAAACTGGCATGGTTTTCCATCTTCTGGGAGCTTAAAAAGACTTTTTTGTTTGTTTGTTTTCTTTCCTTAATTAAATTCATCTTATAGGTAAGAGTAGCAGAACTGTACATTGTTTTAATCATTATAGAGAAACATGCATGGCAGAATTCACTGAGGAAAACAAATCATTAATTATTCCTTCTTCCAGGATTGTTCTAGGTACCAGAATTGTTCAAAAAGACAAAATTTGGGATCTACTGACCCCTCAAGTCAGCTCATTCCACATTCATGGAATCTGTTCCTGGATGAGGACACTCTGATAGCAGGAGGGAAAGAGAGACATTTATTTATCTGTGGCATGATGAAGCAGGTGTCAGGAATTTCGATTTTCAATTTATAACCTTGATTAATTGGTTTGGTATAAGTTTGATTAAACAAAGCAGTCCAGGAATCTGAAACACACAACGAGGATCTCTGCATTCAAATTCTAACTTTCCTAGAAGTGAGGCAAACCACAAGAAAAATTCATACCAGAGATTTGTCAAGTGAACACACACACAAACCAACATAGCCACCATCATCATGAGAATAATCTTCTTGTAATGTTTTAGAACTAGAATAATTCAAGTATCCCTTGATTTAAAACATCAGGTTTATAAATCTTCTGAAATACAAATCAGGGGAGTGGTTCCTTGGAGAGAGTGAAACTTCTGTTGGGTCATTGTGATTTATTCTGATTGGGGGGAATCCTTGAGGGGAGGAAAGACGAGGAGCTCCACTTACTAGAATTAGCAACAAGGACCATACACTAAAATAAACCTTCCAGGTCCTTTTAATCAAGTGAAGAGATTCATATCAAAATCAAGTTTCTTCCCCATTGTAGAGCCTGAATAGAAGGGACTATTTTTGAAGGTGTTTATCTTACCTTTTTTTTGAGATCACCTGGTGGAGAAATACAGATGTTCAAACTGATGGGAACTGTGATTGGGCCAACTCTGAGGAGATGGAGGTGGTGCCGTAGGGGAAGGCTAGAAGTTATCCTACTTCATTATCTTCTTTGGCATTTGGAATAAACGTATCAATCATAGCTCACAAGGGTTTAGGACCAACACTCTGAAACGCATCTGGTTATCATTCCCAAGGGAAATTAGCTCATGCCATGTCATTATCCTGTCAAAAAATCAAAGGGCTCTTCCTGCATCAGAGACTTTGGTTTCCCTTTGTCCATTTTTTTTGTGACCCTCACCTGTGATTGGCTTGCAGTTGCTTTACAGCTATCATTACACAGTCCTTCGCTGGAGGCTGGCTTAGTATAACCACTTCTCATTTTTATTGTGGTAGTCCCTCTACATATATTTTGAATTCACTTTGTAATTTAATGATAAGTTATAAAATTGTCTATAGGGAAAATAAGTTACGGTTTCCAAGAAATCAACTGGAAATGTTATTTCTACCATACAATCTATTGGTGAATGGGTGACTAATGTACCTAGTTAGCCCAACTTCCTAAATGTTCATCATCAACAATGTAATATTCTATGAAACAAGTAGTATAGATTCTAAATAAGACGACATGAATTAAGATAGATTTCTTCTGTAGAGTTATTGCATTGGAAGTTATCATTAAATCATGTAGTGAAATTCTCTGATGTTGTAATTGATCAAATTGTGTGGCCCAGAGACACAAAATTAGACCGATCATATAAAATGGGGCAAAGTGGGATACACTGAGACACATACCCTACTCATAATCAAACTTGCCCAAAGGGCTTTGTTAATAACAGAGATAATATCATAAGCCTGGGAAGCCTGAAGCTCTGTTCTTATTATTACAGTGAATGAGAAGAAATTTGATTCATGCAATTTGTAGAAATTTTCATCAATAAGTTTCTCTCTCATCCTACATTAACATAAGATAAAACGTATTTTCTATGTTAATTTAACTTTATGCCAAAATTAATTCCCAAACATCTTTGTTAATGTTTTACTAACGATAAAGTTCATATGGATGATTATGACATTTATTAATTTTTAAGAATTAAGATATAGACCATGTATTTGCTGCCATATTTTGAGTGGTTCTGAGAATTGCATACATCTGCAAGTTTTTGATAAAGTATATATCTGTGCAAAAACCAATTGATTACTTTTTACAGACATAAAATGAAAGTCAGCAAAATCAGATGAAAACAATCATAGAGAAATACCTACCAAGTCATAGCCATAGAGCTTTCAAAATACATTTATGTCATGAGAAAATATATTTAAAAAGTGGTAAAGCAAAGAAAAAGTCGTGAAATAAATTATGTTAGAGAATAATTTTGATAGATTCTAGTATAAAGAGGGACAACATTCTAAACTGCCAAATGATAGCCATCACATAAATTATAAGCTATCACATAATTGCAATAGGTTATCTTTAAAGCAAATAAACTTGAGGTGATCTGAGTGTTGGTAACTGGAAGAATAAAAATACCATGATCATAGTCCCACTTCTTGGGATCTATTTCATAGACTCAAACTGCTGACATTTAGTAATCAAACCTAGCATTGTTTCCTTCTTTTCAACTCCCTGGCTGATGGTGGCCAACAGAAAATGAATACTCCCATTTCCTTATTAAAAAGACACTGTCTTACATTCTAGTTCACTACAGGGAAGAAGTCAGACTCACTGCAATGAGAGTTCAAAGGTGAATTATAAAAGACATGGTGGAATTTTTGCTTTATATCAACATCCAGAAATAAATTTATTCTAGAGGTTCCTGGTAACACAATTAAATTCTCTGTCCACAATTATCAGGTTGCTAACTAGATCCAGAGTGTTTGCTGGATAGGAAGTATACCTCTTACATTTTGACAATTACTATTCAAATACCAACTTAAAAAAGTCTCTATACTTCTACAAAACAAACAAATAAAACAAAACAAAACAAAATCACTGTACTGAATGAAAAGATCAAAGCTTAATAGAAGTGTCCCTTGAAACTGAAATATTCATAAAAATCATCTGGGGAGTATGACAATTCTGGACCCCACCTCTAGAGATTTGAATTCTGTCGGGCTGGAAAGAAGACCAAGAATAAGCACTTTTGAGAAGTACTGCAGAAGTACCTTCTGCAAGGTGATTCTGTTGAAGGAGGTTCATAGACAATGGTTTGATTTAGAAATAGGTAAGTAAGTACAAGCGGGAAAATCTATCTGTGTGTTCCCAACAATATTTGTCCAGAGGGTTTCTGAGTTTTTCTATGCTATAACAGATTCTTTGAATTCAGGTTCATGAATTCCAGGTAAAGAAATCTTTTAATAGTTTATTTTATTAAATATTATTACATGGGAAAAGTAAGTATTATGTTTGTCTATTTTTTCATAGCACAAGAAATGTGTGTGCGTGTGGTGTGTGTGTTGGGAAACTGAGAAATCTAGATATAATAATTAATATTTTATTCTTTAACAAAATAAATTTTTTGATAAAATTGGTTTGTATGTAAAAAAAAGTAGTTTTTTGGACAAACTACTTTTCTCCATGGGCTTCAAAATATGTTTTATCCTTAAAAATGTAGAAATTTAATCTGGTTTCTCTTTTAACTATATAAATATCTCCTCAAATAAGGATAACATCTAAAAGGATAATGGAAAGTAATGGAATATAAACTCAAATAACTTTGACTTTTAAGAAAGAAATCAAAATTAGTATAGATAGACCCAAAACCAATTAATGAAAGTCCTGAGGGAAAGTTTTAGGAGCTAGGATTGTTTAGTCTAGAAAAGAGATGATTAGGGATTTTTTTTATAGTAGCCAAGCCTAAAACACTTATATGAGAAGATAGTTGACATTTCTTCATCTCAACTAGACAAAGAAAGTATGCTTCTTGTGGTTTCTAAAGCATTTGTTTATAGCTTTTCAATAGATACACCTTTTCCTGCATCTCCTTTTCTCTCCCTCTCCATTTCTTACTTTCCTTCCTCCCTTCCTTTGTGGGCAAGTAGAGCATCTGTTATATGCCAGGCACAAAGGAAATGAGGTTGGTTCAAGTTAGGTACATTTGTTAGGGAAGATTTCATGAAGAACGTTGGTTGGTTATTTTAACGTTTTGTAAGATATCTGTGTATAAAATGACATGCTGGATGGATTTCCCAGATTTCTCAGAAAGACTACACTTTGAGAAATTTCCATCTAATTTTCAGTATGTTAACCTTCAATAAGAGAGTCTGGTAATAAGATTCAATTTCAGGGTATAGAGTATTATAGAAATTATTAAGTCCAGAACAGTGGAGAAGTAACCAGAAAACTTTTCTTTTGTTAAAAAAAAAAGTATTTTCTCTGATAGCACTTGGAAAAGATTATTAAGTCTGTTTGGTAGACTCCTCCCCCCCTCCCCCCCATTCTGTTCTGTTCTTTCATTTAATGATCAAAGAAAGATACTATTGATCAAATGGAGTACCAAATCAGTTATCAGGATCAGGAATATTTGATTCTATTTTTAGTAATTATTGATAAGAAACTGAATAAGCTGCTTACCTGGTCTGAGTTTCACCTTTCTCCCTCTCCATCAGCCTTTCTGTAACATTTATGTGATTTTTTTTTTTTTTTTGAGAGAGAGGGAGAGGCTAAAGAGAGTGTACATGAGCGGGGGAGGAACGGGGTGGGGAGGGGAAGAGAGAGACAGAGAGAGACAGACAGAGAGAGAGAGAGAGAGAGAATTTCAAGCAGGCTCCATGCCCAGCTCAGAGCCCAACCCCAAGAGGCTCAATCTCACAACACTGAGATCATGACCTGAGCCAAAATCAAGAGTTGTATACTCAACTGAATGAGTCACGCAGGAGCCCCTATGTGACCCACTTTTAAGAAAGATTCATCTTGCATCTTGAGACTCATTTTGGTTTAGGCTAGGACCCTGAAATAGAGCATTCTACTAGGTGCACTGTTGAGAAATGGGTTCACAAGTCTTAAAAAGTAAAAAAGTTATAAAAGAATGACCACAGCCGAACTCAATCCAAGCAAATATGCAAGGATGAAGTAGTGAAGGATGGTGAAGGGACGCCAAGAAGACTGATGGAGCATGTGGCAGACAAGAATTATAATTAGGACTCAAGCAAAGTGGTGGTTGGCGCTGAGAAATACCAAGCAGTGAAGCCCTGGGAGGCAGACACGGGAAAGGGGGGCACAGAGACAAGCCCTGCAGTCAGCTGGGTCCAGCCTTAGGACTTCTAGGCAAGAATTTGAATGAATCAGTACATGTTTTTAATTAGAAGTGATGTGTACACCTTAAGAATACTATATTTCTTTATTATATCTTTTATATATTTATACTATATTATATCTCTTTATTATATCTTTTATATATTTTTACTATATTATATCTTTTTATAAATATAGTACAATTCTAGGTTTTCACTAACTAGAACTTCTCAGCTTCCACTTCATCAGCCTTTAAACACTGTCCATAGCCTCCATTTCATGTCATATTTTGCCATCTAGTGGCTGATCATAGTATAAAGCAAAAGCTACTCAAATTCAAGCTGGTATTTCTGTATGTGTTATTGAAAATCTGATGCATTCAACTCTGCAAAACATTGGAGATTCTATTTGTTCTCTTTATATGCTGCCTTTCTCTAAAGAGAATACATGACAGGTATACTTTGGGGTTGAAATTTCAGATCATGAAAGGACTGAGCAAGTTTGAGAACAAAATCTAACAAAATTATAAATATATCTTCGCTTACTATTTTTCTTAGCATTAAAAAAATCACCTTTTTGGTATTTCTCTCTCACTCAAAGTTTACATAAATTGAAATCCAATAGATTTCTCCAGTTGAGTCATTCTGGTTTGTCCATTTTATTACCATATGCTGAAGCCAATTTAACTCTCATTTAATTACGACCAATGTTGTAAGTCATTTTCCCCACACTTTGCCCAGCTTGTCTTTTCTCTTTGTGTCCCTTGTTTGTGAAAGAGGTATCCCTTGACATTTTTATATCCTCAAAAGCAATCTATGGCTTGGGGTGCCTAGGTGGCTCAGTTAAGCATCTGACTTTGGCTCAGGTCATGATCTCATGGTCTGTGAGTTTAAGCCCCATGTCAGGCTCTGTGCTGACAGCTCAGAGCCTGGAGCCTGCTTCAGATTCTGTGTCTCCCTCTCTCTCTGCCTCTCCTCTGCTCATGTTCTCTTTCTCTCTCTCAAAAATAAATAAACATTTTAAAAAACCAAGGTATGGCTCAACTTCTTGTTCCCTCATGTGAGACATGACACCAGTTATCATTAAATTCATTTGTAATTTAAATAAACAATTCTGGAAACTTGATTTCTTTGTTCTATCCAGCACCAGGTCCCTTTAGGACTGCTTGTATGCATGGGGTACGTGTGAAGGACAATCCTCATTCGACATTCTGCCTATGCCGATGGCCAAACACATGCAAGAGGCAGCCCTCCCAATGAACAGTTTACATGGTGCTCTGAGAAAAGCACAGCATACTTCAAAACCACATTTGGAGGGACTGCCGAACACACAGGAATTTCGTTTGTTTAGTGGTTAAGAGACTGCTTTGGAGCGAATTGACAAATTTGCATTCCAGTTCTGATAAGCCGTGATGCCTTATTTAGCCTCTTGAAGCTTCATTTCCTTTCTCTATGCAATAGGGAAATTGTAAGGGCTAAATACAATATTTTATATATAGCTTTGTCTTAGTATAGTGCCTGGCACATAGTAAGCGTTTAATAAATCGAAGTTGCTATGATGATAAAACTGAGAAGGACTGGCAGACAATCCATGTTTTGCCCTACATTTCTAATTCTGCCTAAATAATTTTACACTGTAAATGCTTGGCTTACTTTCCTAGAACTAGGAGACCATCTCTGGGGCAGCCTCCTCTGTAAGCACTGTAGCCTTAGGAGTGATTTACAGATGATGGTCAAAGATACTTTACTTCAAACAAGAGAGGAAAGAGTGTCAAAAAGAGAGGAGTTCAAAATCATAGGCCTCATTCATTCCAGCACTACAGGCCCTTGCTGTGCTGAGGGGTATGCTCCGTGCCCAGCAGAGGCGTGAGGAAAGGAGGAAATCCACACTTAAATCCTTGAAATGTGTTTTCAGCACTTGTGAAAATTTGAGCAGGAAAAGGGACTCTGAAAGAAAGGAGAGCCATCTGGATTATAATAATGAAGAAGTTCCTCTTCAGATCTCCTAGGAGATGAGATGGGGGTGGGGAGCAGAGGTTGAGACCAAATAAGCCACTGAAGCCCAGATTAGAGCTCTTGTTCTGCCATTTCCCAGCTGGCTTAATTTGGGGTAAATCATTGAGTACTGTGGAGTCTGTTCTTTTGACATCTACAGGGAATAATGTGGCCTTAGGGGCAAATCACAGTATACCATGGCTGTGCCTTTGACATCTACGAGGGATAATGCAGCCAGGGATGCTCATGGGATCACACTGTCCTGTGACTGTGCAAACTCCATGACAGCAGGTACCAACCTAGCTTGCTTCTCACTGTGTTCTCTGCAAACAGCACAGCACTCAGTATGTTGTAGACGTTTGCATCATATTTGTTGAAAGGGTGAGCTAATGTGCTCATTGCATTTTTCCATCCTTAACTCCAAGCCTGTATCTGCAGCTGCCTAAAGGAGCTTCCCAATTGGATATTTGGAAGACTGCACAAAACCATGGACAAAACCCATCTTCTGATCCCCACCCCTACAGCTGAGGTCCATGAATGGTCCTACCAACCACCTCATTGTTCCTGCCCCAAACCCCATATTCATCCTTGTTTCTTCTCTTTTCCTCATTCCACTTTGAACTCCCAACCTTATCTGGAATATGTGCAGCTTTCTCTACCTCCTCTACCATACCCCGATTTCAGGACACTTGACCTGCCTGAATTTCTGCAACAACATTTATGAATACATTTCTTGCATCTACTCTCATCCCCACCAATTCCTTCATGATGAATGACAGGCCTCTGGGAAAGGAAGGATTCAAGCATAAGTCAGAGCTGAAGAAAGGAGGTGCCTCTATGATGGTGAAGAGAACACTGGAATGGAAGAGAGGAACCCTAAGGTCTGGATCTGGCTCTAGTACTGCCTGGATATGTGAATTTGAGTGTGTTTCTGCCTCTGCATATGGGCTTCTTCATTGTAAAATAAAGATCTTGGATCACATTTATTTCTAAGGACACGTCAAACTCCAGAATTCAATGATTTTATTAAAGATGTGTCTAATTCTGGAGCAAGTGCTTTTTGTGATGGTTTAAAAATGATTTTAATAATAGAGTTGTGCCAGATATCATGATTTTTGAAATCTTCAGACTGGAACCAATGACCAAATTAAGAAGGATTAAGGACTCAGACTGATGCAGCTGTTCATGCCAGGAAAGACTGACTTTTAACAGGACTCGATCTTATTTCAAATTTGAATAGTCTGGAACTTATACGTTTTTTTTGTAGCCATGAAACTTCAGGTAATTCTTAGGCTCACAGTTTGGAAAGAGGTAATCAGATTTTATATATGACCTTTTGAAATTTGCAGTGAAAATACATGAATCCTACCAAAATAGTAATGGGAAAACAGGAAGACCTTAGGCTGCAGGCTCTCTGAAAACAAAGATCATATCTATTTTTGCTCACTACGATAATCTCAGTGCATATAACATTTACTCTCAAAATATGTGTTGAGTTAGTAAGGCAAATGAAATGTCACTATTATTTTACTTAGCTGTCTAGCAAATTAAAATTTTGAGAAGTGTAGCCGGTGTCTTATTGAAGAGGTATGTGGTAGATTGATTGCAAGAGTGGTCCCAATTCATCTCCTCACAGCCATACTCCTTACAGTATGACTCTGAATCTTCTCCCATCGGGAGCTGAAGTCTGTTTCCCACCTCTTGAATCTAGGCTGGTTTTGGAGCTTGCTTTGGCTAATAGAATGTGACAAAAGTGATGGTGTGCTATTTTCAAACATAGACCTCAAAGAGGGTTTGAGCTTCTGCTCTGTCTATTGGACACCTGCTTCTGCCAGGAGAATAAGCCTGGGCTGGTCTACTGGAGGTTGAGAGACCATATGGAGGAGAGATAAGTTGATCCAGCCAAGGTTCTAGACTGGCCAGCCTTTCCAATCCAGTGCTGACCACAGATGAATGGAAAGTCCATATTAGCATAACTGGCCAGCACATTCATAGATTCATGAGAAATAATATATGGTTGTTATTCTGAGCCACTAAGTTACCAGATGATTTGTTACACAGTATTATTCTGTCAATAGATAACTAATAAAGGGTGAAAAAGGGTTGAAGTTATCCAATCCAGCCCATGATTTTCTTGTTAAGCCAGGAAACCTAGTGTAGATCTGCTAAGAGGAGAAGAGTATTTTGTTTTAAACTTGCATTTGAGCAAACCATGGTCCTGACCATAGCTGCTGGAATAAGGAACATAATTTCCCCTGAAGTTCACTGAAAAGTTGGTCAGAATAACTAATTACTGCTTTAGGAAAAACATCCTTCTATTTTCACCAATTAGGTGTGGGGTTCAGTGTTCCATTGTAAAAGCAGGGTTTGTGGTCTGCAAGCCCATTTGTTATGCAGAAGTTTCTCACCAGGAGCCTCCTCTGTAGTCTGGGCACCTTCCACCAGGTTGGCTGTGGCCTCTTGGTAGATCGGGCAACTGGGCTTCCCACAGGAGAAATCACGTACATTTTCACTTACTGATAATTCTAAAAATATTGCCATACTTTTACTGAAACAGTCGATCATAAGCACTGAAGAATGAAGTAGGTAATTTTAATGATATCATTATTATTGGAAACGAATATCCAGGGACAATTTGGTAGTTTTCTAAAGATTATCTATTAGTTGCTATTGATCTGCTTAAAGTATCCATGTTTTATGCCCAACTATGAGTGACATGCTATTGAAACCTCATTTTTATTTTTCAAATATATGTATACACATACACATGTATATATAATACACACACACACGCACACACACACACACAAAATTCAGCCATAAATATTAGGAAATCCTGCCACTTGTAACAATGTGGATGGACTTGGAGGGCATTAAGCTAAGTGAAATAACTGAGACAGAGAAAGACAAATACTTATATGTCAGATTAAAAGAACTTAATTCACAGATAATTCTCTTCACAGAGAATAGATTGGCTGTTGCCAGAAGCAGAGGTTGCAGAGAGGTAGATGAAATGGGTGAAAGTGGTCAAATGGCACAAGCTCCCAGTTTTAAGTCCTGGGGGTCCAACGTACACCATAGTGATTATTGTTAACTATACTGTATTGTATATATTTCTTTTTTCAAAAAAATTTTAATGCTTTATTTTTATTTTTGAGTGAGAGAGAGAGGAAGGGAGGGAGGGGGAGAAAGAAAGAGAGAGAGAGAAAGAGAGGGAGGGAGAGAGGGAGAGAGAGAGAGAGAGAGAGAGAATGTGGGCAGTGGAGAGGTAGGGAGAGAGGAGAGGGAGATACAGAATTGAAAGGATGCTCTAGGCTCTGAGCTATTAGCACAGAGCCTAATGTGGGCCTTGAACCCATGAACCAGGAGATCATGACCTGAGCCAAAGTTGGACACTCAACTGACTGAGCCACCCAGGCACCCCTGTATTGTGTATTTAAAACTTGTTGAGGGGCACCTGGGTGGCTTAGTGTGTTGAGCATCGGACTTCCCTCATGATCTCAAGGTTCTTGAGTTCAAGCCTTCCCCCTTCCCCGCTCTATTGGGCTTGTTGCTGTCAGCGGCAGAGCCCACTTTGGATCCTCTGTCCTCCTTTCTCTGCCCCTCCCCCACTTGCACTTTCCCCAAAATAAATAAAAACTGAAAAAAAAACTTGTTGAGAGATTAGATCTTAGATCTTAAAAGTTCTCATCACAGTAAAATTTAGCTATGTGTAGTGATGGATGTTAAGTAAACTAATTGTAGTAATCATTTTGCAATATATGCATATATCAAATCATTATGTTGTACACCTTAAACTAATACAATGTTATATTTCAATACAAAAATAAATTTTTTAAAAAAGTTAATAGGGCAACATGGTAGCCTAAAATGGGGTTGCAGGCTTAAACCACACCCTTAGGGGTAAAGGCATAGGAGAGAGAAAATAATGACCCCATAATAAATCACAGTGCTTGAGCAGTATGTGCAGTTGCTGTAGTCAGTCTGAGAATTGTATTTTCAGAGGCACATTGACAAACTGGAATGAGTCTAGAAAAAGATACCATGCTGTTATAAAGCTTGAGAACCCTGTTGCATAAAACATGGTTAAAGATGCTGGAGATATTTGTGCTAGAAAGGAAGAAAATTATGGAGAACACCAGAGACTTCAACTTTCTGAAGGAGCATCAGGTGGTATAGAGATTTGGCCCCCGTACTGCTTCCTTGAATAGAAGGTTGGATCCCTAACATTGTTAAATCATGTTGTTTCCCACTGTTACAAATATTCACACGGCTTCTCATTGTTCTCAAAAGGAAACTCAATTTTCTTGGATCTGGCTTCATCCCATCTCACATCACATGTACCACTATGGCCCTCACCCATGAAGGTGCAGACACATTCTGTTTTGCTGTTCCTTCAGCACAAAACATTCAAACCTACCTCTATGTTCTTATACTCGCTATTCTTCAACTAAAGAAGGAACTAAATGAACAAGTACATGAAACAGTAGTATGAATAGGTTAAAGACAGCAGATTTTGTTCAATATAAGGAAGAACTGAGATTCAGAACCCCAAATCCAGAGCCCTAGCAAAAAAATGAAGGTTTGTCTATCTGGAATGATCAAAGTAAGGGCTAATAACGTCTCAGGAGTGAAGATTTAGAAGTTGGATGGGTTGCTTTGGTTTGGGACAGAAGCTCATCATAAATTGTCTTAGGCACAAAGGGGAATATCTTGGTTTATTTAACTAAAAAGTCACAGCATGGCTGAATCCAGGTAATTAAATCATGTCCATGGGAACATTATTTGTTCCAATCACAATCTCTGCTTCTCTCTATCTTGGCCGCATTCTAAGGCAGGCTGTCTCCAAGAGGAAGCAGTGTAGACTCCAGAAGTTTCAGAATTATATCCTGCCTGATTAGCAACCTTAGAAGAAAGAGAGTTGCTATTTCCTAAAAATTCCAGCAATAGCCCTAGGATTAACTATGTTTGGTTTGGCTGGGGCCACATGTCCACCTTTAGCCAATCACTGAGGCACCAGAGATGAGATGCTTTTGGTTGCTACAACTTTCAGATCACTAAAACCCAAAGTAGAATCAGCTTTACTGGAACAGCTTAAAGTGAAATTGTGGGAGGGCTGGTTCCCCAAAATAAAATCAGGGAGTAGCTAACAAAAGACAAGAGAAAGGGACGCTGAAAAGGCAAAAACATGAGATTCCTTTTGTAAATAACATTCAGGGTTTTGTTTTTTTTTTTTAGAGCAACAAATATTTATTAAGATTGAAACAATACAATTTAATATTTTGATCAATATTTCAAACATTTTAAGGCATACTGTGGTTCCTTCAACTATGTGCATTATCCTTAGTTATATAGCTGTAAAAGATTCTTACTCTAGTTCACTTAATATAATTTATATAATTTGCAAATTTCAAAACCATGAGAGACTCTTGAATGCTGACAAAAACTGAGGACTGATGGATGTGGGGGGAGGGGGGGATGGGCATGGAGGAGGACACTTGTGGGGATGAGCACTGAGTGTTATGTGGAAACTAATTTGACAATAAACTATTTGTAAAAAAAGAAAATGCAAAGAGGAAATATAACCAGCTACAAAAATATAGTGAGATAAGGGAAAATGCTAATTTTGAGAAAGCATATTATGTAAAAAGGCAGATGGAGGCAATATTTAAGAAATACAGTGGTATGGACATTCAGGGTTTTTATAACTGGCAAAAATATTGGATTGCCTGACTTCTACAAATGGGTCTGACTGTGTTCTATGATAGAGTGAAAGTCGTTCCTTTGTCTTTACTTGCTCTGGTCCATCTCCTAGGAAGATCCTCTTATTTCTGGTGGCTTGGGCTGAAGACAAAATAATCTATTCATGGCAAATGCAAGACAGGTGTTTGGAAGGGGAGAGAAAAGTTGGACCTATCCTGAGATCAGACTGGGTAAGACTTGGGGACTGTGATCCATTTGCAGATCCTGGCTCTGGAGGTTATACTGTGCTGGGCTACCAGAGAACACTATCATCTTCTTCACATTTCCAGAAATAATTGGAATCAAGCAGCCCAAGTTGTCAGGATACTTCTTGGCAGCCCAGAACCTCTCATTCAGGCTCAATATGTCACTATCTTCTGTGAACACTGCTACCTCTCTTTGGGGCTTACGGGTCCCCTATTCCTATAAAACCTTTCTCAACTTCCAGTGTGTAAGGACTTTACTTTTTATTAGTTATTCCCCATGTTAAATGGACAATAGTGTTTTGATATCTTCTCAGGGTGGTACCCTTGCAGAGAAAGATGTTTCTTCACCTGTTAAGTGTTCCAGCTGAATTTGAGCTGGAATTCATAGTTGAGGTGCAAATGGTAAAACAGTGAATGTCTGATCCTTCCCTCACTCTGCCACTAGGAATCCCTTTGCATGAAGCAATTAGAAGGCCTCTTTCAAGAGACAAGTTTTGGGCATGTCTCAGGAGAGAGACAAAGAAAAAAGAGGCAGGGAGGGCTGCATGGTCTCTGGGCCAGCCTGGCTCCAGAAACTAGATCTGATCCAACAGAGATGAGGGCTACATGCAATTTTCATGAAGAGGTTTGTGAGTTACAGAGATATTTACCCATGGTGTTGCTGAGCCCAGATGGCAAAGTGGGATGGGAAGCTGGGGGTAGAAGGACAGCTTTCATTTATGAAAGGAAGCCAGCTTGGCTCTAGGGCATTGCTGAGGGTTTAAATTAAGGCAGCTGCATTTAGGGCAGAAGGAAGTGAGCAAGGAGGTCTGGATAGATAAGGGCAAAGGTTCAGACAGGGAAAGTGAGGAAGAGAGAACCAGCTTCTCAGTTTTGCTTTGGGTGTTTGTGTGCATGGAGATGGTGGATACCATTTACCAAATTAGGGAATATAGGAAGAGTTTTAGTAAGAATTTCATTAACTGAACATGTTTATTGGCAAGCATTTCTGTGAGATTCCAGTTAATTTTGAACATAGCTAACATTTATATCTAAGAATTGGATGTGAGAGTATGTCTAGAGGTATGAGTACTGCCTGTATGTCTGTTTATGTGTCCCTGGGTACATTGTGTGTAGGGTTGGTGGGGGCCATGATGAAGGGAGAATGAGGAAGGTCTCATACGTGAGATTAGGTTGACACAGCAACAGTAGTCAAACGGGCCTGCTCTATCACTCAGTGGGTAGTAGTCTCATTTAAGAAGTAATATATTTGTGAAATCAGGATCAAAGCTACAGTAGTAAAATACTCCATAGATTATGTTTCATTGTTTGAAAGTCTACTCTGTCGAGAAAGATGCTCAGGGCCAACATGGGTAATGTTTTTCAATTTTTCCAAGAATAGTTGTAGGTTTGGCTTTACTTGTGACCACTTCACTTATATTACATTTCATAAGCTAAAAATAAAAGCCTCTTTTTCAATGTATACTATTGTGTGCAAATGCAAGTTATTTTATATCTGACATGATTATTAACATAATGCTAGCTAAAAGTCACTGAATACCTACCCTGTGCCAGGCATTAATTTAGATTTTGATTCTTTATTACATATTTAATCCATTGACTCCTTGAGATTAGTAGGTACTAACAATAGTTCCATTTTATAGATGAGGAAAGTGAAGATCAGAGTAGTTAAGTAACTTACTGAAGATTCACATAGCTAACAAGTAAGAAAGCTAAGCTGTAAACTCAGGTAGTCTGATTGCTCAGCCCAGCAATCAATCACAGCAATGCATGCGGTCAGCAGCCTCTACGATTCCCAAGTGATGCCCTCTTCCTGGTATTCCCACTTTTGTGTAATTCTCTCCCCTTGCATGTGGGCTGGGCCTATGGACTTGCTTCTAAAGAACAGAGTGCAGTAAAAATAATGGGATGTTACTATGCTATGGTCTCAATATTTGTGTCCCTCCCCCCCCCCAAATTTATGTGCTGAAATCCTAAAGATGATGGTATGAGTAGGGTGGGTCTTAGGGGGTGCTCAAATCTTGAGAGTGGAGCTCTCGTGATAGAGACAGTACTGGTACAGAAGAGGCTCCAGAGAGCCCCCCAGACTCTCCTGGAGAGCCCCCCAGTCTCTTCCACCATGTGAGGACTTGAGAGAAGTTTGTAGACCCAAAGAGAGCCCTTACCTGGCCATGCTGGCAACCTGACCTCAGACTTCCAGTTTCCAGAAATATGAGTCAGAAATTTCTGTTTATAGGCTACTCAGCCTCTGGTATTTTGTTATAGCAGTCCAAACGGATTAATGCAGGTTACAAAAAGACTCACTCTCTCGCTCCCTCTCCCTCCCTCCCTCTCTTTCTAGTTCTCACTCACTTGACAGAAGACAGATGCCTGCCTGCGAGCTGCACTATGGAAAGGCATGAGAAACAACTGAAGCCCTCAATCCTGCATCCCATGAGGAACTGAGTCTGGCTAGCAAGCATGTGAGTCAACTAGGAAGCAGGTCCTCAGCCTTAGTCTCAACATGACTACTGACCCTCATGAGAGACACTGAGGAAGAGGCACCCAGTTACCTCTGGGTTTCTGACCCACAGAAGCTGTGAGATGACAATATTTGTTGTTTTAAGCTATTACATTTTGGAGTGATTTGCCACCCAGGAAAAGATAATGAATAAAACACATCAATAAATTGAGATTCTGGTCCCTTCCTTTCTCCTTGGGTTTACAGTGTGCTCATTATCTTACAGGAAAAAGAACAAAAAAGGTCTATAATGAGTTTATCTTTCTATTAGCATCAGCATCTGTTAACATGCTGCCTTCCTAAGCACCTAATTTTTAAAATTTATTATTTTTTTTTAATTTTATTTGAGAGAGACAGATAGTGTGAGTGGGTGAGGGGCAGAGAGAGAGGGAGAGAGAGAGAGAATTCCAAGCAGGCTCCAAGCTTCTAATTCCTGATGTGGAGTTCAAACCCACAAGCTGTGAGATCATGACCTGAGCCAAAACCAAGAGTTGGATGCTCAACTGACTGAGCCACCCAGGTGCCCCTTAATTTTTTTAAATATATTTTTAAGTCCTTTTATTCTTGAGAGAGAGAGTGAGGCAGAGCAGAGAGAGAGGGAGACACATAATCCAAAGCAGACTCCAGGCTCTGAACTGTCAGCACAGAGCCCCATGTGGGGCTCGAACTAAGGAACTATGAGATAATGACCTGACCTCAGGTCTGATGCTTAAACAACTGAGCCACCCAGTCACCCCTTTTTCTTTTATATTAAATAAAGCTTATTTTCTTATAAGTCATCCTCTAAAATACTGACTTTTTTTCAGCTTCTGACAGAAGAACTTTTAAAAGCATGGACTTTGGATTTTATACAGACCTAGGTCTAGATGCTTCCTTCACCAAACCACATACTACTGCCAACTGGGGAAAGTTACTAACCATTGCTGAGTCTTAATTTCTTCATTTGTTAAATGGAATGATAATACTAATGTTAAAATTTTAAAAAATTGAAGTGTGCATGTTTAAGTGTGTGTGAGAGAGAGGGAGAGAGAGAAAGAGCCAGAGAGTGAGGGCAGACATCTTTTTCTTTTTTGGGAAAGGTGATGGGTGCCATTGTGTTCCCTATCCATAGGGAATCCAAACTGAGAGCTCTAGAAGACAACTCTCTTTCCATTTTTTCTTGGAAGTCTGTTTAGAGTTGACTCTGAGGAAAAAAGGGAAGCAGACAACAGGGAAAGCCTCAGACAGGGAAAGCTATGGAAATGAAGTGTGCATGTGTGGAAGATCTCTGGGGAGGTGCTTTGTGAGAAGCTCGTCCATCCAGTGCACACAGACTCTGCTGAGTGTTGTGTGTCCAGGGTGGCCACAAAGTGGCTGAATGAGCTGACTTTCAGAAAACCACTAGGCATCTCATCTGTAACCAGTGTGGCCTTCTCTGGATTCTTTGCTCTGTAAAAGAAACTCAGGACTTTTGCATCACTTGGAGTCAGGTAAACTCATGAAAGAGTAAATAATGGAGAATTTCTTCCCTGGAAACTTAGAGCTGGATGTCTGAACATTGAAAGGTAGTAATGAGATATTCTTTGTATTCCCTAGTGGTGGTTAAAAATTTACACCCATATGTCTGTAGAGAGGCATAGCATGTTCTCCCTGTTGGGGCCTTGGAAGTGCCTTCAGAGTGGCCTGTACTGATGGAGCATTGTTACTGCTTGGCACGTGCATTTTTATGGATGAACTGCTCTTATTCACTGTGCAAAAAGGCTGATCACTTTCTCCCTAGAGCATGAGCATTTTCCAGGCTTTATTTATTCCTACCCTGATAGTCGAGCAAGATATGCTCATGCAGATAAGACAAATGTGACCTCGTTCCAGGATGTCAGAACTTGTGATTTTCATCACTCTGGTTACCATCTTTTAGGGTGAAGATGTTCCAAAAGGCCAAGTTATCATTTTTGACTTATGATGACTCCCCAAAGAGTGATCACTGATTGCAAATAGAGACATTTATTTTACTTTGGGAACGGTTTGCAAAGCAGTTTTAATTAGGTGCTGAGCTTTTTATCAGTCCTCAGCAACCCAAATTAGCTATCATATCCCCTCAGAGCTCCTCAGTACTGGGTTCTCAGCCTTCCTCCTCTTCCCCACCCTAAAGTCAGCAGGAGATTGTCCTGTCTGAAGACCAATAGCACTGCTATAACATTTGCTTTTCAGTTCTCAGCGGTTCTAAGTCATGTTGCAATCTGCAAGCTGAACGTCGTTAATGACCTGATTTTTGTAATATTTAACAGGCTTTCAGGGAGTTGAGCTATTTGGAGTTGAATCTGGAAGCACTTCAACTCAGCTATTTTTCAAAGATGTTTATTTTCTGTATCTCTGGCAGTGTTTTGCTAAGAAATGCTGCTGACACGCTCTCTCAGTAGTGGCATTCCAGGCCCCTGCAGGAACCCCTTAGATGAGAGAAAAAAAGGCCACATTGGACAGAGGTCAGACTTGAACAGAACTCAGGGAATTTAAATCAATGTAAGTACATTGGAATATAACAAAACGAGTCTCCCTTCTCTGCAGTGCCGGAAAATGCTTTGTAATTCTAGGGATAAATTATCAATGTTTCTTTATGAAAAGCAGCCATGACCTTCTCAAAGGGAAGAACTAAAGGAGTTCTTATAATGAAACTTGCACAAGTTGGACCACAGGACTCTTGTTTAAGAAAAGCTTTGAGGACTGATACTTTGAAGGATTATCTGAAGGAAATGTTATGATTTTGAGATCTATCCTTGAAGCACAAATTTTAAAAAAAAATGCTGGGGTTAAAGTCAGCTTTCAATATCATTCATTAAATGATTCCTGGCTTGGACATTCTTTTCCTAGTTTCTACCTTTTTCTTTGCAAGGGGATGGGCAAATAAGTATTTCCTTTGCAGAGATCTGCAAAATACTGTATATCTTGAGTGAAGCCTTTTTATTTTATATCTTATCTGGCTGAAACCAATAGCCCTGTATTCATTCAAATTTCAACAGTCATCTTGTTTCTTCATAGCTGTTTGAACTTGACACATTACTAAAATAAATCTATATACATTCTTTGGTAAGCTAAGTCAAAGAGTTTCCACTGATTGGATTTTGAATTGTTTTCTCTCAAAGTGTCCATTTCAAGTTTATTACTATGATCTCCATCTGTACATATCTTATTTCTTTTTAATTTGTTGATGTACAGGAATATTAGCTTCTCTCCTGAAAATTTGCCCTTTTGAACTGATTTGGGGAATTTTTAAGAGCAGAGGTTTAGAGACCAAGACTGTTAAATATTCTTTGTTTTATCATTGGTTATTTACTGATATCATATTACCCATTATACATTTTTGTAAAACATAATTATATTTAATAATGCCTTATAGTTTAAAATATTTTGAATTATTTTATATTATTTGCACAACTACACGTGTACAAAAACTAAACACAGAATTAGCTGAGTCCCTTAAGACCCCTTGGAAATTTCATAGCAAAGTCATGGCTTGAGCCTAGTATCTCAGCCGTCAATCCTGATTCTACTTCTAAAGCCCCCATCTTGGTAACCGGCCCTGTCATTCTCTCTGTACCCCAAGCAGGAATGTGGCAGGATCACTGAGGCCTCCTTTCCCATTATCCTGCCTGCATGAGACACACTGTCTTGGCCTGGGCCCTTACCCTCCAAGCCCCACCACATCTTGACTCATTTTTTCTAGATCAAGGCACTAGTTTCTAGTTTTGTTTTGTCTGGAGACACTCTCCACCATATAACAGACAGGATAACCTTTCAAAATTACAAATATGGTCAAGTTTTTTTTTCAGTTTGATTTCCTTTAATATTTCTCTATTACCTAAACCTCTGATCATCATTGCATAATGGAGGAATATTTTGATATTAACTGATTTTTCCCTTTGTTCTTTTAAGAGAAAACCTCACACTAAGAAAGTGTCCCAACAATCAAAACATAGAGGAGATAGTAGTAAGATAGTGGAGAGAATGGTATTGATGAACTCTTGCGGGCTATCATCTAGCTTCAAGGATTATCAGTATGCAGCTAATCTTGTTTTATCTATCCTTCCCCACGCTCCCACCCCAGTACTCTTTGCTGGATTAATTTAAAGCAAAATCTCAGATAAGCCCTTATGTTTTTTTACCAGCAATTTTCCCCTTTCATTTGATTTTCAGACAGGAACTGAGGTATTGCCCAGGCTCATTGCTTCAGGGGATGGGACATTCAGGGACAGGTAAGGTCAATTTTAGGTTTCAAGCTTTAAAGTGGGCTTTTGGAACTCTCACCAGAGACAAGGGTTTTCAGTTTCAAAAGACAAAGTGTATGTAAAGGAATAGGTCTGGGAAGAAGAAGTGATATTGTAAATGTCAATCTCCTATCCCAGGTTTCTGAGGAGAGAAGCAATCAGAGAGGAAGCAAGCTGGGGCAGATGTCCATGAAATCCCAAGTGCGGTGGCTGTGCCCTAGCCTGGGTGAATTCCTGATGGTTGGATGTTAGAAAACACTACATTTTGGGGTACGGTGGGGACTGAAGAAGAAAGGATACCTGTGTACCTGTGCCATTATGTCCAGCTAAGCCCTGGGGAGCATCCTGTGACACCATGCTGTGTGGACCGAGTGAGAAAGGTGGTTTGGCATGGCAGGTCAGAAATGTATGGAGTTTTTCTGGGGGATTTAGGGTTGTTAAGAGAAAGCCAGATGATGGGGGAGGGGGGAGGCATGGTTGAGACAAGGAGGACAGAAAGTAGGAACCCAATGGAAAACCAGTGGGACTCAGAGGATACCAGCCAGATGGAGACCTGGGAGCTGGAGGACCTCAGATGCTGTGGTACTTTGAATCAACCTCCAGGGAAGGGGAGAGGACAGGCCCTGAGTTGTCTTATATTCACAGTTTGGCCACCAGGTGAAATGAGAAGTTAAAAAGATTAAATTTACTTATGGGAAGCAGAGTTCACTTTTGCTCCCTGAGGTTGTATCCACTCTGTAGAGAAGTCATCAGCACACAGACTTTTCCTCTCCCTATTTTTCTTTATAGTAACTCATATTCCATGTCTTGGTTGGCTTTGTTGTTTGGCAGGCTCTGGGAGTGCAGTGGCTGCTAGAAGCTTCAGGCAGACATGCCACCAATTGGCAATTCAAGGGAAGAGAAAACACCTCTTTGCCAATAGCTCCCTCAAAGCACCAGGGCTGACTCATGGAATTGTTTCATCTCATGTCCTTGAACCAACCACTGTGGCCACTGAGATGGATATGCTCATGCAGCTCACCTGAATGACACGACTATACTGAAGTTGGGGGACGGGGGCAGCTCACCTCTAGTTCTGAAGGGAAAGTGAGGGTGATGTTCTCAGAAGGGCAAAAAAGATATAGAACAGGCTAAAGGAACAGAGATATATCACGTATTTAATAAATGTTTGCTTAAATTAGTGGACAATCGAAGATCAGGACTCTTGCAACTTGACTATATTGCCTCTATCTTTATTTATTTTTTTTTTATTTTTTTATTTCTAGGAGAGAGAGAGAGAGANGCGCCCCTCCTCTATCTTTATTTCATAGCTTATACATTAACATCTTTTATGAGCAAGAAGTTGTAACATGGCCGCCCTAGAATGGTGTTAGCTCTGTAAGTAAGCTAATTATGACACATTCTGTGCAAGATTTATGAATTTTTAATGGTGCTTCTATGGTACCTCACTTTCAAGATTAAAAACTTTTAAGAAATGAGGTGAGAGATTACATTTCAAAGTAAATGATCTGACCAGTTTTAAGTGACATGTGAATTTAGGGAGATTCATCCATCCGAAAAAAATAAATTTTATTTACTTATGGACTTTCTGAGTTCTCCCCAAATTTATCAATTATAGTCAAATGCTCACTGGATCTATAGGGCAGTAAGTCACCTCTAGTTATTCCTCAAGATAGACTATAAAGTCCATAAATGCAGGTCTTGTTCTCATCAGGCACTCCCTGTCTAGCACAGGCTCAAAAAGTGCTTACTGAATGAATGAATGAATGAAGTGAGTGTGAGCAGTGGTCTAGATCCAAGCAGGGCAGAAACATTCAATGATGACCATAGAATGGTATGTAGACTGTTATTTTTAAGTTGTATTTGTTTTCTCATACTTGATGTGGGCTAATCTTAAAATTACATTGCATCCTGCATTTCTCCTCTCATGGCAGTTATCACACTTGTTAAAAATAACATGGTATTATTGAATCTTACCATGTAGCAGGCACTCTTGTAAGGAAAGTTCACTTAATCCCTGCAACAACCCTAGGAGATTCTGTTATTACGCACATCTTTTATTACAAAACTTGTTGCTGGTGGAGTGCTGGGATTTGATCCTGGCAGCAGGATTTTGATGTGTGTATTCTGCGTAGTAGGCTTACAGGGCCTTTTCTAAATACTTGTTTGACGTCTGTTTCTATCTTGGAATGTAGGCTTTATGATAGTCTCTTAGCCACCCCACCTAGCAGAGGGCTTTGCACAAGTTAATGTTCACCAAATGAAAGAAGGAATTAATTAGCTAATTTCCTTAGCATGCACTGACTGAAAGGAAAGAAGAGTTAAAAAGTGTGGTAGGTATCAGAGAATTTACAAATTTCTTAAAGGCTACAAAGAGCCTATAATACTTTATAAAAATAAGAATAACTGAATATTTAATAGATTTAGATAGATATATAGATATTTAGCATTTATAGCCTGCTTTTAGTTAGACTCACTTCTTTTAGCCCTAAATTTGAATAATAAAATCATCATATTCTTGGTGTGGGTTGGTACACATGTCACAATTAATACAAATTTTGATACTTTTCTGCTTTTACATTAGTGGCTTTTTGTTTTTGAATGATTTCTTGTAAGTGTGCTTGTGGAGACAATGGAATAGAAGAAATATTTCTAGTCCTGAAATATGAAGGCCTATTATAATTGACATTTTATTCTGAATCACCAGCACTCTCCACATTTAAAGAATGATATAATAAATCATGAAGAATATTGGTATCAAACTCTTTTAAATATTCATGTTTAAAAGCCACTGAGTGCAACTGTCTGCAGCATTTCCTTAATTGTGCCAAGTATAGTGAGAAATACAAAGATACATCATAGCAAGGATTATACTAATTATATATCTCATAATTGTCTTGAGATTTCAGTTGCTCTTTAGACTTTTAGTCTGCCAAATAGGTGTTTTTATGTGCCCCAATAGCTACCCATCTATTTTTTTTAATTGTGGGGGCTAAAAGTGAATTATCTTTGGATGTTCAAAACAAACTTTAGATTTCATTTGGATAAATCATTCAAACTTATGCTGGCTATTCATCAAATTAGGTACTTAATTTATGGAATAAAAAATTGAATCTGCAATCTCAAGGAATCTCCTGTGAGATTACAGATGCTAGAATTGAGGTAGTATTAAGTGACTTAATTTTCCGATAACTGCTAGCATTTTCTCCCCCAGTGTAGCAATTCATTTGAACTACATCCTAGTTGAATTTCATGATTTCTCAATCACTTTGTCTCAGGTTAGATCTGTAGTTTCAAGGCTTAAATGGTGTGTCAGAGGGTCTGGTCTGTTACCTTCAACTCTCCACTCCCCTTGTCTTTCTGTTTGCTTACTCCTCTGGTGCTTCCCTGGGGAGTAGATAGAGGCAAATGACATTCCCTTAGGTGACAACTCATGAAAGGTAGAGTCCCTTTTCATTTTTTGGTAAAAAAAATCACATCAAGGGCTGCCCCTAAGGTGTGCAGGATCTGGGAAAATGTATTTTTGTGCGGTTCCTGGCTAACGAACAATTAGATTAAAAATATACTATAAAATTCATGGACCCATATAACATAGAATGATTTATCAATGGACATTTAAAATAATGGATAGAGAAAAGATATTTACATATTTATTAGTGTCTAATCAGCATAAGTAAAGATTATTTATAGTGTCCTCACCTCATCTCTTTCTGTTGAAGTTCAGGAACCACCTTCTTGTGTTATTGTCAAATGTGTGCTGTTTCCAGCTAATTTCATATCTTCCACTGCAGGATAAATGTAGAAATGCTAATATTATTCACAATGCCATGGCTCTTTGGAACTTGTTTTTATAGAAACAGTATTTTTTAAAGCTTATTTATTTATTTTGAGAGAGACAGAGATAGCATCAGTGGGAGAGGGAGAGAGAGAATTCCAAGCGGGCTCTGCATTGTCAGTATGGAGCCCAATGTGGGGGTCGAACCTACGAAACTGTGAAATCACGAGCTGAGCCAAAACCAAGATCTGGACACTTAACCTATTCAGCCATCCAGGCTCCCCTATAGAAACAATATTGACCTGCTTGCCTTTGAAGTTCCCTAACACCATTGACTTAATGCTGATTGCATTATGACCCATGAGGCTGCATTATCCTGTGGGCAGTGGTTTCCAGGGACAAAGGTTATTACTTTATTTGGCTGATGATAATGTATGAAAGTTTTATCCAGTTTAACTAGGCAAATGTGAGCAAGATTTGTTTTCTGGCTATGTTAAATTTATCATTTGAAATTTTACAGTGTAAGAACAAATCACTTTCCTTCATGTCTTCTTTTGAAATCGTCAGGATCATAATCACTGTCTCCTGGAATGTGAAGTCCTCATTGTGGAAGTTATCCAGACACTGGTTTAACTCACATGGGCACATTTGTCAGTTCTTTGTAGGGTCCAACAGGCCCTGCAAAATGTCATGGGGCAGAAAGCTGAGATGAGGCTTTCTCCTCACCTCTGCAATGACCGAAGGCAAGCCACCTCACACTTCTTGTCACCAAGCAAGTAGCCCTCTGTGGACCAACTAGAATGCTGAGGACCAAGCACCATTCCAAGTGTCTACTTTTTGACTGGTAGGGAACTCTTCTTGACTCACGTGGGGGAGCCAAACAGTGGGAACTGTGTGGCCCTTGACATTTTCCTTTCTTAGCTCTTACATCTCTCTTTTCAGTAGCATCAGGCCAGTTCAGAGCTCAACAAATTTCAGAGAAGACCACCAGTTTTTAACTTAGCAGAAAATGACTGTGGGTACACCAATTTTTGTAGAAACAGATTGAGAAATACGAAGGAGAAGGATGACGGTTTGCCCCAAATTGGTTTCTCTCGAACAGAACTTTTTTTTTTAATATTTTTATTTATTTCTAGGAGAGAGAGACACAGACACAGAGAGAGAGAGAGAGAGAGAGAGAGAGAGAGCGTGAACAGAGGAGGGTCAGAGAGAGAGGGAGTCACAGACTGAAACAGGCTCCAGGCTCTGAGCTGGCAGTCAGCACAGAGCCCGACGCGGGGCTCGAACCCACGAACCCCGAGGTCATGACCTAAGCGAAAATCGGACGCCCAACCGACGAAGCCACCCAGGCGCCCCACAGAACTTCTTATCCACCTCCTCTGCTGCCACCCTAAATAGAAACAGGAATATGGGATGTGTGGCCCAGATCCAGCACTTCCTACTCAGCAGTCAGCTCCTTCAGGGATGGCTCAGCTGCAGAGGGCTCCCTCTTCCAGAATTACATCCTTCTCAGGACAACTTATATCTGCTCTGATAACTGAGGGATGGAAGGAAGAGGCTTGGCCATTTCTGCCCCACGTGGGGGACTCCGGGGAGCACAACTCACTCCAGTGTACCTTGTTGGGTTGGTGGCGGCTTTGGTATCCTGTACCATAGGTCAGCTCCTCCCTCTGCCTGATCTCACTTCCTCCTCCATCCTGTCACAGGTGCTTTTTTGCTAAGAAACATCTTGCTCCCCAAATTCCATCTGATCGTCTGCTTCCAGAGAATCCATCTGAGGTGACACTGCTCAACCCACTTTTACGTAGACTGGGGGTCAGGTCAAGGACAAGGGGAGATTTCAGAGACAGTTCCTTCTGGGTAAGTGTCAGGTTCCATGTTTCCATCATGGACGGTGTGGGGTTTTAGTTTATTTTCTCTTTCTTTCTCTGCCTCTCTCTCTCTCCCTCCCTTTGTCCCTTCTTCCCTTCCTCTCTCCCTCCCTCTCCATCCTTCTCTCCCTCTCCCTTTCCTTCCTCTCTTTCTCTCTTTCTTTCCAGAATGTTGCTCTGGTTGTTGATTCCTAGAGAGGAGGATATATGGCCTCACCATCTCATATCACTTTAGTTCCATAGGCATTAGGCATTTTGTACTCCAGCCACACTATAAGCATTTGGAGGGCAGGAACTTGTCTTAATATTTTTTGTATCTTTCCCAGGACCAAATACAGTCTGGGCACATAATTAGTGCTTAATACATGTTCATCCTCTTCCTCCTCTTCCTTCTTTTTAGAAACTCCAACTTATCTAGTGCTCCAAGTGCTCTGGGGTTGTATATATCCATGCCCACTGCTACAGTCTGGTGTAACCAGCACCTTCTCTTGCAAGGACTACTGCTTCACTGTCTTAAGACATCTTACTTTCGGGACGCCTGAGTGGCTCAGTCAGTAAAGCATCCAACTTGGGCTCAGGTCATGATCTCATCGTTCGTGGGTTAGAGCCCCACGTCAGGCTCTGTGCTGACAGCTAGCTCAGAGCCTGGAGCCTGTCTTTGGATTCTGTGTCTCCCTCTCTTTGACCCGCCCCTGCTCATGCGGTCTCTATCTCTGAGAAATAAATAAAACATTAAAAAAAAGACATCTTACTTCCTCTCTTGTGGCTTCTCAGGTTGACTTTTAGAGAGTGTCTCTGAAATAAGTCAAGTCATCTAATTCCAGTGGCTTTCTTCTAGGCCTACAGTGACATTCAGACTCCTTACTATGGTCCAGAAACCTTACCTTATCTGGCTACTGCTTCGTTTTCAATGTCCACTCCTTCCACTTTCCCCCTTGCTCATGTGCTCTAGACACACTGGCCTTCTTCATCCCCTAAGCATGAGAGTCTGATCCAAGTTTAGGGACTTTGCCCTTGCTCTTTCTTCTTCCTAGAAGCTTCTTCCCATAGGTATCTTTCTGTGAGACTCTTCCTATTATTCAAATCTCAATTTGCATGTGACCTCCTCAGAAAGGTCTTCACTGTCCATTCTAACTAAAGCAGCCATGAAGACCCTCTCTCTTACATTAGTTTATTTTATCATCTGCATGCACTTACCAGTAGCTATATTTAGGCTATGTCTTTGGGTTTGTCTGACTCCTCTCTCTTGAATGTAAGATCCATGAGTGCAGGGATTTAGTCATGTTTTCTGCTCTATTTTTAATGCTCTATTTTTGATGTAAAAAGGCTGCTAAAAAAGTACTTGCTGATGACTGAGCTATCATTCATAAATATCCCATTCATATATACAATTACGCCTCCTTTCCTGTTCTTTATGTTTTTTGTGTGTATTTTTCTCTTTCATCTTTTTTCTTTTTCTTGATTATACTTGCCAATCCATTAACTATTTATTATTTTTAGTAAGAAAGTAATTTTTGGTTTTGTGGATCAGCAATCATGTCTCTGTTTTCTAATTTTTTTAAAAAAACTTTAATCTTCTGTTTCTTGGTTTTACTTTAAGTTCATCAAAATTTATCTCACTCCAGAATGTTTACCCAGCATGGCATACAATTCTTGGTTTCCTGTCCACTCTCCTTTAACTACTTAGGATAGACCAAGCACACCTGAATGCAGAGATGAAATGTCAACAGAAAGCAGTTGTTCAGACACTTGTTGATGTGTATTGTACCATCTGCCTTCTCAATGAATTTTTGTGCCAGTGAAGAGCTTCCTAGTGTTTTGCCTTTAGGCTACTCCGTTGGATTGGATAATGAGCCCAACTACTGGACTGAAGTACTTCACTGTTAGTCTACTGAGGTCTTAGAAATAAAGTTATTCCTTGAGTATCTATGAAGTTAAGTTGCCCAAGATTTATACCAAGAAATAGAGCAGAGATGTATCCCTGCCTTTTCCACATCCTCTAGCCTTTCTGTCCTGTTTCTGTCTGTTTTGTGTTCCTGCTGAAAAGGAGTGGGATTCACCTTTTATGAACTCTTGCCCTTAGTCTGTCTTTGAGACCTAGAATGGGAGAGAGAATAATTTAGATCCCATAAGAACATGTTGGCAGACATTCTCTGATATCATGATCCCCTATTTTGTTTCCTAAGTTAAGAAGACTATAAGGCAGAGGCAGGCTATGAAGTATTTAGTTGAGAATATCCAAGGACTTTTGGAATATGGCAGCCTGCTACGTCATCTCAGAGTAGGATTAACTGAAGTAGTGCTTTCCTCAACACCCATAACAATGAAGTGCACATTTACTGAGGAAAAATTTACATGATTTTATTTGATTATGAACTGGGTGAAAAACTTGGAAAATCCATCTTTTTACTTATGCTCTTTGTGCTAAAACTCATTCTAGTTTTCTAAACTTTTCTGGTCACAAAGGTCATTAGAAATCCATTTGTTGGAAGCAGATTCCAAAATAGAAGCTAAGAACAATAATGATTTAATAAGGAAAGCACACACTTTTATACCCAAATAGCTTACTGAAGAAAGTAAAAGCCAGCTCATTGTTTGCATTTCTTCTTAAAATTGTAAAAAAAACACACATACGGACTATAGGTCTTTTGTTTAGATTTTTGGTTTTCTTTAAGCTGTAAAATGATTCACACAGTGAGGAATTATAACTAGCCTTAAAAATATAAAAACTATATATTAACATATGCACATATTTATCCATATATTTATATAAATACATGGCTATACATATATATGATATAAAATACAATGTATATCTCAAATGTGTATGAACAAGTTACGTGAAGCATAACCAAGTTGTCAGAGCAATAATATTGTCATTTAAAACAGACTCCTCTACACGCTTTGCTTTTTCAGAAAGTTGGATATCAATCCTTGGAATTGAATTTTATCATACAACTTCCATGTAATTCTAGCCTACAGTTTATTTCATAGAGAAAAAGAATAATTCAAAACTGCTATTCTCAATCACGACCTCACCTCATGGGAAGTGGAGAAATATTGGACCGTGAGCTTTCCAAAGCCATGGTAAATTTGTTCATATCACATCTGGCCCAGCGACAGCATCTGATGCTCTTCAGCCACTTTGTCATGTAATAGCATTCTCTCCACTGTCTCTTCCATATAGATCCCTCTGGTTTGACTGAATTCATCAGAGTAAGGTGCTTTTAATGCAGGTAATTAATATAAAAAGGTTTGCGAGTATGTATTATCCAATGTATACACTTATTGAGAAACGCCTTTCTCTTCTGCCCCATGCAGTTTATGGCATATTCATGTTTCTGATAAATCTTGGCTTAAGTCAACAGAAGCAGGAAAGAGAAGAATGTGTGGCTATGCAGGGTAATGGGGAAAGGTTGCTTCAGCGCGACATTGGAGAGGAGAGCAAGGAGGGGAGTTCTGGGGAGGACTGACACTAAAGTTGGAAAAGAAAAGTGTAGGCAGCTCATAGAGAGATCTGATTCTAGGATTTTATACATGTTAAATATAGTTGATCCTCCTTATTCATGGCTTATGTATTTGTCAATCTGCTTCCTAGATAACATTGATTTGTAACTCCCCCCCTTCAAATCAATATGGTCTTTTGCAGTCATAATGAGACATGCATAGAGGAGCAAAAAATGGAGTCCCCAGAGAAGCTAAAGTTTTGCCTTCTTGTTTCTCAGACTGTAAACCAGCCTTAAAATTGTAAAAACACACACAGACTATACGTCTTTTGTTTTAATTTTTGGATCTTTTCACAGTATATCTAGTGCCACGCTTCGCACATTTTTTGTGCTTTTTGTTGGTGATTTCACTGTTTAAAATGGCCCCCAAGAATAGTGCTGGGATTCTGTCTAGAGTACGTACAGGCAAGAAATCTATGGTGTGACTTACGGAGAAAATACATGTGTCAGATAGTATTCAGTAAGCTTTTTAAGGCATCAGTTACTGTGCTGTTATTAGTTTGTTAATGAATCAACAATGTATATATTAAATAAGATGTTTTTTTAAAAAATGGTTATTTATTTTGAGAGAGAAAGAGAGAGAGAGAGAGGTATTGTGGGGGAGGAGCAGAGAGAGAGGGAGACAGAAAGTCCCAAGCAGGCTCCTCTCTGTCAGCACAGAGCCCAACGCGGGGCTAAATCTTGTGGGATCATGACCTGAGCAGAAATCAAGAGTTGGATGCCCAATTGACTGAGCTACTCAGGCACCCCTAAATTAGATCTTTTTAAAGAAAATCTTACACACAAGATTACATATTGGTCAATTGATGAAAATTCTGAGACCAGAGGTTTGAAGGAACCTAATTCTGTTTATCTCCTAGAAGGAATGATTCCATTGTCACTAATTCATTGTGCCTGGTGACTTCACAGAACATTGTCTATCACAATTAATAAGAATTGCTTGTAACTTTTTCCTAAATGCAATGGGAAGTCACTGAAACGTTTAAAGCAGAAGATGTGCTGTAGAGCATGCATGTGCATGTCTGTGCCCATTTTGAAGACAGGCAAGCGATGTCTGCCTGCATGTTTTGAATAGCATTTAGATTTAAAGTTTTGTTATGCAGAGTATTGCAATCTGTAGTGGGCCCTGTATTCTTTCTAACTGTAGTTTATGTACACATATGCACACACACATACCATCGCTCAACTAGATACAGTAACTTCTTTAACTGCTTTATTATCTCATTCAACAAATATTTTTGAGCACCTTTTGTGTGCCAGGGATGTTTTTCAGGACTGAAGATCGAACAGTAGACACAAAATCTTTCCGTCTATGGAGCTTATAGTCTAGTGCAACAGTTCTCAATCCTGGGTGACCATAAAATTTTCTGAGAAGTACATTAAAAATCCTGATGCCACAGTCTCCCCCAAATCAATTCTCTGTGGGTGAGACCAAGGCATCAAGTATTTGTTAAAGTTCCCCCAAATGATTCTGCTGTCTGATTAGTAGAATAACAACCACTTAAATGGCGCTTGTTTTGTGTTAGGTATAGTTTTAAGCACTTTACATATATTGTGTCTTTTAATTCCCACAGTAGACTCCTGAGTTAGTACTACTACATCCCCACTTGACAGATCAGAAAACTGATACACAGAGAAGTTGAGTACATTGTTCAAGTTTGCGGAGTTAGTAAGTATCAGAATCACACCTGGGAATTCTGGATTCAGTGCTCCTGCTATTAGCTTTTACTCTAGGTTACCTTGCCCTCAGCTGTTCAGGCCTGAGCCCTGACTTAAGCCAATTAGTAATCTTCTATCAGAACTTTAAATGACAGGAATGGTGGGCATGGGAAGCTAGAAACCTTTTAGAGGGTAAAATGCTTCCTTATGAAGGCATACTTCTTGCACTAGAGATGAAGGTATCATGAATCAGGAATCACAGCTGATGAACACCAGAAGCATCCAACACCCTTATTTCAGCTGTTTTTAAGGCCTGACCAAATCCCTGCTCTTCCATTATTTGTCTGTATGAACTTCAGTTGAATTCTGTTGACCATAAAATGCCCATTTTTTTCTAAGCTAGTTAAAGTTAGGAGTTATTTGTGAGTAGAAGTATCCATAGTTCATTGGTTATATTCTCTACCATATTTAGTACACTCAAGGAGCAATGTTAAATGAGCTTATCATCAACTGTATATCATAACTCCATTATGATCCCAGAGATCTCTCAATCTGTGATGTTGAGACAGTTGTCTAAACTGTAACACAAATAGCAATGTCTTCAAGTAGCAGCTGGTTCCTTCTGAGGAACTGATATCTCTCAAGAGTGACTGCTGGTGCTCATGGGCAGGTGGCTTTCCAGGGAGCCATCTTGTTAGTAGATATTTTAGCCCTTGCTGAATCCAGGATCTGGAGAAATCTTTTCATAGCTTAGGTTTTAGCTCCATAAATAATTAAGAACATATAACATGCTTCTATGCAGAATCCTTTATTTCCTTGTTTTGATTTTAAATGAAAGCCTCCTAGTATATTATTTCCAGACTATACACTGATTGACACTAAGGCAATACTGTGTATTCAGACCATTGTGTGTAGCACGGAGTCTGCTAAATTTTCAGACTGTAGAACATATTATTTTATTCCCTGGTGGCATTTAAGAGTGGGTTTTACACTGCTTCCTGTTGTCCAACTTAAAAAAATGATTCCATCAACTCTAGATGATGCTGTTTTAGATAAACAGAAAAATGGTAGGAGCTGAGCTAGCCTTCAATGGAATCTGTATTTAGCAGTTCAATGCATTCTGGGATTAATTTCTCTTCTGTAACTGCAGAAATAACTACAAGAGCCCAGAAGAACTTGTTACAAATATTGAAGTACACAGCATTTATAAAATCTTTCTACTACTGGAAACATTCTAGCTCCAACCTACTGACCCCCAGTATTGTAAAGTATGGACTTCCTCATCTCTTTTCTGTTTCTATAGCTGTCTCCTTCACTATACTACAATTTGATTTGTATTTAATTTGGTTATTGTCAGTATTCTATTGTTAATCTTTTATGATTATGAATCCCTAAATGGGCTTATCCCTGAACCTTATCAGCCTGTACAGGCAGCAAGGAAGTGAATCTAAGTTTCCTCCCTCAGCCTCAGTGCGCTATGAACCCTTGTGCACCAGCAGGTGGCAGCAGAAATAAATAAAATAAGCTAAAAAGTACATTACAAAGACCCAGAGAAATGATGCCCTTTATCTAGATCTTCCAGTTTCCCAATCTCATATCTTTCTTATTTCATTCCTATCTACTTTATTTTGCAGAATAATTTGTTGATATAGCAATGGTAGTTTTAATTTTGCTGCTACAGAAGAATCAGAAAGATGGAAACAGTTTTCTTTATTCTCTGCCTTGTTTTTTCCTGCCTGATGTTTGTCTACAAGGTCCTTTGGCAAAACTTCCAGCAGAAGTTATTGAAAGACCACCCTTCAGCCTGGCTATAATGAAAGACTGAACTCACAGGGAAATTATGATGGGTGACCCAGAAAATGTAGGAGAGAGGTGAGTAGAAGATGCCGAGAGTAGTGATTTGTCAGGACTGTGCAGGGAAGGGGAGTGCAGGTCCTGGGAGTGGTGGGTACCTGCAGTCTCTTCCCCATAGAGTGGCTGGGTGAAGGCAAAATACATGGGTGGGTGTTGGATAAGTGTCAAATCAATCAGGGAGGATGGGTAACTGGGGGTGCTAAGGTACTTCATCCTTACCGAGACCTTCATCTGCACCTAGTGTAGGAGAAGTCCCAGAATAATGGAACTGAATAATAAGACTGAATGTCTTAATAACTCAATGTGATATGCACATAGTCTCAGATTTATTTAGAGTCAGAGAAAATAAAGTTCAATGACATTATCTTAGACTTTCAAGTTTACAGTGCAAGTTCTATCCAGTGTACGATCTTGGATTTTGGTTTCACAGAAACAACTTGTCTCATAACAGGTAGGGTTGCAACTGTGTTCTAGCAAATTCCTATCTTGATGCAAAGTAAAGATATTTTTCATCTTTCCCTGGGGTGGCCACTGAAGGAACAGGTGCTCCTACCAGTCACTGAGCGCCCTTCTATTTTAATTCTTGTGATAAGTGAACATGGGAGACAAATAGGCCTGACTTGAAGACATCATCTGTACCCAAACTGTTCCTATCAACAACCTCAGCTCATAGACTAAGAAACTTGGGACACAAGACTTATAGTTTTCCGCTTACGACCTTTAAAAATGAAATCCATATTAACTAACTTAACTCCCACAACTGGCCCCCAAATTTTAAAGAAGACTTAGCATCTCACTGATATTCTTTGAAAGCTTAAAAGAGCAACTTATAAATTTTTAATAAAAAACTATCATAAATCTATACTTAGTTGCTACCAATAAGTGTCAATTAACTGAGGTATAAAATGGTAAAATGGCATGTAAAACATTAGTTACAAAAATCATCTATACAGCTCCTGAGTTCAGAAAATCTAAATCATAAGAAGATAAGTTTCTTTCACTGAAGATGCAAGACACTGAATTCTTTATTTGTGGTTATCCTTGAGTGCAATATTTTTATTATCTTTATTGAAAACCCCTTGGGTAAAGGCGACTGGCACAAATGAAAAATCAAGATATGTATCAGCAAGGATTAAAGATAAATGAGAGAAATAACTTCTGTGATTTGGGAAAATTGGGATCACATAGCCTTCTATAAAATCTGAAAACCCATAAAAATCTCACTGCAAATGTTTTTAGTATAATCTTAAAACCAGTACTATACTCTGAGCAGCATTCTGAAATCTAGCCTGTAGAGGGCAGTCAAAGAGTGACTCATAGAATTTAACTTAATCCAGGCTCTATACAGATCTTGAAGATTTCCTTCAAGTAAGCAAGCATCCTTAACTCTATAAAAATCCTGTGTCTTCATTATATAATTTCTGGGTTCTGAATTCATGTTATAGTTATAACAACGCTTTTTTCCTCACAAGTATTGGTTTCCTTTAAATTATTCAGGATCTGAAATTTGTGAAGTATAGCTACTATCTTTAATTTAATGTGGCCTACATTGTTTTTCAAAAGATTCACCGTAGAACAGAAAATGACCATTTTTTTCTGTATCTTTGAAAGGTCTGAATTTAGAAATGTTGAAGTAAATATTTATAGAGTGTGAGTTTAATTGGAGGAGTTGCCAGACAAAGATATATAAACCTTCTACTGTTTAGAGTCATATCAAAAAATTTGAACTCTTGGCTTTAATTCCTCTTACCTAATGCCCCTTTGGGGAGGATTTCTGGCACTTGCAGAAGAGACCTGTACAGAACTCAGCATGTTTGCAGCACAGCAGTGTCAAGATCCCCCTAATTCATAGCTAGTTTGCACCCCCAGGGGAATCAGGTATTAGAATCAAGAACTTCAAATGAAGATGGTATGAAGTTTAGTTTTTAAAAATGATCAAGACTGAACTTAAAAATTTGTTTCGGGGGCGCCTGGGTGGCTCAGTCAGTTAAGCATCTGACTTCAGCTCAGGTCATGATCTCATGGTCCTTGGGTTCGGGCCCCGCATCGGGCTCTGTGCAGACAGTTCAAAGCCCGGAGCCTGTTTCAGATTCTGTGTCTCCCTCTCTCTCTGCCTCTCCCCAGCTTGTGCTCTGTCTCTCTTTGTCTCAAAAATAAATAAATATTAAAAAAATTTGTTTCAAAAGTTGGTTTCACATGCTACTTGGAACAGAAATCAAGCAACATATTAATCTTCAATTCAATCCAACAAACAACTTGATGCCACCATGTGCCTATCATTGATGGAAGAGGAGAACAGAATATACCCAAGATAGCCAATGACCGCTGTGGAAGTTGTCGTGGGGCACACTTCCTGCTCACCCTGATGGAATGTGATGCTTTCTGTGCCAGCAATTTTCAAAGTACAGTGAGTCCTATTCCCCTTGCTCCCCCATCCCCTAAACCACCAGCAGCAGTATCACCTGGGCACTTGTCAGAAATGCAAATCAATAATGCTGTGTGTGAAGCCCAGCAATCTGTTTTTTTTTTTTAATTTATTTATTTTTGAGAGAGAGGGGCAGCCTGAGCAGGGGAGGGTCAGAGAGAGAGGGAGACACAGAATCTGAAGCAGGCTCCAGTCTCTAAGCTGTCAGCACAGATCCTGATGCGGGGTCCAAACCCACGAACCATGAGAACATGACCTAATTCGAAGTTGGACGCTTAACCGACTGAGCCACCCAGGTGCCCCAGCAATCTGGGTTTTCACAAGCCCTCCAGACGATTCTGTTGGGTGCTCAAGTTTGATACCCAAATCACTGCCTCCAGGCAGGGAGAACAACCCACACTCTTAGTAATGAAGACAATAATATGGCTTTTAACAACACTATTGCCTGCCTTTTCAGATGACTCAGAATCCAGGCAGGGAAGAGGGAGTGTGTTCAGTGGACCCCTAATGAAATTCAGGATCTAGCAGAGGAGATGGATTTATATGAAGTTTAAGTTTAAAACAGTGTAATTCTCAGTCTTAACACAATTATTATGTCAAAAGAACCCATCTGTCTCTTTGCAATATAAAAAAAAGTTGTGTTTTTTTTTTCTTTCTGCAGTTTTTCCTTCTTTACTTTCTTCAGTCTCAGAAATAGCAACCTGATCCTTATAGCAAAATAAGACATTTTATATTGAGAAAAAACAAGCTGTCACACATCTTTAAGAAATGCTTTTCTGGGAATGTTTTACCTGAAGGAAAACCTGAAGGATGGATCCATTTAATACTCATTAGGATATATCAGAAATTGATAACCCAAGAATGTTTTGGGTGACTTCTTTTGGAATTTTTGCATTGTAAAGAAAGCACAGGCTTTACCTCCAGTTGAGAATTAAAATTCCCACTCCACTTCTCTTTGCTAATCTAAATCCTGCTGGTCCCTTGATGCCTGGTGTGAATTTCTTTTCCTTGACTACCTCAGACACTAGAGACCCCCTTCTTTCTCTGATGCCCATAGAACTCATAGCCTGATTTTCTTGCCTGACACTTCACCTGTGCGCCTTCATTAATGATTCATCCATTGACTTAACTTTTGAATCCATCATTTTAAAAACTTCTCATAGAGAAAGGAAACTATCAACACCCTAGAGGAGAAAACAGGAAACAACCTCCTTGACCTCCACCGCAGCAACTTCTTACTTGACACATCCCCAAAGGCAAGGGAATTGAGAGCAAAAATAAACGATTGGGACCTCATCAAGATTAAAAGCTTCTGCACAGCAAAGGAAACAACCCACAAAACTAATAGGCAACCAACGGAATGGGNAAAACCTCTCAGAGAAACATAACGTAAATTTAAGAATTGGGGAAAATGGAGAGTGATTGCTCAAGGGGGCAGGGTTTCTCTCTGGGGCGATGAACATATTCTAAAATTGATTGTGGTGGTGGTTGCACAATTGTGTAAAAATACTAAAAATGACTGAACCACACTTTCTACATGAGTGAGTTAAACGGTATGTGAAATATACTCAACAAAGCTGCTATTGAAAACAATTTCATTTGCTAAAGGCTAGAATGATACACGTGCAATACATTTCAATGTTTGGATGTAGAGACTGATAGATTTGTCTCCACGACGTGTGATAACTTACAGAATATAAAGGAGGAATTGAAGTCATGAACATCTTTACGGAAAAACTCATAATTTTTTTCTCCCCCATTTCCCTTGCTCATAGATGTATATGAACCATGCTCAATCTTGTTCTACTTCTGGGAAGCTTTTATTTCTAAATTCCAAACTGGATCCATATACAGAAGAGTTTTCTTAAAAATGGATTTCTTATTTAAGATGGAAGGCTTGGTGTCCTATTTAAAAACATACTAAAGAAATGGAGGCAGCGCATCCATGGTCTTGAGTCTCTGACTTCAACAGTGTTTGAATTCAACAGACCAGGGGACTCTCCTCCTTCTCCCAGTCACCACTTCACCTTTCCTTGCCTAGAGAACAGCCAAAACCGTTTTTCTGTGATTAGCTCCTTATTGTCTACTAGCCATGAGTCTCTGGATTCATCAGCACGATCCACCAAGGTGGAGACCACGGTCAACAGCCTGGTGAACCTGTGTGTGCAGGCCTGCTACACTTACCTCTCTCTGGGTGTCTATTTGTACTGCAAGAGGTGGCTGTGCAGGGCACTGGCTGTTTCTTGTGAGGGTTGGTGGAGGAGCAGCAGGAGGGTGTGGAGCAGACCGGCAGGGTAGCAGCACCCTCTGCAAGACATGCAAGAGTCCTTCCAAGATGAGGGGTGGGTAAAGCCGCGGACTCCGCAGGAGTCACTCTGGCCCCAAAGAAGACCCTAAATCAGGCTCTTTGGGATCTGCATGCTCTGGATTCTGCCTGCTCAGACTCCATCTCTGTGAGTTCCTGGAGAGCCACCTCCTAAATGAGGAGGTGAAACTCATCAAGAAGATGAGAAACCACTTCTGACCTCCCAGGCTGCCTGGCAACTGTGTCTCTTAAAGGCTCAGCCTCAAGCATGACTAGGAGCCTCCGAGGCCAGTAGCCTCTGAGGGACCTTGTGCATCACCTCTGGTGTCAGGGCTTCTGTCAGAGGCTGTCCAGGTAGTCACTAGGCAGCTTCCAACCAGCCAGAGACCTCTCCCAAGAAGTGGACCAAATGGTAGCAATAAAGTATCTTGCCAAAAAAAGGAAGAAAAAGAAAAAAAACATGGAGAAAGTTGTATGGTATGTTACTGATGACCACATTAGTCTACTCGATTATTAAAAATATTTGATATTTCTTGTTTATTACCTTTGTTTTACACATGAGGAAACTGAGACATGAGATTGTATTTATTTATTTTATTTACTTATTTTTCTACAAATAGTTTGTCAAGTTGGTTTCCATATAACACCCAGTGCTCATCCCCACAAGTGCCCCCCTCCATGCCCATCCCCCCTCCCCTCTCCCTCACCCACATTCAGCCCTCAGTTTGTTCTCAGCATTCAAGAGTCTCTCATGGTTTGCCTCCCTCCCTCTCCCCAACTATTTTTTCCCTTCTCCCCAGGGTCCTCCGTTAAGTTTCTCCTAATCCACCTATACGTGCAAACATATGAGACATGAGACTTTAAGCCCAAGGTGACTTTGCCTATAAGTGATAAAGCCAGTTGTGAACAGTCCATATCCAGAGCCTCAGTGCTAGGACATCACACTTTGCTGCTTCCTGGAGTAGATCTTTATGTGAATGAGCCTTCCCTATTGCCAAGGCACATTCCCTGTGCAGATGGGAAAATAACAGACTTCAAATGTCTGCTAAAATGGAAAAATAAAAAACAGAAACACAAGATTATGACAAAATACTGGATTAGAGTATGTTCAAATTCTAGCTACTAATAGGCTCAATCAATATGAACATTGTTCTTCATTTGTAAACCTGGAAGCGTGCTGTCTACTCCAGGATCTGATGAGAATTAATCATGATAACGTGTGTGAAAGTATGTATTACCCTGTGGATACCCAGTAAATGTTCGATTTGTAAGTGAATGAATATGAAGTACATATTTTGCCAGTCATTCAGTCCTCTTTTATTTACATATAATGCTTTGTGGCAGAAATTCAATGTGCTTTATAAATGTTTTATTACTCATAACCCAGCTGTTATGAAGTTGGGACAAATATCTACAAAATTTGTAAAGTTTGTGGAAACAGTAGTGAGAAGAGACAAAATAAGAAATCATTCTTATTTTAGTATTTTCATGTATTCATGCTATTACTCGTGTTAGTACTATACTTTCTATCACTTAATTATTAATTCAGCCATATTTACTACATGCTCTCCTAAGTGACTCTTATTATTTAGGCATTATAGAAAGAGCCAGCCATGAATTAAACAGATCAGGGCCATCATGGAGTTTACCTTTTTAGAAGGGAGGAGAGAAAGACAGTAACAAGTGAAATAAGCAAATAAACAAGAGAAACTCTGGTATTGATGAGTGCTAATGGGTTTACTGAAGGGATTTAGTTTGGAATGGGATTAAGCCAGTTCTTAGGGTTCATTTTGTTGATCCTAAAAGACAATTGGGCACTTACTGGTGAAGTATTGATCTTGCTACATAAGTGTGAGGTCTACTGCTGCAGAGAATCTGGAATAAAGTTCTTTATAGCCAGAGAACTACGTAATGCTAATTGTCTGTTTTTGAAAAGTACTGTAGAGGGCTGAAAGTTCCTTCAGGTGTGAGCACAATTAGAATGACTTGATTTTGTTTTTATTAACGGCGAAGGTGCTGAACTCAATAGCACTCTCTTCAATAGTACCTGTGAGCAGCTACTACTACCTCCCAGCACAACCCAGTCAGTTAAGGAAGCCTGATAACATGATCATCTCCCTATGTGCTTGCCCCAAAAATGTGCCAACTTTTTTTTCTCTTTCAACTTTGCTGGAGGGAGTCTTTATGGTTCTTCTGACGGATTAGTCATCCTTTCATCTTCAAATTGCAGGTATAGCAAGGTAGGTGTAATGTGTCAGATGCACTTTGGGACCCTGATGTCTTGGTTGGGGAGGATGATATCCTGTGAACTTAAAAGGCAAATTCGTTTTTGTGCTTATGTAGTTATGAGGATTTGGTTCCCTTCAAGTACTATTATTGTGTGTGTTTTGTGCGGTCACTTTTCAGTAGTAATTGACTTAAGAGGGAATGAATCCAAGGACTCAGTTAAAATGAGTTAAACTGAGTTAACTCAGTTAAAATATGGACTTTGGTCCATAAGTGGTGAAAGGTCAGTACACAACACTCTCTATCTATTGTATCCTTTCCTCCCACCCTTTGGACCATGGACAAAAGGAAACTCTTCTGAAAGGCGGCTGTTAAAAAACACATCTGTAGTAGTATCAGTAATACCAGCTGTATCTTAGAAAGGGGATGCTTTCTTCAATGAATCACATGAGTTTACTTTTACTTTGGAGGAGAGTACAACCTCCTCACTTTTTGTTATTTTCCATCTTTCTCTCTCTTGCTTTATTTTTAAATGAAATTTCATTTGAAAGTTATCAAATCACTGTGTGAATATTCAAATTCCACCGAATTTAATGTAAATGTTTCAGGTTACCAATGTAATAAAACACTAGGTTCAAGTTACAAAGCAGAGTTTTATAGGTCGAACCATGTGAAATTGTTATTTTGTAGGTCAAAAACTGTTAAATGCTAGCAGTTTAATAGCATTCAACATTAATCAGACAGTCTAAGGTAAGTTTTCAATTTTATTCAAGTTTTACATAGACCAACCCAGTTGAAATTGACCCAGTAAAGAAAAATAAATTGAAATCTCTGTAAGTTGTGTTTAAAATAAAAATGAATGGGTCACTCCCTCTATTGTCATTTAGAAAGTAAGCATAGTGTATAACTTGGGAAGCCCGAGGGTGAAATCCAGAGAGAGAATAGAGGATTAGTGGCTCATTTCACATATTAGGCTTTCCATTTCTGATTACCTCACTTTTGTTTGGGAGGAGCTAGCACTGTGCTTTACAGACAACTACTGATCCATATATATCCACTTGGTTGATCTGTAGGAGGTGTCCTTTTTTGCTTATGCATTAATAACTTAGCTGTGTCTTCTGCCTCAAGAAAATGCTATTGGAGGCTGAGTGAAATAGGGGTTGCAGCACTAAGGTAAACACAGTACAGTGAATTCAGCCTCAGGTTTGCTTGGGTCATGTAACCTGGGTTATTGCTAAGTTAGGAACTGAGTGTGATTCTGCTGTTTTGATAGTCTCCAAATGAAAACTACCACTGAGCAGGGAACTCTGGCTAGTTTATTCTTGTTTCCCCCAGGACAGGCCTTTGAACATAAAAGGTGCTTAGTGCTCACTGAGTTGAACTAAGATTAGAGATAATTTGTAGTGCACACCAAAGACAAGGCAGCATTCAATAAAGGGACTGATTATCATGCAATATACTGAAGAGTAAAGTGAACATAGGAGAAAATTAATATTGTTTGAAATGTAAAAATTGGCTTCTCTAGCAAACTGGATAAGAACTACTCAATCTGAGTTTTATTGGGTTTGCTGTATTATAAAGGTATCTATTTGCATCATAGGTTGTCTGAAGATATCTGGAATAATTAATAACTAAGTTGAAAACTCACCCAAGGCAGAAAGCTGTGAGCAGAGTTGGTATATTGTTCTTAGTGTTGTCGTTCACCAAAAAAGCACTTCTACGTTGGGTACAGTTGCTTTTTAGTTTTGCTTATTGTTGGCATGACATATGTGAACTTGATCTTTCTTGGCAATTCTCTGCAGTTAAGTAGTCCTGGCTTTTGTTCATTCTCTCTTTTTTCTAACGTAATTTTTAACTATGTACTGAAATTTACTAAAATGATACGTAAGCACTGCCTTTAATTAATTGTGCTTACAGCTAGCATCTGGAAAGTATAATAGAACATCTGCTTTGCATAGAGCCACCTAAGGATTATTAAAATCTGATATTTTAAGTCGTTTTATATTGTAAGTACGATGTGTTAGCCACACTTAAATATAAATGATTCAAAAAGAAGTTAAGCAAAATGGCTATAGTTTATTACTTTAAAAGAAGGAATCAAGACATAAATAAGATTACATCTTGTTTTTATTTCAATCAGGGGAATTTTTTTCTTTTCTTGGTTTATTTTAGATAGAGTTGGAAAGGTAGAAGAATTGGGCCAGGGAAACTGGGGAGTATTAAATGTATGTGGATAATCTGCAGAGTAATTCCTATACATTTTTTATAGGCACCGAATGAAGGAGCATTATCATCTAATTGAAAACAATTTCTAACCCTTGAGTTACATTTGGGAATCTTTGACTCCAGAGTTCCTTTAAGACTGTACAATTATTTGTTTTACAATGTATATTTCTGCCTTATACTAGTTTCCCATTCTTATTTGACACATGCTTTTAAAAGTGCAGTGCCAGTAAATTGTACCACTATACCATTTCTTAATTTTGGTTTGGGCTCACAGCTGTCCATAATGCAAAGAATGAAGATTCTTTTTTCTCCTCCCAAGTTATAGTATTTACTAGAAACCTCTATTTTACTAGATGGCATATGCATACACACACACACACACACACACACACGTCTACCTTATATTTATTATGAAAAGCCACAGAGAATGAGAATGTTAACTGCATGGTCTTTTAGAATCGTGCAAAGTAAATAAAGTAGCAATGATATTGTATTAATAAAGGTATTTTGTTAATGAATAAACAGATAGTACTCTAGGGTAATGATTTGTTTATCATTGTATAAAAAGACCCACGTGGATTTGTTGTGAATTTCAACAGGTTAAAATTAAAGAACTGACTGAGGAATTTACTTTGCATCATTAGTTCATTCTGTTTCATTGATGTAGGTTAATTTTTGACCCTGTTTATCTAATTTGCAACTATAGATTGCTCAGCAAAAACTTATTTGTCCTAAATAACTAGAGCAGATGGTGTGCAGATAATGGTCAAGGAGTATCATCTTCCTATATGAAGGAGATTAATTTTTAGAGCATAGAAACTGTAAATGTCCATGGCAAATAACAATTGCAATAACAAGTTGAGTAACAGCTGATATTTAAATAGCTACTATAGTGTGCCAGGCACTCTACTTGATTGGTGTTTCATGCCTCAATCCTAAATCAAGTACAAGTACTATTCCCACTTTAAGGTGAGAAGAAAACAGCGTTAGTGAGGTTAAGGTCACACAACTTGTATCCTGCAGTGCATAAGCTGCTCCTGTATTGTAACAAAGAGACATGGCTGAGAGTTATTTTCTTGAATTTTAAAAAATTCATACACTTTTAAAAAGCAAGCAAAATGCTCAAAAGTTATAAATTTCAGCATAAAATGCTCAAAAGTTACAAATTTCAGCATGCAACTGAGTTTTACTTCTACTAAAAAGTTTAGTATATGTAAGGCTTAGAGAAGAAACTAAAGTAAAATTTTAAAAAATATGGAAAAACAACCTATATGACCCAGGACATTGGATGTGCCTATCCCCTGGTCATTTGCAAAGTGGCTTGTTTAAAACTTTTTTCTAGCTTAAAAATTGTTTTGGCATTAACCAATTTAGTTCACAACATCATGAGTCTTCTATAGATTTAAAATAAAAAAAGAGAGCAAGCAAGCAAGCAGGCCCTACAGATGCATATATAATTTTTGATCCCATTCTCTTTAAAAGAGAAGAACCCAATGTGATATCTATATTTTGGCATGTTTTGTTTTTGTCACATTTTGAGAAGAAAAAAGGCCATTTAGCTAAAGTTACATTCTAGTTTTCGAAGAGAAATGTTTCAATGAACTTAGAATTAGGTCCAACAGACATCTTGTCCAGTTGGAGAGGCAAACTGATTTCTGATTCCCAGTGAATTCTTTTCCTGGCTTCTGTCTAGTTAGGAAGAAGGGGATGAGGACATTGGAAAAGAAAATGAGCTAGTCCACAAGAATCCTGCCATCATGGGCTCCCACTGGAGTTAATGAGTATTTGGGCTCAGTGACGAGTAATGGGGACCTTGAGGAACTGATTTATGCAAGACAGTAGCTTATGTTTCTCCCACCTAATAGTATGAAGGTAAGCAGTGTAGGCCTGGCATGGCTACTTAGCTACAGAACTGGACCCAGGCTCCTTCTGTCTTATTGCGTTACCATCTATAGCACAGGTGCTAATGCCCTCATCTTTGTGGTCTAAAACGGTGGTCCATCATCTCTATTCTCCAGAAAACAAAATGGAGAAAGTGGGAGAAAGGTCATGCCCTCCCCTTTAAGGACATACTCTAGAAGTTGCACACATCATTTTGCCTCTGAAGAGAAGAAATGGTTAAGAGATGGCTTTAAATGGCGACTCTTGCCTTCGTATCACTAAACACAAATAGTGCATAAATGCTTGTAAACTTCAAGTTACAAAATAAAGTGTTTTTCCCTTGAGTTTATTGCTTTCACTTCTTGTAATGGTGGGTGTCTCCTAAGAGAATGGTAAATGATACTATGGTTCAGGACATGGTTGGTAATGGAACTTGTTAAATGAAATGGTATAACACTTATTGAGCCCCTATTATATTTCAGGCGTGTGCTATGTGGTTTTACATATGTTAGCTCATCAGTTCATTGATGTTACCACACAGAGTCTATGTTTATTACTTTGAAAAAATAATAAAATATACTTGATATCAAGACTATAATACATATGTTTTTATCTTTCTCCCCTCATACTTGATTTTGCCGTTTATCACATTATAAACTTACTCTTTTATCAATTAACATAATTTTAAAGGCTAGCATGTTGGACAGTCCATTTTTTTTCTTGTTTTCATGTTTCTATCAGCTTTCACTCCTCTTAGGTAGAGCTTCCTAAAATGCAAGTCTCCACTCGAAACTTTCTGATAGTTTTCCATTACCTAAAGGAGAAAACTGTTAGTACAACTTATAATTCCCTCTGTAATCTGGTTTCTACTTCCCTGTCTAACTTTATCTTTATCCCTGAGAGCTTCTTTTCCCCACGTCCCACTGGACACCTCAGCAAATCCAAGTTCTTTGCAGCTTTGAGAACAAGTCATGTTGTTTTATGCTTTTATTATTATTATTTATTTTTGCCTACCCTGATTCATCTGCCTGGAGGCCTCTACTGACTGCAGAGACGTAATTGAAAACATATAATTTGGTGGGATAAAGTTTGGTTCAAAATGCCTTTTGGTGAAAATGCATTTGAAAATGACCATTTGCCACTAGTATTTCAAGTATCAGAAATAGTATCCCTCAAAGTAATTGGTAATTTACTGTGCTTTTAAGAATTTGTGATTGTTCTTAAAATTTTTTTTCAAACTTTCTTGGTAAAAAGTTTGAATTTATTTTTTTTAAATGAAATACAAAGTACATCTTGGCTTTAAAATACAAAGATGGGGCGAGGGGGCGCCTGGGTGGCTCAGTCGGTTGAGCGTCCTACTTCAGCTCAGGTCATGATCTCACTGCTCGTGGGTTCGAGCCCTGCATCCGGCTGTGTGCCTCCAGCTCAGAGCCTGGAGCCTGCTTCAGATTCTGTGTCTCCTTCTCTCTCTGCCCCTCCTCCGCTCATGTTCTGTTTCTCTCTGTCTGGAAAAAATAAATAAATGTAAAAAAATAAAAAAAATAAAGATGGTATGGGGAAATGCTAAACCAAGAAATCTCTCTCTCTCTTTTTTAAATACCACGCCTTGGGACATGCTATTTATTCTGCCGAAACACTGCTCCACCCTCTGCACCTTTTCCCTATCTTCAGTTGTTCTTCAAGATGGCTTCAAAATCAATCCTCTTGAAAGGCTTCCCTTGAGAGCCTCAAGTTAGATTTGGCTTTGTGAATACATTTTTTTTTTGTAGATGGAATTTTTCTTTATATCATTCATCATAATTTACAATGTTATATTTGAAAGTGTTTGCAGTATATTAGTTAAGAATACAAACTCTGGAGCCAGGCTGCATCAGTTCAAATCCCAGCTGTGCCGTGAAGACCTTGGCCTATTACATAACTTCTTGGTGCCTCAGTTTCTTTATGAGTAAAATGGTGCTAAAAATAATAATGACCTCATGGGTATTACGAGGATTAAATGAGAGACTATATTTAAGAATATTGCATATTACCCTGGCATATCAAATTTTTATCTACTTTGTATTTGTGTTTAATTATGGAATCTTTATCTTTCTCATTATACTATAAGCTATGTCAGTAGTGACCATGCCTGCTTGTGAACTGCTGTACCCAGGAGGTAATAAACATGCTGAACTCATTTGTTGAATGGACAAATGAATAAATGAGCTAATGTTATGGTAGTTTGAAAGAAGTTAATTAGAAGTTTAGGAAGTAAAAGTGCTTACTTTCTAGGAGTAAGGGTGCTTATTCCTAAAATGAACAAATTAAAAAAACAAACAAACAAACCTCTCACATAAAACACACACACACACAGGTGTGCCTGGGTGTGTGCCTGGGTGTGCCTGGGTGTCTTGGTTGGTTAAACATCTGACTCTTGATCTCAGCTCAGAGCTTGATCTCAGGGTCATGAGTTTAAGCCCTGCATGGGGCTCCAAGGTTGGTATGGTGTAGACCCTACTTAAAAAAAAAGTTTAGGACCGAAAATATTTTACTCACTTAGTTGTCCCTTGTCCCTTTATAACATGTTCCTTCAAATCACCCTATAGAACATTTGGAATTTTGGTGTTTGATTTTGACAAAAGGCACTTTGACAAGAATCTTAATCCATTGGAATGGTGGCCATGACACAATTTGATGTTTAAAACTCCAATATTGAATTTGTCACAAAAAAGCACGTCTGTTTTAACAATGTGAAGTTAATTGAGCTTATGTGGATATAGTCACTATTATGGCAGTCATGTCAGGGTGTTTTCATTACCAAAAATTCAACGGACATTTTACACTTACTTAAAAGAGTAAGGGTGCTTATTCCTAAAGTGAACAAATTAAAAAAAAAAAAACAACCTCTCACATAAAACACACACACACACACACACACACACACACACACACAAAGGTAGCATTTTACTAGGCCTTCTCTCTTTTTCTGTTCAGTCCAAATGGAAATGATGAAGGCCGGGGTTATGATGCAAAATCATAAGCCAATTCTTAATAAATGCTCAACTTACATTCTCATTCTATTGTTCCTCTAAAAGTAGTTATTTTCACATTAAGTGAAGCTTTATTTTTGTATGATATATATCACTTTTAAAATAAACCATATGAAATTTGAAGCAGTATCACTTTGACAATTTATATTACATCACAAACTGAATTTTATGCCAAATCTGATCTATACATGCTGCAACTATGTTCAGCCAGTATTTGGTCTAGTTTGAATTTAATACCCAACTGGCCTAAATCTGACAGACTTGATTTTATTAATTCAAGAAAGTTTGTTCTGTTCTGCATATGTGCCAGAAATAATTGTGGTTCATTGAGAAGACTGAAGGGAACATTGCTGAATAAAGCTTTAAGGATTGAAATGAAGGGCCACAGTGACAGGAACTGATACATTAAATGTTTCGGATTTTGTACTGATAAGACCATCTAGTGAAAAAAATTTTTTTACGCTCTTTACAAGTGATCATTATTTAAACATAAACAGCAGGACAGATTTACAAGAAAGTGTGCTGTGCTCCTTTGTATTTAGCAGGGTAAAAAAGAGAACAAAACCATGGATTGGTTTGAATTATCTGAATATCTTACATATGGCAATGCCTGAATTAATTACATAGGGGCTGAATTATCAAATTGTTTTTCATTTTATGGATCTTGCCGTGCCTTGCCTTCAGATGGGTGTCATCTTAGCCATCACAAACTACCATAGACTCGGTGGCTTAAAGAAATGAAATTTATTTTCTCACAGTCCCGGAGGCCAGAAGTCCAAAATCAAGGTGCTGGCCAGGTTGCCCCTCCTTGGCTTGAGGATGCCCACTCTCTTGCTATGTCTTCACATGGTTGTCCTTCTTTGAATGCATGATGTCTTTGGGTGTCCAAATTTCCTCTTTTAATAAGGACACCAGTCAGGCTGGACTGGACCCACCCTAATGGCCTCATTTTAACCCAGTCTTCTCTGTAAATGGCTTATCTTCAGATACAGTCACATTCTGAGGTATTGGGGGTGAGAGAGCTTCAAACTATGAATACTATGGGGACACAATTCAACATTTAATACCAGGGATGTTTGTTTCCAAATACTGACATTTTGAATCTCCAGCAGGAAAGCTACAGTACAAAATAGCTTTTATAAATATGACCACCAGCACACTCCTAGCTAGAATCATAAGCTATGTGATCACTTTTACTTTTCAATAGTTGCTTTTTCTGTACTGTGCCTTTGAGGTTAGATTAAAGATGCTGTAAGGAGGTATAGTTTTTTGCTAAAGTAATAAATGGAGCTAAAGTAAATAGGGCCATGTATTGCCTGAAAACATTTTAATGATTTCCTTCACTTTCACCCCAACTAGCCTATTAGGGTTCAAGGGATGAAGTTCACGTTTGTCTGCATTCCTAGTACCTAGCACAGTGCCAGACTCAGAGTAGGTAATTAATAGATATTTATTTATTAAAGGAACACATTAGTGATTTATCTAGTAATATGCAATTATAAATCATAAGACAAAGAATCTTCTTCAAAGTGGTTAATAAGCTATTGTAAGTATGGTCTATTGGAGGAAGTTTTATTTTAAGCTTATTAATATATTCATGTTTAAATGATATCACCTGATATGAAGTTTAAATCTATATAAATCAAAAAGTGATTGGTTTTGGATAGGTTTATTTCAATACTTTAAATTATGCCTCTAAAATTCTTTCCAGCCAATGGCTTAAACAAGTATACGCTTTTCTTTTTTACGAATAGTTTATTGTCAGGTTGGTTTCCATATAACACCCAGTGCTCATCCCCACAAGTGCCCTCCTCCATGCCCATCCCCCCTCCCCCCCACATCCATCAGTCCTCAGTTTTTGTCAGCATTCAAGAGTCTCTCATGGTTTGCCTCTCCCCCTCTCCTCCACTATTTCCCTGCTTCTTCTCCCCCATGGTCCTCTGTTAAGTTCCTCCTAATTCTCCTATATGTACAAACATACGCTTTTTTTTTTAATGGAAATTAGTGCTTCAGATTATTATAGTGATACAGATATAAATGTGGGTGGTAATGTAGGCAATTTTATAGAATTCTGTGAAGATAAGGTTACCATGGATAAGGAAGCTATGAAATAGCAATGGGATTACTCAGGTGTAGGAATAATGCATGCTCAGGGAAAAACAGAAGTTTCAGACATTTTTATGAGCACTCAACAGTTCAGTAAAAGTATCCTGGGTATAGTTCTCAGGAAGAAATCTAGAATGTAAATGTGACTAAGCAAGCTCATTTTTAGTTGATGTTCTCTATGGAGATTATAGGGTGGACAGAATGGAGCTAAGAAAAATGAACCCCAGTGAGCAAGATGTTGACATGTATTTTCAGCATGCACCAGGGAAAAGGTTAGTCCTTCTGGCAAACATATCCATGCCACAGCGACGGTGTATAAGGCTAGCGAAATGTCTCCATTGGTTTGCCGGGACTGCCGTAACAAAATACCATGAACTGAGTTGCTTAAAGAACATAAATTTATTTCTCATGGTTCTGGAGGCTGAAAGTTCAAGATCCAGATGTCAGCAGGTTTGTTTTCTCCTGAAGTCTCTTTTCTTGGCTTGTGGATGGCTGTCATCCCACTGTGTCCTCATACAGTCTTTCCTCTGTGCACGTGCTTTGCCAGTGTCTCTGTGTGTTCAAATTTCTTCTTCTTATAAAGACACAAATCAACTTGGATTAGGCCCACCTTAATGGTTTCATTTTAACCTAAGCACCTCTTCAAAGGGTCTATCTCCAAATATAGTCATATGCTGAGGTACTAAGGGTTAGGGCTTCAGCACATAAATTTGGGTGTGGGGAGACACAAGTTAGCCCTTACCAATATAGAGACATAAATAGACCTGTTTGATTTCATGCTTATAAATGACCTCCTCTTTATAGATGGACTTTCCACGTACATTTTCTTATTGAGATTAACTGGGCTGGTCAAATTTCCTCAAAGCTACTTTTCTCCATATCCAGTTTCTCACTGACACTAGGATATGTCACAAATACTTATAACTTAACATGTCCTCACCCTGAGTCATTGATGACTCCTCATAACCTTTACTTCCTTTTGTGTTCTAGCTTTGTTATTGATGCCACCATTCATCTATTCACACAAACCTGAAACTTATGCTATTGATTCTTTTTTCTTCATTACCTCCTTTCCTATCATAAATTTGGTTGACTCAGGATCTATAGTCTGTCTCCTTGCCCATTATCATTTCATTGCTTTGGTTAGGGCTCTTTTTTTTTTTTTATCTTGCCTTAATTGGTACAATAACCTCCTTATGATTTTAAGTCTATTCAATTCATACTCTATGCACAGCCATCAGAGAATTTCCCCTAAAATTTAAGTATAACCATTTTGTTTTCTTTAACTACAACGATGCCAACTGCTGAAGCTCAGCTCTGTTAAGAAGGCTCATAGGGTGTCTGTGTATCCCTTCAAACCCCTCTCTATTCTCACCCCAAATACCACATCTCCACCCAGAATATGTTCCCTGAATATGTCATTCATGTTTCCTTCCTGTTAGCTCTGGCCATGCTTTTATCTCTTCCTAGAGTAACTTGTTATCCCCTAGTTCTTTTTCTCCAAATCGTGCAGACTTAGTTAACTCCCATCCATCTGACTTTGTTCAGATGTTACCTTCCCAGGCACCAGATACTCTTTTCTATCTCCCCTAGAGCCTTTACCATCTCTATTCTACCATTTATAAGGCTGCTGCAATTATTTGATTTTCTGTGTCTCTTTCACTCCCCTGAGAGTTCCTCATGGAAGAAATAATTTCTTGGCAATCTGTTAATTTTTACAGCTCTAGTTAATATAATGAGATTAGGGATATTGTCCCTGGAGTCTGACGGACTGGGTTTCATTTTATCCTAACATTTAATCTTGAGATGTTAGTTCACTTCTTTAAACTTGCCACAAAGTAAACAAAAAGTACTGGTTATCTCATTATTTGTACTAAATTTTTTATTGACTAAAGAAAGAATGAATACATTTTTTAGAGAAATTAATGTGTTCTATTTTTTTCTGAATGATGTAAATATATCACCACCAAAAGGCAACAAAATAGAAAACTCTTTAGTTGTCTTTCTTGTATATTATAGAAAGCTGGGAAGCATGTTTGAGGTTCTGTGTCAGGATTATGGATGCTTCGTACTTACCATCTTATCATCTTCATTTTACATCGACTTTTCTTCAGCTCTCTTTTTAAAGAAATCATATTAACATACTGTGTAGGGGGAATCAGGAAACTGTAAACTTCACTGCATGCTCAAGCTTGTTGTGAGGATAAGAAGCATATTCTTAGAGAAAAGCCTAATAACACCATGTACTACCACTGCCTCCTATGTAGCAGTATTTTATTATTTACTCTTGGAATTATTCCCTAACATCATTATACCAGCATCATTAACATATCAATTAAGAATACATATAATCTTCACTATCAGTTTTTTTGACATCTGGCATTTCTATATTTATTTTAAAGAAAAATATTCAGTGTATTTCACCCATATCTTTTTTTCTTCAAAAAATGTATTTTTAAAGTCTTTGGATTTTTACTAATTTCCTTATGTGGAAATACTACTTTTGTTTCCATAAGCACATCATGAAGCTAATAATTAAAACATGATGGAAATGGGACATAATAGGCATTTGATAGATATTTGTCAGAAGATATCACATATTATTTACCTTTTAAATATTGGTGTCAAAATCTATAAATCACACATACAAGAATTGTTTCAGATTGTTTTTGATGAGGAAGAATTTCAAATCGCCAAAGGAAATCAAATGAATTCTCGTATCAGTAGTTGAATTTAGATTCTAGAATATTATTCATTTTGTACATTGGGTTCATGTTACAGATCATAAATCAGATTTTCTCTAATCCTTTAAGTGTCAAACATTTCTGAGAAAATAAGCCAAATACTTCCCTCTTTTACATAATAGGAAGTGACTTCAGATAAATGTTGAATAACATAGATAAGAAAGAATGTTTCACTAAAGGAAATACAAAAGAAGTTGAACATGTAATATTTTCATAAATTCATCCATTCTCAGAAAGCAGAACACAGCCAAAGAGTAAGACATAAAACTCTTCATGAGTAAATAACACAATGCTTAAAAACAACAACAAGAACAAGAACAAGGCATGTCCCTTTCCTTCCATAATAAAAATGTAGCATTAAAAATAGTACAACAAAAACAATTTACTCAACAACACAAGTGTGATTTTTTAAAATTAAAATTCAACAATGGAATTTCTGTTTATGTGTGTGTTTTAGGCAATCTTATATGAAAAGAAACATCATTGATTTGTTGATAACAAAATAACTTCATATCTGAATTAATTTTGTTTTAAAATGTACATTTATATATCTTTTTTCTCTTCTAAAAAAGTTTACTTGAGAGAGAGAGTATGTGTGTGCATATCCACAAGTGGGAGAGAGGCAGAGAGAGGGAGAGAGAGTATCCCAAGCAGACCATAATGAGCATGGTGCGCATCACAGTCACTATCTGAGAACCGTGAGATCATGACCTGAGCCAGAAATCAAGAGTCAGATGCTTAACCAACTGAGCCAGCCAGGTGGCCCTAAAATTATGTCTTAAATGATGTATTCATTCTCATGACTTTGGATTGAAATCTAGGACTTACCCTTATATTAAATTAAATACCTAAGCATGCCTTCAGATAGTCTATATGTTGATTTGCAGTTGCAAAAACCTACACACAACTATGTTCTCAGATTTGGCATTTTTGTAAAGTTGGATTAAAATATTTTGGAAGGAAGATACTAAATTCAGGCCATTATCAAAATTCTATTTCATGCTTCACTGTAAGAAATTGAGATGTTAAAAATACTTATGCTTTTGATTTTATCTCATTAAAATAATGCACCATTAAGAAAGATACACATGGACCAAGAAAAGCTTTGGGGATTTTTTTCCCTCTAATCTAAGAATAGAAAGGAGCCAGGCCAGTGATGGACTATAATATGCAGTGAAACATAACTCTTGGCAATATTTCCCAACCAAAGTTCTTTGAGGGGGTAAATACACATTTGGACTACAGAAATCAGTGTACCTAATTTACTTAGACTCTTACAAGGCATTTGACAAGGTTCCACACCAAAGACTGATAAAAACAAACAAAATCAGGTTGCCATTGGATTTAAAGAAATATTTGCTTTAAATATAGAACTGACTAAAAGACATGAATAAAAGTTAAAGATAATGGGGAATACTTGTATGTAAATGTGTGCCTCTAAGGTCTTTTATGGGGTGTAGTAACCGATATGTAATATTTGAAAGATAACTTAGAAAGTAAGAGCAGAAACTGGAACTCAAGACAAATAGAGATAAATGGAAGAGGATTTTCTAAAAGAACAAGACCAAGAAACAAAACCACCCAAAAATGCATGTGAAAGGGAGCATAAGAAAAATAACTTTGACCCATATTCTAAATATTAATAGCTTAAAATTGGCATAATAGAAGTCACTCCTCACCAATCTCTCATGCTGTCACCAGCTACAGAGTTATTTTCTTCCCTCTTAGTCCCCATGACAAACGAGAAGCATTTGGGATCTTTTACTTAATTCTCCATTTGCATTTCTGTTTCTCACTTGAAGGTGAGCTCTTGGAGGAAAAGGTTAGCATATGATTGTCTCCAGCACCTTGAAAGGTATGCACAACATAATGACAGCACCCATATCCAGTAAAAGTTTATTAAATGGATTAAAAGAGAACTAAATCCATTTTACAGCTTGCTTCACATCACACAATATTGCAAGCAATACCTCTTTATGATGGAAAGTGCTTTTCTGAACAACTGAAAAACTGTTGTGTGTGTGTGTGTGTGTGTGTGTGTATGTGTTAAGTTGTACTTCAGGAGTAGCATCTCCTGTTGATTTCAAAGGGTTTGGAGGTCTAGTCTTTGACACAAAGTCCTAAATAGTGAATTTTGAAGGGGACAGATGAGAAAGAGCTCTTTACTGCTAGTTTTACAGCTGGCCAGAAGTCGGAGGGAAAGGCAAATCTGTAAGCAGAAGAGAGGAGCCCAGTGGCCTTACCTTCTCTCCAGGGTCCACTCCAAAATGGAAGAGGAAAGCAGGAAACTAGAAAGGCACCATGAAATCTCTGAGCACTCAACTTGATATTTTTCACCCAGTCACAAACTTAACATGAATATAATGACCTAAAATTAAACTTGAAACTTAGCAGGCAACTACCATTTAAGAAACATAATATGAAATGATTAACTTTGTTTTATTTTATTTATTTAAAGTTTTTATTTTATTCTAGTTAGTTAACACATAGTGCTATATTAGTTTCAGGTGTACCTTTATTTATTTTAAAACTCTTCCTGACTGTAAACTCTTTGAGGACAAAAATTTTGCTTGCCATACTTGACTTTTCATCCCCAGGTCCTAGCATTGTGCTTAGCATGTTAGCATGTACTTACCATATACTCACTGAATGATTGAATAAACAAAGAAATAAAACTCCTAGGAACTGAGCAAAGCAAAAAAACAAACAACAAAAAAAGCCCACAAACAAACAGATAAACAAAAACCTTATTGTACAGGCAGTTACTAATTATGTGAACAAATTAAACTGAAATTCTTTGAAGAATAATTAGGGAACAGACATACACAAGTAAATAAAGTTAGGGTTTTTTCCCCAATTATTCATTTGCAAGATGATTGTTTGGAAATGAGAATTTCCCATAGACACATATTTTACTCAGTGATTGGGAAGTACCCCAAATACCATTTTACCAATAATGTTAACAAGAAAAATTAACTAGTCATGTTTTTAAGATAATGCAAGTTTCAACTTGAAAGCCATTGGCTAGAATTTAAATTCCTCTTAAAAGGGCCCTTCAAAAGTTTGTCCATATAGATGGAGTAATACATGAAAAGATATCCAGCATTATTAGTCACTAGGGAAGTGCTAATTGAAACCACAATATGATATTAAAACACACCTATAAGAATGGCCAAAATTCTTAAAAAGTGTTAACATAAAATGCTGGTGAGGATGTGGAGAAACTTATATAAATACATTCAATTTCTGTTAGCCATTGATTATGAGATAGAAGGAAAAAAAAACTTAGTTGAATCATATAGAACTGTCAAAAAATAAAACATAAGACACTAGAAAGTTACTTACTATATTCTAATAGCTCAAAATTTGTACTGCCAATTTATATTCTAATTCAACATATTTTCAACAATTTAACACCCAAATCAATCTCTTAGAATAAACAATAGAAACTCTTAATAATGAAGAAACACAAGCCAACAGTAGATGGCGATTATGCAAAATTACTCATTTACCCGATAGAATTGAGTATGTGGAAGTTTTATCCGGAGCTTTGTCCATAAGGCATATGTGGCCTCTACAGACAGGCAGTTTCAAGAGTAAAGGAGAAATTCATTTAATGGAATTATGTTGTAACTAGCTGGAGATGCTACCTCGCGTAGCTTATAATACAGGAGGAATATTTCAAAAGTATTTTATGTTCCTTTGCTCACCATAACATCTGTGAGGTGCTGACAAGATAAAAATAACCTGGACTTAGACTAACTGTTGAAAACAAATCATTGTGTATTCATTTTATGGTGAGAGATAGTGTTTTGGTTGAAAAAGAAAGAATAACATTTAGGTATTGCAGAGTAGAATATTAAGAGGAGTAAGCTTGTTATTTCACCATTTGGATTTTCCTGTGTATTACTGAGCTTGACACACTTAAATAGAATTCATAAGTACAGTTACTTAGTTGATTCCATCTAGAAACGTTTTGATGCTATTCGGCCAGACAACCCTCCTATGTAGTGGCCCATATTCAGGTACTGAACAGGTCCTTGGAGTTCAGAGAGAAACAACAGAGGCTCCAGTCATTTGCTCAGAATAGCAAGAGATATCCATATGGAATTTGCATAAGAATCTCAAACCTTGGACAAGTAACTTAAAATTTCTGTCTCAGTTTCATCACTGATAAGGTGGGGATCAGTGTAGCCACCTCTACAATTGTTATACAGTTGAAATGAAGTGAACCTGGAATACACTTCAGTTAGTGCCTGCTGCATGTTTAATGTTCTATAAGAGTTTTTATTATTATCATTAAGACACAAACTTGTAGCACATAATAGTGTAGGGCCTTGCTACTTCATAAATGTGTGGTCTGTGGATCTACAGAATTGATAGTACCTGGAAGTTTGTTAGATGCAAAACTTCTAGTCCCACTCCAGACCTACCAGATCGCAGTCTGCATTTTAACAAGATCGCTGGGTGTCTTTCTACACAATAAAGTTGAAAAGTGCTGGATGGAGTGGTAGATTCATACCAAGGTATTCATCTGCCTCCTAGTGCTACCTGCCTTAATGTTCACAGCCTCTGGAAGCTGGCCTCACTCCCTAGTCATAGCTGAGTGGCCAAAATGTGGACACCAGCCCTGGATGCACTAGAAATGTTCTCTTTCAAGGATTCCAAATGAGCAAGACTCAGAGATTGGAAAAGTGGATACTGAATCACATTTCCCAAGAGGAAAAATCTATAAACTCCAGCAGCTGGGATAGCAAGAGTTGTCTCAATTCTTGCTCTCATTCTCTGTTATTCTGCAGTGCCTGCTGGTTTGTATGCCTGCGTAGGATGCAGAAGATATACCCTGATATACTTGAGTCTTGTTCCCAAATCACTCTAATGCTCCTGGGTCCTTAGAAAAATTTTCCCACCTGTCCCAGGATTTGGGGGAAATATCCCAAAAGGGCTCTGAGAGAGCAAAGTAGGACTATTCTCCTTACAGATACACTACCAAGGTTGCAGAAGAGTCAGTTCCAAAATCTTTTGGACGCAGAAATAGCTAGCAGCCTCTCTCCTCTCTCACTAGGAAATCCTAACTTGATAAATATAAGTTACTCAGATTTTTAAGGATTCCAACTTACAGGTATCTTGTCTTCATTGGAAGAAGGGTAAAGAAGGACAATGAATGAACCAAATACCACAAACAGAGCAAAGAAATAATTGGTGCTAAGTGCCTGCTCTGGATCCTCAGGTTGAAAAAGCTATCATTTTGCAACATATGGGGTGTAATAGTTTTTCTCAGGAGTTTTTGTTTTGCCCTAGCTAAAACTATGCAGCCTCTCAGATTGAATTTGAAACAGAACCATTTTCAAGTCAATATAGCTAACTAAATGAAATTTCTTTCAGGTGCAGAGACCTCCTAATGATAGCATCACATGCATTTTAAGTGTCCCTTTTAGAGACACAGTGTGTTTAAGCTGTTCAATAGCTGCTGGGGTTGGTGGGGGTGGGGGGGGGTCTTAGCTAGGAAACACCTAGAGCAAACAAGGCTTTCAATAGGCTAAGTTCTGCTTTTTACCTTCAGAGAGGAATCTGTTAATCTTGTTCCTTATTGAGTGGAATATTTGATCAGCATTTTCATAAGGACTGGAATTTCCATAAGTTAGAAACATGGTCTCCAGTAAGTACATGGTCTAAATCCCTATCTCTATTCTTACACATGCTCTTGATCATAATGCTTCACTTTCAAGTATTTCGGCACCATAAATGGTTTGCATAGCCCTGTGGGTCATCAAATCTCTTAATTTACTGAAAGCCTGAGTGCATTTAATAATTGCTGGGCAGTCAAAGCCAAAGCTAGTCATCATTGGTTATTTACTTCTCTTTTCCTCTACAAAAAGGGAGAGAGCCAAATTCCCATAGCTGTCCCAATCTTCTCCCTCCCAAATGGAGAGAGAGAAAGTTTCTGCCAAAGCAGATTGTGTGCAGCTCTCCCTGCTTTGAAGCTGCCAGTTTTCCTAAGTACAGAATCAGAACTAATACATCATCCTTGAACTTTAAATTTCTAATGTGCCCTGACATTTGGAATAGCCTAGGATCTAGATGGATAAGAGAGCAGTAGTTTCTCCTTCTTTAATGATTTATTCTTTGTTTGCAATCTCCTTTTGCAGATCAGGGCAGCTTGCTGGTATCATTCTATCTGAGACATAAAAGGGAGAAGCCTAGGGTGGTCTTCCAGTGATTTGAGGAAAGGCAGGTATACGTGTATTGAGACCATCCTACAGTTAAGGACTTTCTACAACTGTCAGGAAAAGGAGAATAGTCGTTAATTTGCCATTTTTTTTCAAGTGGAAATATAGGGAATTGGGTGAAATTTTGACAGATCAAAAGGAATGAAATGCCTAAGGTATGAGAACATAGGTAAGATCACCTCTATTTTCTAGTTTTCATTTCCCACAAGCTATTTTTCATTCCATTCAGCTTCTGCTTAATTCCTAATTGAACACTAGTATTTTTAGCATTTGGTGCGAAAAGACCACAGTTTCTAATCACAGCACTAGAAATCACTGAGAATTAATAGAATTGCAGCTGTGTCTACATGTTGCCAAATATCAGTGTGGATCTTAAGGAGAAAGGAGAAAAACATGCAAAAAGCAACAGAAACGTTGCTTTGGGAAAGTCTCAAGTAGCTTTGTAAGCTGGAAGGGTATCTGAGATACAAATACCTTAGTAAAACTAATCAGTCACCTAGATACTAAGGATGAGCTTCAAGATACTCCCACTGTGTGTTAAAAATACAGCTAATGATCCAGGAACAACAATTATCTTTCTGTGTTATTAAAAAAAAGCTGCTATCATTTTGTTAACACCACTCTGGATTGCTTAGGCCACCCAGAAGTAAGACCTTCCAATCACTCCTGTCTGTGAACTCCCCTAAGATAAGGACAGACTTGTTTTATCAGTTAACTTTCTGCGAACTGACAACAAAAAAATTAACTCACTACAGGAAGATCCTATTACAGTAGCTGTTTTGCAAAAGTAAATACATATTAAAATCTAAATTATTAAGACATTTCAATAGTGAATAATCATAGCTCAAATATTTCTTTTCCTATATTGAAAAATATTTTTGACATAAATATAGCTTAGGGTTGGTCTATGAATTCTATTCCTTCAGGTAATGTGGAAGAGAAGGTGCTCAAAGGTGTGCCCATATTCCTTGACTTTCTTCTCTACCCCTCTGACTCATCTCAACCAAAGAAAATCCGAGTTTTGCATATGTGTATGGCTAATCACAATTTTGATCTTGTGATTTTATAGCCAGAGAGATCTTTAGTGCAAGCTTTGGAGCCAGGCTATGTGATTGGAATCCTGTGTCAGGCTCTTAGAATAGGTGTATAACCTTGGGCCAATTAGCTAATTTCTGTTGTCTCCATTTACTCATCTGTAAGAGGGGATAATAATAGTACACACCTCAAAAGACTGGCTTCAAGACGTAAATGAGTTAATGCATAATTGTACTTAGAACACATTGAAACTGGCCCAGAGTCCTGGGTGCATAGTTCTTAGTTTTAGCTAAATGTATTATTTCATAGTGAAGAAAACCAAGAAGTGAAGTTAATACTACTGAAGCTGACCTTGAAAATTGTTTTACTTTACTTCTTTATCTTGTGAATGATTTGTGGTCTCTTAAGTTTTCCCCTAGCTATCCTAATGTCAACTCTTGCCAATGTGCCCTTGAAAGATGTATATATACCCAGAGCCCTGAAAATAGCATATTTCTATACAGCTTTTTCTCAAAAGTGTGACAGTTTCCATGTTAGCTGTTACATGTAGGCAAAACACATCTTGTAAATTCATCACTTTGAGATGACTAATTCAATGTTTGCATTAATTTCATAATCATACACTAGGATCACTACTTAAGATAGAATCTAATTACTCTTCTAATTTGTAATACATTTCTCACCCTGCTCTGCCAATCTCATTATCCTTTTTTAAAAGTCTAATCCTGTTAAAATTGTTTGGAAATATTTTATATTCCTTTGCAAAACATTAGGTGAATAAAGTACAACCCACGATGTCAAGTAATGTTATCATTAAAATATAGTGTTGATTTTAATTTTGTGATTTTTCTCTGAATTATTATCAATTTCCCTTCTTGTTATGAAGGTAAAAAACTTGGAAATCTGGTGCTTTTTTCTCCTACTTCTCTATCCCACACCTCTACAAAGAGTTGAGTAAACTTTTCAAGTGCTGATTACTTATGGAAACAAAAGTGCTTGTTACAATTCAGTAACTGGAGTGGGCAGCAGGCACTTTTAATCTGAGCACAGCAATTTAAAACAGAGAGTGCAGTTCCAAGAACCTTACATAAGCTCCCAAGAACCCAGCCTATGCTGTCAGACACCTATCATTAAGTTGCCTCCTGCCAAAGGATGGCTGTGGCCTTGTCACCCTGGTCAGCCCCGTAAGTCTCATTCACACCCCTTTTAATTGGCAGGCTCCCACTCTAGGCACCTCCATGGCCCTTGTAGCATTTTTTTAGACAGATAACTTGACACTGCAAATTTGGCTGAGAGCCTGCTACTATGGGATGTCTTTACATCCGCCCTCAATGGTCACCTCAGTTCATATCCTTGAAATTCTAGCCTACACATTTTGCAAATTACATTCCAGGGCAGAAAGATGTGGTTGCCTCAGAGGGATGGCCGGCCCCTCCACCTGTTCACAGAAGGAATATCTGATAACTGGGATAAGAAGGGGTGAAAAGGTATTTTCTCCATGGACAGGAAGAAGCAGAGAGAAGACTATCATCATCATATCAGCTTTTCAGGACTTGAGGAAGCCTAGAGTGTGTGGCGTTTGGTTTCCGACACGAATGAGGCAGCGGGCTTGGGAAACCTGATAACAGCTTTTGTGACCTTGGGGTCTGGAAACGGTTTCACTGATTGAAGTCATATAAGTTCAGCTAAATTTGAATGTGCTGTAAATATTTATCTGGCAGCCTGACATACAGTTGTTCCTGAAATTATGGGGTAGAGTCTTATCTTTCCTAACATATAATTTTTGAAATGCTCTTCTGGATGGTGTTTAAGATTATAAATATAACTGAGTTATTGTTTTGTGCTCAGCTTTTCTCGGGCTTTGAGCCTGGTTAAAAGAAAAGAGGGTGTTTTCTGGCAGCTCTATTTTCCTAAATATATTGGAGACTGCAAGGAAAATCTGCTTAGAGACTAAGACTCAGTGAAACATAAACAGTCTCCTTCAGTGCAGCAATATATTTTCCCCTCACATTTCCAGAGATGCTGGTATACAGGACCTCAGATCCAATAAGTATTTTATGTGAGAAATTGTTAATATGCAGCATTCCTTTCCAGTGAGTTACTGAGTTGTGGGCTACAAATGAAGCAGGCGACAAGCTAGTCTTCAATGAACTCATCCTTTTTTGCTTTAAAAGCTACTCTGAGCCAACCCCACCCTGAGACACTGCGCATAAGAAACAGCAGGAGCACAAACAGGCCAGAGCAAGTCCATTGTTGGGTCCTCCATCACACATACCCCTCATCTCCCATTGACTAGTACAGCACCTCAACCAGCAGGGTGCTGCCCTTTGAAGAGAACATGTGAGTAGCCAGCAGCAGGCCAGGGTGAAAGGAGGGATAAGAATGAAAATGTCCAGGGTTTAATCTGAGACCAAAGCTGATGTGCAGCCACAGTTGATGGTGTTCCATTGATAATAATGGCCAATTTAATTATCTAATTTTTCTAACATCTCCAGACATTTTTACCAATTGAGACCATTTCTAGGTTGATTAGGAATTCCCAGTTTGATTTAGATGTACCATGGAAGAACTTGACCATGTGCTCCAAGAAGATAGTCAACCCTGTGGCCAGCTAATACATATGCAAAATTGCAGCATTGAGTGAGATCCTATAGCTCTGCTACATGACTAACAAAACATTTTTCATGCTGTTGATTCTTATTGCAGTGCTTATATGCAACGATCATTTATTATAGATGTATGAGACATCAAGGTCTGAACTACTTCTGGTGATATGAAAGTGAACCGGCCATGGACCTTACTTCCAGACACTTCACAATCATAGAGGAAGGAAGGTGAGAAGGGTTTCCAATCTAACTAATTATGAGATAATTTCATAATTTCATATGTTAGTGAAATGTGTTTGAGACATGACACAGTAGTAATCTCATCAAATGTCTTAGTGGAAGTAGAAGTAGCCAGAAATTTTAATCTTATTATGGAGTTATTTTTGGCAAGATGGGGGGTGTTGTGCAACAGACTGTTTAAAATAACACATTTCCATTTAGGGTCTTCTGTTCTGTTTGCTTTAAGACTGAATGAAAGTGTTGAGTATTTCAAACCCAGGCCAAAGTTACATCACACATATAAGCAGACATTATGGCATAAAACAGAGAGGGTTGATATATGACATGTATTTTTACAGTCCCTTCCATGTCCAGTGCAGATATTCAATTCAACCATGGCTCTCTTTATGAAAAAAATCAGAATTTAACTTCAGAATTTAACTTCTTACTCTACATAGACTTCAAGCAGTTACTACTAATTAATCCTAGAGGGCATACTAAATGAAACTTATTTTATCATCTCAGGTATATGTATTCTCAGATCCTAAGGTGGAGACTACATTATTTAATAACTAGTAATTTTTGATAATAGCCTTATGTCTTCCGCCTTTCGCCAACTTTAATTTTCAAGGATTTCAACTTTATCATTAGAAAATATCCCAAATAACTGCAAATTAGGTAAAAAAATGTATAGATTATTAATGAAACAGTTCTATATTTCCACAAAACCTACTTGGAGTTAATTCTATCTACCTGAGGTTAGATTACACTATTGAGGAGTTCAAAAAAGTCACAGTGATCCCAAACCATAGTGTTTGTAAGTGTAAATTAAAAATATAATAATAATTAATAATAATAATAAAAGAATAAGAATAAGAAGTAGAAGAAGGAGGAGGAGGAGAGGAGGAAAGACTCATGGGATTTTAACATTTCTGGATATTTTATTATAGAATCAGTTCAGATTGTATGAAAGTTCTAATTGTTGGGTTGTCATCATTTTAATTTATTTACAAAATAATGTGAGCATATATTTCTACTCTACAAAACCTAATGTGCCTGTTCTAGTCAGGATAGCAAAAGTTACGTTGCAGTAATTAACAACTCCAAATTTCAGTGGCTTAAGTAGCAGTTTACTTCTTTATCACGAAAATTCTCTGAAGACCTTAGTCATTCTCTGCGGTAGCTGTACTTCCTGTGGTGGTTCAACATTGTTTCCTCCATAACAGCATAGATATCCATGACAGCCTCAGCAAAGGAGGAGAGAGGCAGAGAGAAGAGGATTGGAAATTCAATGGCTTTACCTGGGAAGAACATATATCACTTCAGATTTCAAGGTATACTACAAAATTGTAGTGATCAAAACAGTATGATACTAGTATGAAAATAAGACATATAGATTATGGGACAGCATAAAGAGCCCAGAAATGAGCCCATGCTTATGTGGTCAATTAATCTATGACAAAGGAGGCAAGAATATACATTGGGGAAAAGACAATCTCTTCAACAAATGGTGGGGGGAAAACTGGTCAGCTACATGCAAAAAATGAAATTGGACCACTTTCTTATATGAAACACAAAAATAAATTGAAAATTGATTAAAGACCTAAATGTGAGACCTGAAACTATAAAACTCATAGAATAAAACCTAGGCAATAATTTCTTTGACATTGGCCATAGAAACATTTTTTCTAGGTATGTATCTTCAAGTAAGGAAAACAAAAGCAAAATTAAACAATTGGTACTACACCATAATGAAAAGCTTTTGTACAGCAAAGGAAACCATCAACAAAAAGACAAGGAAAGCCACTAAATTAGAGAAGACACTTTCAAATGATATATTTAAAATGGTATTCATATCCAAAATATATAAAGAACTTCCACAACTCAACATGAAAAAACAAATAATCTGATTAAAAAATGGGAAGAGGACCTGAATAGACATTTTTCCAAAGAAGACATACAAATGGCCAACATACACATGAAAAGATGCTCAACATCACTAATTATCAGGGAAATGCAAATCAAAACCACAATGAGATATCACTTTACACCTGTAAGAATGGCTAGAATCAAAAAGATAGAAAATAGTAAGTGTTGGTGAAGATGTGGAGAGAAAGGAACTCTTAGGCATTGTTGGGGGGAATTAAAATTGGTACAGCCCCGCTGTGGAAAATAGTATGGAGTTCCCTCAAACAATTTAAGAGTAGAATTACAATATGATTTGCTAATTCCACTACTGGGTATCTACCCAAAGAAAATAAAAACAATAATTTGAAATGATTTATGCACCCCTATGATTATTACAGCATTATTTATGATAGCCAAGATATATAAGGAAACAAAGTGTTCATTAATAGATGGATAAAGAAGATGTGATATCCTTCCCTTTCTTTCTCTCTCTCTCTCTCTCTCTCTCTCTCACACACACACACACACACACACGTATATATAGTGGAATGTTACTCAGCCATAAAATAAAATGAGATCTTGCCATTTGCAACGGCATGGACTCAGAGAGTATTATGCTAAGTAAAATAACCCAGACAGAGAAAGAGAAATACCATATGACTTTACTCATCTGTGGAATTTAAGAAACAAACTCAACACCCAAAAAATAAATAATCCAGTGAAGAAATGGGCAGAAGACATGAACAGACACTTTTCCAAAGAAGACATCCAGATGGCCAACAGACACATGAAATGATGTTCAACATCAGTCAGCATCAGGGAAATACAAATCAAAGCCACACTGAGATATCATCTCACATTAGCTAAAATGAACTAATCTGGAAACTACATATCAGCTGGTGAGGATGTGGAGAAATGAGAACCCTCTTGCAGTGTTGGTGGGAATGCAAACTGGTGCAACCTCTCTGGAAAACAGTGTAGAGGTTCCTCAAAAAATTAATGATAGATCTACCCTGTGACCCAGAAATAGCACTACTAGGAATTTATCCAAGGCATAAAAGAGTGCTGTTGCATAGGGGCATGTGTACCCTAATGTTCATAGCAGTGCTTTCAGTAAGAGCCAAAGTTTGGAAAGAGCCCAAATGCCCATCAATTGATAAATGGATAAAGAATATGTGGTTTATATATACAATGGAATACTACTTGGCAATGAGAAAGAATGAAATCATGCCATTTGCAGCAACATGGATGGAACTGGAAGGTATTATGCTGAGTGAAATAAATCAATCAGAGAAGGACAGATATATGTTTTCACTCATATGTGGATCTTCAGAAACTGAACAGAAGACCATGAAGGATGGGAAGGGGAAAAGAAAAAGTTGCAAAGAGGGAGGGAGACAAAACACAAGGGCCTCTTAAATACAGAGAACAAACAGGGTGGATGGAGGAGAGAGGGGGAAATGGGTGTTGGGCATTGAGGAGGGCACTTGTTGGGATGAACACTGGGTGTTGTATGTAAGCCAATTTGACAATAAATTGTATTCATAAAACAAGAAACAAAACAAATGAACAAAGAAAGAAGGAGACAAAAAATTTAAATCTCTGGTTATTGTCAGAGCAGAGGTGAGTGGGGAAATGGGTTAAACAGATCTAGGGAATTAAGAGTACACTTATCCTATGAGCACTGAGTCACATATAGAATTTTTGAATCATTGTATTATATACCTGAATGAATATAACACTGCATGTTAATTATATTTCAATAATAATAAAAAAAAAGCAGTGGGAGGCAGTTCTGAGCAGAACCGTTGTGTGAGTAACTAATAGGTGGAGCCAAGGCCATATGACCTTCTCATTGTGCAAAGGAGTAAGGGAAAATGAATTCTTTTTTTTTTCTTTTATAAGACGGATTGTCAAAAAATGCTGATTGTCACCAACACAACAATTCTTCATCACAACACGTTCCCCTGAGGATACTACTCTGTTAGCATTAATTCCGTACTTTACATTAGAGTTCAATTCTTGTGTCTATACTCTTGAGTTTGGACAAATGTGTAATGGTGTGTTCCATCACTGAAGTATCATATAAAATTTCCCTCATTATAGTACCATACCCTGAAAACCTTCTGTGCTTTACCTATTCATCCCTCCTCCCTCACTCCACCTCCTGGAACCACGGATCTTTTTATTGTCTCCATATTTTATCTCTTCCAGAATGTCTTATAGTTGGAATCATACAGTAAGTAGCCTTCTTAGACTGGCTTCCTTTATTAAATTATTTTCATGACTCGATAGCTTTTTCCTTTTTAGTGCTGAATAATATTTCATTGTCTGGATTGTACCATAACTTATTTATCCATTCACTTACTGAAGAACATCTTAATTACTTCCAAGTTTTGACAATTAAGAAGGAAGATGTTATAAACATCTGTATGCAAGTTTTTGTGTGGTCCACTAGACTCTTAATACCTCAAATAGGAAAAAATCTTCCTTTTTTTCTTTTATTCAATACAGTGGCTGGAATTTTATGTGGAATGCCTAGTCTATACTCAGCGTAAACACTCAAAAATGCTTGGTGAGTGGATATTTGCAAATAAATCAGTAAGGGTAAATGGACCGATGTGTAAATTCCATTGTTTTCATTCCAACAATAACTGACTTTTTTTAAAGCTTTTTTTTTTTTAATGCTTATTTATTTTTGAGAAAGAGTGCAAGCTGGTAAGGGGCAGAAAGAGAGGGAGACACAGAACTTAAAACAGGCTCCAGGCTCTGAGTTGTCAGCACAGAGTCTGGAATGGGGCTCAAACTCACAAACCACAAGATCATGACTTGAGCCAGAGACGGACACTTAACCGACTGAGCCACCCAGGCACCCCACACAATAACTGACTTTTATTGAGCACTTGTTTTATTCAAAGTACTATACTAAGTGCTTTATCTATCTTATCTCCTTTAACTTATACAACAAGCCTATTAAGCATATAGTCTATTACTCCAACTTTACAAATGATGAAATTGTGGCATAGAAAGGGTAAATAGCTTGCCCAAGATTATGCCCTTGACTAATAGCTAATTCAGGGTTTAAACCCAAGCAGAGTGAACTCCGGAATTTAACCACCACTCCATACTTTACATGTCTGCCTTAAAAATAACTTGTACAGACTGTCAAAAAGAAAGTCCCCAAGATTTAGGAAGAAAAACTGATAAAAATAATTTGATTTAGAAAAGAAAAGCTGGTTTGTGGGTTAATGGAAGTATATCTATTATATTATCTAATATTGCACATCTTTGCTAAGCCAACATTGAAGGACTGCCTATGGCACAATGAAGAGGGGTTGGGAGCTTTAACTTTAGTATCATTTCACAATGCAGCATAGAATTTCCTAGGGGGAAAGACACAGAATATGGATAAATTAATAACTCAATTTCACTATCCTTCTCCTTTTTCTTCCTCTTCTTCTTAACCTCCTACTCATTCTCTTCCTCTTTCTTCTTCTTGAAACATATGTTCAATAATGGGAGATTGATTTCACTTATACTGATTAAAAACACATTAGGCAATGCATTGCCTTAAATCAGACTATTAGAAACATAAACAATTTATAACAGGAGAAAATATAAACATGGATTTTGATTTAAGCAGGGATGAAAGAAAGCTACATTAAAAAATCCACAAAGTTTTAATTTAAAAAGCCTATTTGAAAAAGTATATACCAGGGATTTAAAGATTAGTATGTATAGGTATAAGTTGTATCCACCAATGGTGGTTCCTATATGAACTTCCAATAAAGTTATTATTAGTGGCAGGTGAAGAAATAGTCTAAGTTGTATCTTATTATATCAATCTTTAAATCAAGAGGATGTTATAAGCCAATACTTAACATTCAATGTGGTGAAAGTTATTTCATAATTTATTATAAGACTACAAGTTTGGTTGCATCATTTAAATGTGCAAAATTTTGATTTAAAAGTATTCTCAATCACCTCTTGCAATAATAGGTGATTTATTGGGTGTTGGGCATTGAGGAGGGCACTTGTTGGGATGAACACTGAGTGTTGTATGTAAGCCAATTTGACAATAAATTGTATTTTATGAGAGTTTATGGGAATTTCAAAGATTTTCACTGAGTTAACCACAATGTAAAATTCATCACCTCATAGATATACAGAAAACATATGAGTGCATAAAAATTACTGATAATTGTATATAGTTTCCTATTAGGAGAACTCCACAGTTATCAGGATCATTATTTGTCTGTAACATGTTTATGTGAATTTGGAGATATTTGATGGGAAATTTTGGTTATTTTTGATGTGGAATTAGTGCTTTCACCTTTGGAACCTAAATAGAACCTCTAACAGCTATTAAAAATGTTCATAAATGTCGATTGATAAATTATATAAGCTAGAATATTTTTGAAGGGAACTGGAAGATGAGTTGAAGCATTCCTTGGTTGTCAATCCCTCTGAGGTCAAACACTAATGTGAACACTTTTATTGTGAATGCCTGGGCACATCACTTAACCTTTCTGTGTTTCTATTTTCTTATCTTCACAATGAGGCTAATAATACTGATTGACCTCATAACATTTAATTAGGCCATTGGAAAGCTCTTTGAAAATGCTAAGTATCATTTGTTGGCACTTAGCTTCATGAAAGGTTCATGTTTTTAACACACTGTTGTTTGAGGATGTGTTGGTACAATTCCTGCCAACTTCTTGTTTCTCTGCCATATCTTTACTGAGCTCTCTTTGAAGTCAATGGGAATTAGGGTGATTGAAGGCACTTAAGGGAGGCTGCAGGAATGAGAATGTGTTCTCTGGCATGTTTAGGACTCTTTCCTTATATAAAAAAATACCATGCTTCTCATTGGAAAAGCTTGATGACTTCTCAGTGGTTTGCGGGTGGGTAAATTCATAATTCCTCTTGGAGCTTAAGCCCTAGAGGAAGAGATTTTTTGGCAAAGACAATGAAAAAATTTAAATTGTTCAAAATAATTTAACACACCCACTTTTAGGGAACATAAAGAATATAACAGCCTCCTCTAGGGGAGGATTATATCTTTTATTTTCTGTACAGAGCACATAGTCACTATCCAATATATGCTTGCTAAATAAATGTATGATGAATGGGCAGAAATTACTCTGATAGTAGCATAGAACATGATAATTATCATATTATATAACATTAACACAATATCTAAGATATATATTGTTACCACTTTTTAACTCCTTTTATGTGTTTTTCCTCTTATATTATAGCATTAACCAGAATGCTTGTGGCAACATTCACAGAAATGTGTTGTATTACATACTTCTATGCAAAGTTTTTTTCAAAAACGGGAGGGAGTTCTATCATACTTTAAAAATTGCATATATTTGGAAAATCATCATACTCCTATGTTTCCCATTCTAGACTATTTCAACAGCCTTCTAGATGGTCTCTTTGTTTATAATCTTTTCCTAGACCCATTTTATAATCTACTACCAAATAAATCTTTCTTAAACACCGCTTTCATAATGCCACACATTTCAAAAGTTTTCAATGGCTTTCTGTTTCTTTTATGTCATGTGTATTTCCAGAAGTGTGATATTAAAGCTTCTGTTGTAGACTAAATTATATCCCTGAAAATTTCATGTTGATGTCTTAACTCCTAGTAACTCAGAATGTGACTGTATTTAGGCACAGGGTTTTTTAAAGAGGTAATTAAGAAGAAGAAAAGCAAAACAGGAGGCATCACAATCCCAGACTTTAGCCTCTACTACAAAGCTGTACTCATCAAGACAGTATGGTATTGACACAAAAAACAGACACATAGACCAATGGAATAGAATAGAGAATCCAGAAATGGACCCACAAATGTATGGCCAACTAATCTTTGACAAAGCAGGAAAGAGTATCCAATGGAAAAAAGACAGGCTCTTTAACAGATGGTGCTGGGAGAACTGGACAGCAACATGCAGAAGAATGAAACTAGACCACTTTCTTACACCATACACAAAAATAAACTTAAAATGGATGAAGGACCTGAATGTGAGACAGGGGAACCATCAAAATCCTAGAGGAGAAAGCAGAAAACAACTTCCTTGACCTCCACCGCAGGAATTTCTTACTTGACACATCTCCAAAGGCAAGGGAATCAAAAGCAAAAGTGAACTATTGGGACCTCATCAAGATAAAAACTTCTGCACTGCAAAGGAATCAACAAAACTAATAGGCAACTGATGGAATGGGAAAAGATAGTTGCAAATGACCAAAATCTATAAAGGAACTCACCAAACTCCATATCCAAAAAAGAAATAATTCAGTGAAAAAATGGGCAGAAGACACAGACAGACACTTCTCCAAAGAGGACATCCAGATGGCCAACAGATACATGAAATGATGCTCAGTGTCACTCATCATCAGGGAAATACAGATAAAAGCCACATCAGGGAAATACAGATAAAAGCCACACTGAGATACCACCTCATGCCAGCCAGAGTGGCTAAAATGAACAAATCAGGAGACTATAGATGCTGGTGAGGATATGGAGAAATGGGCACCCTTTTACACTGTTGGTGGGAATATAAACTGGTGCAGCCCTTCTGGAAAACAGTGTGGAGGTTCCTCAAAAAATTAACAGTAGAACTCCCCTATGACCCAGGAATAGCACTGCTAGGAATTTACCCAAGGGATACAAGAGTGCTGATGCATAGGGACACATGTACCCCAATGTTCATAGCAGCACTCTCAACAATAGCCAAAACATGGAAAGAGCCTAAATGTCCATCAACTGATGAATGGATCAAGAAGATGTGGTTCATCTATACGATGGAATACTACATGGCAATGAGAAAGAACAAAATCTGGCCATGTGTAGCAACATGGATGGAACTTGAGGGTGTTATGCTGAGTGAAATAAATCAGGCAGAGAAAGACAGATACCATATGTTTTCATTCATATGTGGAACAAGAGAAATTTAACAAAGGACCATAGGGGAGGGGAAGGGGAAAAATAGTTAAGGAGAGGGAGGCAAACCATAAGAGATTCTTAAAAACTGAGAACAAACAGAGGGTTGATGGGGGGTGAGGGAGAGAGGAAAATGGGTGATGGGCATGGAGGAGGGCACCTGTTGGCATGAGCACTGGCTGTTATATGGAAACCAACTTGACAATAAACTATAATAATAATAAAAAAGAGGTAATCAAGTTAAAATGAGGTCAGTGGGATGGCCCCTAACCTGATATGACTTGTGTCCTTCTAAGAGGAAATTTGGATACAGACATGTACAAAGGGGAAGACCATTTAAAAACAGAGGGAGAGGACAGCCATCTATACGCCAAAGAGAGAGGCCTCTGAAGAAATCAACCTTGCTGACACCTTGATCTTAGACTTGTAGTCTCCAGAACTGTGAGAAAATAAAGTTTTGCTGAAGTCACCCAGACTATGGTATTTTGTTACAGCAGCCCTAATAAACTTCTATAACATCCATAACATAGAACTCCATGTTTCTCTCTAAAAATAACTTGGATTTTAGTCATCTGGCTAACTCAAAACCATTATTTTCTTGTAATCACAATTTCTCTTTTCGCGGTTTCATTATCGCTTTATAAAAGACCACGTGATTCCCCACAGTTCAAAAGGAAGAACACTGAGCAAGAGACAGAGACTTCTTTTACTAAGCTCCAGACTTGGACATGTCATGTCCCCCCTCCAAAATGAGGGAAATTATATCTGCTTTTCCCACTTCAAAGGCCTATAGGTTTTGGGAGGATCAGCTGATGTATAATGGACACATTTGTAAAATGGGGAAAGTCAATTTCTTACTTTCCAAATTTTGTTCAGCTGCAAGTTATAAAGATCTTCAATCCTCAACCCATGCACTCAACTATACTCTCCTTAATCCAGAGCCCGAGTTTGAGGAACCCTCCATCAGGTAGAACAGGGAGTTAGTTTTTGTGACTAAGGCTATCTAATGGCTCAGGGCAAACTCCTTGGGCATTTGCATCCCGTGTTTAGAGTTTCTTGCAATGATGGTCCAATCTTTATTGCTTGGCTTCAGCCTTATTTTTTATTTTATATTCAAGGTCATTATTAGAAATTCAATCCTGCTCCAAACAATAATCTACTTGATTTAGAGCATTCCCTGGCATCCTATTCAATACTTGCTGGCCCCTCTCCCGGGGGGCTAGAGCCTGTATTTGGATGCTCACCAAGTACTGGAACTCTGCTTTAAATTGGAGGTCTATCCTCATCATGATAGCCTCTGACATGGTTCTGCCTTTTGATGATGCTATGGAGTTTTGATGACGCTATGGACTGAATGTCTATGTTCTCTCTAAATTCATATGTTGTGGCCCTAATGTAATGGTATTTGGAGGTGGGCCCTTTGGGAAGTAATTAGGTCATGAAAAAAGAGACTCCATGATGGGATTAGTCCTTATAAGAAGAAAAAGAGAGCTGGTTCTCTCTCTCTCTCTGTCTCTCTCTCTCTCTCTCTTTCTCTCTTTTCCCTACCAGGTGGGACACAACAAAAGGAGATATCCATGTAAAACAGGAAGAGGGCCTTTACCAAGAACCCAACCATACTGTCATTCTGGTCTAGGATTTCTAGCTTCCAAAACTGTAAAAAATGAACGTTCACTGTTTAAGCTATCCAGTCTATGGTATTCTGTTACAGCAGCCCAGATTGACTAAGACATTTGCCATCAATAAAATCAGATGTCCTATGTCTGAATGCCAGCCTGAATCAACCCACTTAGACATTGTAATTTAGACCTTGATCCCACCCTTCCAAGGCTGGCCCCACAGGTAACTAGGTCCCTTTTTACTTCTTCTGCCCCATCCACTTACTGCTCTTGCTCTAATGTGTTCCATGGCAACAAACATCAAGACAGGTCATATATGGACCATGCAAAGATAAGAAATTCTTATTTTATTATGGAAAATCAAAGGCAAGCTCAATTCCTATTTTTCCTAAGAAGTATTCTCTGATTACTCTCTTATAAATATTTCCTTTCCTTGAACTCTTAAAGTATTTTCAGTCTACATATCAAAATTTAGTCCTTAAATATTCAATTGATCTCATACTCCTTTTGTGAAATTGTGTGAATTAATTTTCTTTCGACAACTAGATTATAAGTCTTAATGACATTTTTATTGGGTGTGTAGTGTGAGTGTAACAAAATATAAAACATCAAATGAGTTTCAAACTTTAAACACCTTTTTTTTTTTTTGGTCTGGTGTCTTCTTTTTTTTTTCTTTTTCTTTTCCTTTTTCATTTTTTTCCTTTGCTTTTTATGAACACACGTTTCACTTTAGGGTACACAAGTACATTTTGTCATATCTTTTTTACTATGTTTTTTATACTCATGAGTTAAAGTTTAATTTAATTTAATTTGTCAGTGGTTTTCATTTTATATTTATGCTAAGAAAAGCCTTAATTTCCATAAGCTCAGTTGAATATTTAAATATATATTCTTCTAGGTTTTATGTTTTATTACTTTAATTCTTTAATTCACACAGTGCATTATTAAATTTGCAAATGCATGCACTCACTGAATACACACGGAAAAGATCGACAGGAAACATCAAAATGTTAATATGATTATGTGATAATGTCTGGAGAGCGAGTACTCTGTTTTCTTTCTACATTTTTATATATAATTTTATTTCTTTAATGTGCAATTCTTCTTTTGAAATAAAAAAAATGAAGAACGAACTAGAAAATTTGAAATCATCTATTTCTGTGCTTTAATTTTTTTTAATTTTTCAAATTTTTAAATTTTTATAAAGTTTTTATTTATTTCTGAGATAGAGAAATAGCATGAACAGGGGAGGGTCAGAGAGAGAGGGAGACACCGAATCTGAAGATAGGCTCCAGCACGTTGGGCTCTGGCTGTCAGCATAGAGCCCAACACAGGGCTCGAACCTACCAACTGTGAGATCATGACCTGAGCCAAAGCCAGACGGTTAACTGACTAAGCCACCCAGGCACCCCATGTGTTTTTATATATTATTGCACTGAAAAACTTTTTTCCTGAGTTTGTAATTTATGGGTAAATCTTCCCAATTAGGCCTACACCAAATTGTATCTAATTTTTCTTCTTATATCTTTACTAACTTTTCTTAAAGTAGACCAAGGTAAGTGTCATGATTAAGTAAATGTGGGTAGAAGCTGAAAAAAAATAGACACTGAAATTTTTCTTTTAATCTGAACAGATTAAATAGATTGTACTGTGGTAAAAGAAAAAAAATTTACATCAAGAGTTTTGTGATAAAACTTACTACTGGCTCACATTACATGTCCATCTTGAGTCAGCAGGAGACTCAAAACATCACAGCCATTCAGGGGCCTGGATTGACAGAGACACCACCATCTGAAACTTTATGGATCACCTTGCTGAAATAGAAGAGCACAGAAGGATACCTTTCCAGCAGTTAAATACTCTACAGGGAAGTGACACAGGTTACTTGTTGTCACAACTCATTGGCCAGAACTAGTCACATGGTCCCAAAACACATGAAAAGGAGAGTGCAATCTTACTATAAGCCAGAAGGCAGAGAGATAGAAACATTTGGTGAGCAGCACTAATAATTGTTTGCCTAAAACCATTTAAAATTTAGCTAAAACTATTTATAGAGTAAAATTTCAAATATTATGAATTCTATTGTAACTTAAAGGAAATAATAGGTAAATTTTCATTTAAAACATCTGCATTTTCCTTTGTGTTAAAAAATACAGATGTATTCATTGTCTTTAAATTAAAACCATGTTAAAGTAAAACTAGAGACATAATTATTTATGGAAATCACACCTTATAAGCCCAGATTGTTATACTTTCTTTTTACTGAAAATGAAAAGGTGATTAGGGATATCATGTTAGCAATTATTTTCTTTTCTTTTAAATTTTTTTTTCACATCTATTTATTTTTGAGAGACAGAGTGAGACAGAGTATGAGCAGGGGAGTGGCAGAAAGGGGGCGTTGGACACAGAATTCAAGGTAGGCTCCAGGTTCCTAGCTGTCAGCACCGAGCCCAACACAGCCTCGGATTCACGGACTGTGAGATCATGACCTGAGCCAAAGTCAAACACTTAACCGAATGAGCCACCCAGCCACCCCAGCAATTATTTTCAGGTTTTAATTTTGTTAGCTAATTTAAATAATTGGAGAAAAATGGATCTAGAAGAAAAATTGATTGTTTTTGTGCACATCATTTGATAGACAAAACAAGAATATCATAAAACATTTAAATTTCTGGACAGAAACTGTGATAGAATATCCTTATATTTCTCATAGGAGTACCCAGTAATTTAAAGAACTGTATAAAGTTAGAAGAAAATTAAATTGTTGGATGTAATAAGAAAAGTATTTAAAGTCAACAACAAACTCATGCTGAGACTAAGGATAGAGCTAATTTTCAGGTCACCTTAATTATATATTTGGCTTTGAGAGGCCAATGTTGAAGGCTTCATAACTCCTTTAAAAGATCTTCCAATCTGAAATCTGATATTTTCCCACAACGTCAAGAGAATGTCTTAGATAAAAATGCTTAGGGGAAAGGACCCAACCATTTCTTTCCAATTGTTTTCCATTGAAGTATTTTCAGTGACCTTGCCAAGACAAAATAAATTTTACTCCAATAGGTTTAATAAAAAATAATAAATGATTGTATCATTTTGTTTCTTTCCTACTAAGTAGATGTCTTCATCCAATCTTTAGTCTCTGAAAGTATTTTTCCAGGGAGGCGAATCATATGAAGTCATTTATAAGGCTTAAAATGTCAAAAGTGCTGTCATTAAACCACTAATATATGTCTATAGGGGAAACATTCTCTTGAGACCTGCTGCTGTTCATAAACCACTTGATCTGTGATTTCATATTTTATATTTCAGCAGAACACCTCTTGTATATTACAATTCCCAGTTTGCTTGGGGGTGCTCCATTATTCTCCGTGTCAAGTACAGTCTATGCCAAACTTGTGTTGTATTCATTCCTCTCTCTTTAATAATAGCAAAGATATGTAAGTATCAGTTTACATGACTATGTTACCAGGAGTCATTGAAGAAGAGGACCATGCTGATCCTACCTCCTCCCCAAATCCCCAAAACAATTTGTTGAGAAATGCCTGCATTCAGATCTAAGTGCTTTGCTAGTTGACAAATTTAAGTCACTAAACAATAGAATGGAAGTTTTGCATTACCCATTATTTTTGAAAGTTAGATAAGAGAACATTTCAAATATGAAGGGAGAGAAATTGGAGTCATTTGGCGGGCAAGATATTTTTATTGTTACGAGATTGGAAGATTGATGGAGTGTCTGGGAGTCACAGAAGACTGGTCCAGATGTCAGGAGTTGCAGCGAAGATGACTGTGACAAGGAGAGCAGCAAGAGAATCTGAGGCCTTTAGAGGAGTTCAGGCATTAGATACTCTGAGAACAGTGTAAAGTACTGTAACTTTGATGTAGCAGATAAAGAGATCATAGCACAGAGAATTTGGAAAGAAAGGAAGTTATTTAAAGTGGATCCTAAAATTACTGGGGAACTAGATTTTCATATACCTGAGGGAACAAATAGCATATTTTGTAAGGATTCAGAAGCATTGAGTCCTTGGATTTTGGTAGCCACTGAAGAGAGTCATTGCAGTAACACAAGATAGTCTTTCAAAAAGTTCAGCAGTTGTGCCTGGGTGGCTCAGTAGGTTAAGCTTCTGACTTCAGCTCAGGTCATGATCTCATGGTTCGTGAGTTTGAGCCCCGTGTTGGACTCTGCTGACAGTTCAGAGCCTGGAGTCTGCTTCAGATTCTGTGTCGCCCTCTCTCTCTCTCTCTCCTCCACTTGCTCTCTTTCTCTTTCTCAAAAATAAATAAACATAAAAAATGTTCAGCAGAAGTGGAGATGATGCAAAAGGGTAAATGTGAGTCATGTAAAACCAACATGGTGGTTGGTTCTGTCTATAGGAAAAGATGCAGGAGGAAAACATTAAAGGATGCTTCTGGACAATTGTGTATTTTTATACACAGACACCAGGTATGACGTGTACATTGTAGAGAGTAGAAACAAACAAACAAACAAATGCATTGATATCTCCTAGAATAGAGGAAAAGACCAAAAAATAAAGAATATAGTACTAATTTAGAAATTGATATCAAGATTTTAATACAGGAAGGTAAAGATAGAAAATCAAGATCTACAATAATGGTTAATGCTATGAATTATTCACTGTGTTGATTTACCAAAAAAAAGTTTATGCTTATGCTTGTGATACCATGTCAATTCTAAGGGGAAAAAATCATTGTGAAAAAGCATCGATTTAACATTTTAACTGATGGAGGCTGTTGTTATATAGTGAAATCAGTGTTGAAGTTGGATCAAGAAGAAAGGGATTCATATTTTGGTTCTGACATTAACTGGATGTGTCATCAAGGACAAGTTGCTCTCTTAGTGTTCATTTCCTCATATGAAAAAACGAGAGTTATAATTGTGGCACAGAATGTCATTATTCATCAATATCCATTCTTTCTATGGGAGTAAAACTCAGTTTAAAAATATTTTAATGTTTATTTATTTTTGAGAGAGAGAGAAGGAAAGAGACAGAGCATGAGTGGGGGAGGGGCAGAGAGAGAGGGAGACAGAATCTGAAGCAGACTCCGGGCTCTAAGCTGTCAGCACAGAGCCCAATGTAGGGCTCAAACCCATGAACTGCGAAATCACCTGAGCTGAAGTAAGATGCTTAACCAAGTGAGCCGCCCAGGTGCACCTTTTTTAAAAAAAAAATTTTTTTTTTTTTGAGAGAGAGAAACTAAACTCACAATTTTAAGCCTGGAAAATATTGTCCCAAATAAAATAGCATTTTATATTCTCCCTTGTAAATAGGTATGGCCATTTAATTTAGTTCTGAATGTGTAGATGGTACCCAATTTTTAATGGTTGAATTTACATTTTTTTTTGACTTTATGATGGCATGAATGAAAGAAGTATTCTATCGAAACCTACTTTGAATGTGATCTTTGATCTTTCTCTGGGCTGGTGATACGAGTTACAATACTCTCTTGATGTTGGGCAGTAGTAGGGAGCCACAGCTCCCAGTCAGCCACCCAATCGTAAAAGTAAACAACCAATTTTCATTCTGGACTCACAACTTTACTGTTTTTCACTTTCAGTATAGTTTCAATAAATTACATGAGATATTCAATACTTTACAGGAAATATGCTATGTGTTAGATAATTTTGCCCAACTGTAGGCAAATGTAGTTGGTCTGAGAACAATGTAAGGTAGGTTAAGGTAGGCTAAGGTATGATGTTCAGTAGGTTAAGTATATTAAGTGCATTTTTGAGTTATGATATTTTCTGTCTATGATGGGATTTTTTGGGACATAACCCCATTATAAGTCAAGGAAGATCTGTAATTAGAAGTGTCATGTATCAGCTTTAAGTAATCTTCCTTAAAAGATGACTAATGTGAGCCCATTGCCTCCTTTATTCCTCAAATATTTCCCTATCATGCTGTCTGGAATGCAGATATGATGGCTGGAGCTCCATCTGCTCTCTTGGGCAAAAAGGACAGGGCCACATCTTAAGGATGTTAGAGCAATGAGCCTGATAGGAGCCCAATTCCTTAAGAACTTTATGAGGCAGAGTTAATATATCAGTTTTCAGACTTTTTTTTATAATAGAAAAGTAGATTTATATCTTATTGAACTGTTATTCATAGATGAACCTAATTTTGATAATATACCTGCCTTATAGTTTATTAGGAATGTTAAATAAAATATTATGTATAAAAGCTACTGTTGAGATTATGGAGCATGATAGGAGCATAATAAATTGGAGCTGATTTAATGAATCTATATTAACCAAAATAATTCAAAATGAAAATTAGGTTAGCATGAATATGTAGCTCACTGGCAATTCAAATCTAAATAAACATATTTTGAGATTGCTTGAAATGAGTTAAAAAGTTGAACAAAATAAGTAGAGAAAAAATAGTACAAGAGATGAGCTGAGTTAAGCTATGAAGAGATCAACTGTTAGTACCTTAATGAATCCTTCATTGTTTACTTACAACTATCATTTTTCTCCTTTGTGCTCCTAAAATACTTGAACCCCAAACCACATATTACTGTCTCATTATGACTCTGTGTGATCATGTCATTGCCTCAAGAGCAATATTGAACACCTACTCCATGCCAGGTTATGAGTAACTCAAAGGGGTGGTTAGAACGTGGGGCTTGTATAGTATCTGGACAAAATACAAAAATTTTGTAGAAATGTAACAAGACAAAGGAAAAGAGGTTTTAGGTTTTTAGGGGCAGCAAACTATAGGAGGGTAAATATACTGCGAAAAACCAATGGAAGATATGGACTTCTTAGTAAAGTTTGTGCATGTTCATCGAGGTGCCATCTTGTAGTTGTCTCTGGTGATAAAGTCTTTATTACCTTCCTGGGATGGCAATGGGGAGCCCAACTTTATAAGAGGAATTTACATTCTGCTTTCAGCAAGATTGGAGGAGGCCAGAGAGCTCATCTTATGTGTGTTTGTCTCTCAATTGCTTTCAGCTGAAAAGAATCTTTATGCCAGAATGGGATATTTTGGGGTAACCTTCTCTAAACCCCTTTAGTAACATCATTCCCCCTTGCTAAAGATGAATTTAGGGGTATATAACCCAGTTCTGCCAGTGAAACCTGTAGGGAAGTCTGATGGAGGCTCCTAGGAAAGACATTCCTTTTTGATAGAGAGAGAGAAAGAGAGAAAAGAGAGATGGTTAGTTAGCAGCCCTCCTTTTCTTGGCTTTTGGATGTGATGCCTAGAGCACGACTGCTAAAACGTTCCCAGTAATGTGAAAGTTAAGAGAATCACAGAAAAATCAACCATAGAAGATTCTAAGCGGATGAAGTTTTTGTCTCTGAATCTACTTTGTAACTCCCTACATATGTGTCTTTCGTTAAATATGTGCAAATGCCTGTATTGCTAAAATCACCTTTATTGGGTATTCTCTTACTTAACGCTAAAAGCACTGAAATAAGCATACTCATTCTTATTGGCAGGATAAAATCTAATCCTCTTTTTTAATGTCTTATTTATTTTTGAGAGAGAGATAGAGACAGCATGAGCTAGGGAGGGGCAGAGAGAGAGGGAGACACAGAATGTGAAGCAGGTTCCAGGCTCTGAGCTGGCAGCACAGAGTCCAATGCAGGGCTTGAACCCACGAACCATGAGATCATGACCTGAGCCGACTGAGCCACCCAGGTGCCCCTAAACTTCTTTGACACAGTAGAGAAGACGTTTTATGATCCAGCTATCTATCTTCCAACTTCATTTATTCCCCTACCCTTCATTTACTTCCCTCTCCTCCTGCCCTGCATCTTTTATACTACACTCAGTCTAGACATTCAGAACTCCTTTTCTTTATACACAGTGCTGGATCATGTTTTTGTACAGAGTTATTTTTTACTAACTTACATCAGCTGGGGGTTGATCACCTACATGTATCAGGAATGGACTATAGTGAATCAAGTAAATAGGGTCTGTTTTCCCCCTCTCCTCCCCATAATAAGCAGTTGAGATGTAGGCAGTTGAGAGCCAGAATATCAGTTCTGGAAATCACCAAAGCTCCTTGTAGCTTTCTGTTCCATTACATCTTTTGAAGAGCTTCTATCACATGTTGTCAGGATGACTACTGTGCTTTCAGACAGTGAATCTGCATTCCAGGCAGGAAGAAATAAAAAACAAAAGGAAAGTCTGTGTGCTAGCTGAGTCTATCAGTTTTTAATCAGAAATACAACTTGTCTTTTCCAGGAGCTTTACCTTGGAGACTTCTGTCTACATTCTCAATGGTCAAACTAGCAGTCAGGAAACCTGGAATATAGAATATTTTAAACTGAATTAGAGTTCTGTAAGTAAGGAAGAAAAGGAAGATACATTTTGAGTAAATGACTAGGAATATCCATTTGTGTAACCATTGCACTTTTACTTTGATTACAATACTAGACAGAAAAGATTGTTTACATCTAGATCTGGCTCTCTGTAAGACTATTCTCCAGGGCAGTATACAAGTCAGGGCCTCTGCGGGAAAAGAAGGGCATACAAAATGGGTATTTAAAGAGAGTTTACAGAGGGAACTATTTACAAAGGTGTGGACAGGATTACGGGAACAAGAGAATGAAACATCCAGAGGTTACCAATAGAGGGCAGCAATTATTACCCAAAGCCTTAAAGGGGTCAGAAAATCAGCTGCTACATGGTGAAAGCTGAAGCAGCAGGAGCTGTGGCTATGGGTAGAAGGATTCAGCTTGAGCCAATTCATAGCCTGAGACATATGGATCAAGGAGAATAAATGCCCTGACCTCTCCCCTTACTCCTGGGAGTAACTCCCACTGGGCAAACCCAAGAGGGAATCAGAGGGCAGGCATAGCTTCAATGACTAGAGTTTAGCCTCCCAGGGCTGAAGGCAGGGCAGAGAGGGGCAGAGATGGATTTTGATGTGTAAACAGAGAATAATCAGCACAGGTGGAGATCATTTTTTTGTGGTATAGTACCTACTATAGTGCTTGGAACACAGCACTGTTAAATATTTACAAAATAGATGCTATTAACTTAATTAAGTGGAGGAAAATACTCTTCCAATGTGTGAACTAAGAATTTATAGAACTTTAAATGAATTGGAAGGGGTAGTTTGACCCTTGGAAATGAATGGCTCGGAGAGCATTTCAAATCAACAAGTGTCTTTGAGGCTGAATTTGCTCTCGGTGATTCTCTTAAAGAATGTAGCACACAGAATCCAAGATGCACATACAGGCCCAGAAGCAAGAAAGCCTTTCTCTGGTAGGCGCCTTTTGAGGAATATCATAATAAATAGTTATAGTGCCAGAACTGTCAAAGTCGTGTGAGTTCAGAGTGATATGACAGGGTCACACTAGAGGTCCTTCATTTATTTTTCTAAATACATTGGAGACATCATATATTTTATGTTGGTTGCTTCAGTATGAAAACCAAATAAATGAGTGCTTTTTCATTTTGGAGGAGTTTGGTAATCCCAGCTACCAATAGAGTGCTTATAGGATTTTCTCTGAGTAGCTGTTGGAGTTCTAGGTGAATACAGGAACAAAAAAGTGGGTTGTCTTCCATAATAAAACCAATGGTTCTCATGAATTACTACAGATTTTGTAAAGGACCATTGTTAAGTGCAACAAATATATAAGAAATGCATAGGGGCGCCTGGGTGGCTCAGTCGGCTGAGCATCTGACTTCTGCTCAGGTCAGGATCTCACAGTTCGTGGGATAGGGCCCTGCGTCAGGCTTTGTGCTGACCACTAGCTCAGAGCCTGGAGCCTGCTTCAGATTCTGTGTCTCTTTCTCTGCCCCTCCCCTGTTCATTCTCTGTCTCTCAAAAATAAATAAATATAAAAAAATTAAAAAAGAAGAAATGCATAAGCATATGAATATTTTTAATTTTTTTGCTATTGGTAAGAGATTTACTTTGCAGGGGAAACCACTTTGGTTGAAATAAAGCTTTGATTAATTTCTTGCATTGTGGTGACAAAACCAGGTTTTGAGTGATATGAGAAGGGAAAAGAAAACTGCCCTCTTCCTGAGTTGGCAGTTGATAGAACTGCCAGAAGGGTTAGAAAGAAGGTACAAGTTGGATGGGTATTTATGAAATACCTGTTATATGCTACAGGGTATATGGCATAGGTTGATGTGAAACCTTTTTTTCCTCCTCTACAAAGTCTTTACTAAAATCTGCCTTGCTTCCAAATGTGTTTGGTGCAAGTAGATTTTCTCAAGGGAATGTAAAGAGGCCTTGGGTACTTGGAACTGCTGGATTTGAGCCAGCACAGTCATGGGGATACACATATTTGTTGGTCATGATATGAAAAGCTCTGCTGTATATTCATTTTTAAGTGATGAGAAGAGAAGCACACCAGAACAGTTTTCTTAAACCATAGACCAGATACTATGGCTTGAATTCAGTCTTAGAAGTCTACGTGGGCTCTAATTGTTTGGAAGATAGTTATGGATAATTAACAAGCATTTTAATGGCTTTACCCTTCATTTCTTTGGTTTTAGCTTAACCTGGGGAGCAGGAGAGGCACCACTTTCACGGCTAAAAGAGAGATGGATTAGCTTCCAACTACGTATTTGAGAGTTCTTATTTATCAAAAAGTCACATGTTTTGGAGACTTTTCTAGCATAAAATATACAATGTGACAAACTTAATAAAACTTAAACTCCAAAAACCTGTTTGTAGGTAAGTAATACATACTTTTACACATATACATTGTAATTTCTATTACAAATATATTTTTATTTCTATCACCAAATTACTGCTATAAAAATAATATAGGAAAAGTGTTTATTTTTAAACTGATGTGGTATCTTGATATTGTGCCTGTGAATAATTGTTTATGAAACAGTAGAATAGTTCGAAACACTTTTAACAATGGTTTTACATTCCTTGAATTTTAAAATAACAAAATGCCCCAGAAGTATATTTTTAAAATGTACATCATGAGTAACACAAACAAATCCATTAGATTTTATCAATCATCTTTAACTATTCTTCTGTAGTTGTACATAAAATCTGAGAGCCAAGGAATAGATCAAGTTTTCAAAGAAGAAATATATTCTACTTACTATTAAATATTGGGGTATGTAAAGAGTTACATACTATTTCTTAGGAAGATTATTTCGGATTTTTAACAAAAATAAATTATCTTTTGCCAAAGTCTAGGAGAAAAGAAAGTTTTAAATTTGTGTATGGTAGTACTGGATTGTATCTTTCTTTAAAATTTATATGATGAAAATATACTTTGGTACGTAGACAAATCAAGCAGAAGCAAGATAGAAGAGTATGTATAAGAAACCGCAGTGCTTTCAGCAAGACGATATGTGTGTGCAATTAGTTTCGTTTAATGTAGAATTAATGTGACTGATGGGAGTAGATGTGACAAAATAGTACAAGTTAAAAGACTATCTTAGTCATTTACAATTTAATTTACAACAAAAGATATTTACTCTAATTCCTTTGGCATAGGTATGTTTGGATAAACTTTTTCACCACAATTAACCTGCTACTTTTTAATAAGCTGTGGTTTTTTTTAAGTTAGTATTGTTTAATTTCCTAAAGTTTAACTATCTCAATGTAGTAAATATATGATACACTCTGACACTTTTTTCTTTTTTAATCTGGTTCTCTTTGGAATGCTTCCCAAGATCTTCTGGAAATCAAAGTTTTTTTTTCATCTAGGAACCTCTGCTCATTAAACAGTTGTAAACATGGAAAATGTATAGAATAGCTCATTGTCTCTGTCACAGGAGTTATTTAACATAGGACTCCACTGATAATTTTGTTCACTGTTATGTATTAACTTGAAATTTGAACATCTGTTGATAAAAGTAGGTCCACTTGGATGACCCCCTCAATATTTGTAACTTAAATCCGGTCTTACCATTTTAAAAAAATGTTTACTTATTTATTTTTGAGAGGTGGGGGAGGCACAGAGAGAGAGGGAGACAGAATCCCAAGCAAGCTCCATGCTGTCAGTGCAGAGCTGGACACGGGACACAAATTCACAACCCGTGAGATTACGACCTGAGCTGAAATCAAGAGAGGGATGCTTAACCCACCGACCCACCCAGGTGCCCTTGGTCTTACCATTTCATTGCACAGGCACCAAAGCAAAGACACAAACCTGCTAATTGGTATCAGATCTACCCTTGGCCATATTTCTCTTTCAATTGGGCATGTTGCTAGAGGTCTAACTTCTGGCTTTCTACCTGGAAATCAAACAACAAACAGTATCTTTATCTTTCTGAGTTGGCATTCTGCCTCCAAACTTTTCTATTCCCTAATTAGTAATGGACATAAAATTTTCACATAAAAACTTTTCATATGAATTCAGGGGACTCCTCCTGAAGAAACAGAACTAAATAAAGACTGGTTCACCAAACCCAAAGTCAGACTAATTTACATTAAGATGGGATATTTAAGCCTGGACTAGTATTTTCAAAAATTGGAACACAAAATCAGACTATAAGTAGGTAGGGGACAAAGAAATGTATTATTTGAAGGATTCCTTATAGCTAAATTCAGACTTTGGCCAATCTTAGTCTTGAAAGGGTCACTCAGAGTTGGATCACATGGTAACTAGGCTTGATTTTGCTTAAAGTAGACCTAGGAATATCCAGAAATAATGGCATATCCTGGGAATGGCTCCTGAATAGACACTCATGTTTTACTTTCTTCTTCCCATTTTTGGGAAACTGCTGGTTTCCCTGTGTGGTTCTAGTGAGAGTTAACAAGTGAAGGCCTCTACTCTCCAGGTATTGACACAGAACTCTACTTGTGCCCTTTGAAATCATCCTTGGAACTTCTTTTGAACTGGAATTTAAGAAAATGTTTGTCTAATCATTAGTAGACCACTAAGCTAACCAAACAGAGACTTAAGGGGGTGAACGTGACAAAGATTACAGACCAGTAAGAATTAGTCCAGGAAACTCACTAAATAAATAAACAGCAGCAACAACAAAAACAACAAACTATAACAACAAAAAATGCAGGAGAGGGAATATAATTTCCAGAATTGCCACATGACATTATTTAAAATGTTTACTTTTCAACAGAAAAGTCATGAGTCAAATAAATACAGAAATATGGCCCATATGCAGTAAAACAAACAAACAAACAAATAGTAAATAGAAACTATTCCAGATGTTGGATTTACCAAAGACTTTAAATCAAATGTTATAAATATATTGAAAGGACTAAAGGAACTATGTCTAAGTAATTTTTTAACCAAGTCACGAATATCATTGATAAACCTAATGTCACTATAGATTTGTTTACAAAGTCTAGGATTTTATAAAAGAAATTATACAGTATGTTTTCTTTTTTTATTCAGCATAATTAAGATTCATCCATGTTATTACATGCATCGATAGTTTCTTTTTATTGCTGAGTACCAGTTCATTGTATGCCTTCAGTTTGTTGTTGGCCAAATCTGACCATCCCTATCTGCTTACGTATTGTTTATAGTCACTTTCATGCCACAACAGGACAACTGAGTAAAGACTATATGGCCCATAACACTGAAGATATGTATTATTTGTCTCTTTACAGAAAAAGATTGTATACCCTTGGCATAGATATATAATCATTTTTTAGTCCATTCACTTGTTGATGAAAATTTAAGATTTTGTTTTAGTTTTTGGGTTTTAAAAATAAAGCTGTTAGGGACATTCATGTAGTTTTGCTTAAAGTGGGCCTAGGAATCTCCAGAAATAATGGGCATATACTTTTTTTTTTTGTATGGGCATATATTTTTGTTTCTCCTTGGAAAATACCTAGAAGAAGAAAGGCTGGGAAATATGGTAAGCATACATTTAACATTCATGTTAAATGTTTGCCAAGGTGGTTGTGTTATTATACATCCCAACCATCAATGTATGAGAATTCCTGTTACTCCACATCTTTGTCAACACTTGATACAGTAAGGCTTTTTAATTTTAGCCATTCTACTGAGTGTATAGTAAAATACTGTTGTTATAAATTGAATTTCCTTAATGACTACAAATGTTTAGCATCTTTGTCCTCACTTGACATCTGGATATGGTAAGCTGTATGTTCAAATATTCTACCTGATTTTTATGGGATTGTATTATGAGTGTGATATAATAGTTCCTTACACATCCTAAATATAAATTATTTGTCAAATATAATTTACAAATATTTCCTACAAGTCTGAGTCTTGATTTCTTTTCTTCTTTTTTCTTTTCTTTTTTTTTTTTNTTGTGTTTTCATTTTGGTTTGTTTCCACATATTTTTTAATTTCATCCCTAATTGCCTGATTGATCCATTCATTCTTTAGTAGGGTGGTCTTTAACCTCCATGTTTTTGGGGGTTTTCCAGGCTTCTTCCTGTGATTGATTTCAAGTTTCNCAGGAGCACGGCCGCCGGTGCCTGCTGCCTGCGCGCCTCCTCGGGGGTCCAAGCCCGCCTCGAGGGTAATGGCTGCAGGCGCGCAGCCTCTCCCCGCCAGCCAGGAGCCCGCACAAAGAAGCAAATCGCAAGGGCAGCCCCTCCTGGGCGACTTGGAGCTTGGAGGGGCCTGATGTGCAGGTATTTTGTGCGCAAAGATTTTCTACACCCCGAGCGGAGGTTTTTCTGTTTTGGACTCTCTTTTTCCCCTCTCACTCCCCACAGACGGAGTGGCTCCCCACTGAGGTCTCCTGTTTTGGACTCTCTTTTTCCCCTCTCACTCCCCACAGACGGAGTGGCCCGTCTCTCCAGTCTCCAATCCAGGCCCGATTTTTACTTCCCCAGTTCGCACTCATGTTAGAAGTCTTTCTCAGTGGGATCTGCGTCCTTTCTCTCCCAATCTCTTGGGTGTGGTACGGTTTCCTATGGCTTCAGATCTTTTCCGTGTGATGCCTGGGCGCGAGTGCAGGAGCTCCCTACTTCTCCGCCATCTTGCCCCTCCCCCTCCAATAGCTTTTTAAATAAACATACTGATCAGGACCCAGTAGAATAATTGGCTTTTATAAAGTTGAAAATCATGAAAGTAAAACAACATATTTCAGGAATATATGTGTATGTGTGTACATAAAATACACACATATATATAATATGTAATGGAATTCTGTTTTTGAAAGGCAGAAGATTGATAAAACTAAGTTTCAGGAGACTGATTGGATGAAAGTGGGAGACAGAAAGAGCGAAGGGCAAAGTGTTGTGATATAGTTAATATTCCAGTCTAATATTGAATGATGGTTTTGTGGTGTTATTCTGTTATTAATATGGAAAAAATAAATGATAAAAGATTAAAGACGTCCATTCATGGATGAGTGATAAAAGTGTTAAATTAATCCACTTTTCTTCTTATCAAACCCTCCTACTACCACCTAAAGGATATAAAAATAGATACAACTTGGGGTGAGGAGGAATAAGAATGACAGAAAGAAAGAGAGAAGAAAAAAGGAGTTCGAAGAGAAGGAGGAGGAGCAGGAGAATGAGAAAGTAGAGGAAGGACAGGAAAAACAAAGAGCAGATTTAGATCTATTTTAAGGAAAAAAATTGCAAAGTGAATTAAAAACACATGAGAAAGAAATTGCTTCCATGAAACAGGAGCATTGGACAGAAATGCAAGAGCTCTGGGATAAGATGGTAAAATGATGGAAAGAAATGAAGTGTGAGCTGGCAAAGCTCAGGGATCCTGGGGAAAGAATAAAACTAGAAAAATGGTAGTGATAACAGAAGGAAAACAAGGGAGAGTAGACAAAAGAGGCGATTGAGAACAAATATGCTCTTATTTGTAATTGTATATTGTATTGTATTTGTATTTCATTTCTATTTCTTTCTCTTCTCCACCTTTGCATCTCCTTTTATATTTTTTGTGGTGGTTGCTTGCCAGGGAACACTGTTGAAAACACTGTGAAGTATACAATGTGAAACAGTGGTAAAAGAAAGAAAGATCAAAGAAAAATGGATAGATATGAAAGACAGGCAAAGAGAGACTTTGCAATTCCCAATAGATAAAAACCAAATAATGGATCAGAGAAAACATTTGGAATTAACTTTCTTGCAATAAAATAACTTTTAATTTGCCTAAGTATATAGGATATTCCAGGGAAAATTGGTCCAGGAAAGATAGCAGCATTATAAGCAAGTAAGCATGCTCAACTTTGTTTGTTTTTCTTAAAAATTTTTTTGGTTTATTTATTTTTGGAGGGGAGAGAGAGAGAGAGAGCATGAACAGGGGAGGGACAGAGAGAGGAGTAGACACAGAATCCAAAGCAGGCTCCAGGCTCTGAGCTGCCAGCACAGAGCCGGACATAGGACTCTAATTCACAAACCGTGAGATCATGACCTGAGCTGAAGTCGGATGCTTAACCAACTGAGCCACCCAGGCGCCCCAAGCACCCTCAACTTTGAAGATTAAAGAAGAAATATTTGAGGAGTAAAGAAAAATATAATTACCTATAAGGGGTAAAAACATGAGGGTGTCCTCAGACTTCTCCACAGCAAAAGTCAATGCTGAGAGAAAGTGGAAGAATATCAACAATAACAAAAAAAAATAGTCAAAGAAAGAAAGCATGACCAAGGATTTTATACTTCCTCAAAGGTGATAGTCAGTGTAAGACAACATTTTGACACATTAGACATCAATTTCATAGGGAGTATTGTTTTCATGAGACTTCTTGATGATTCTCATAAAGAACTTCAACTGGCCAAAATGTGAAGAATGAATATTAAGAGCACTCTTGATGAGCACTGAGTCTTTAATTAGGTCTACCAAAAACACTGAAATAAGGGTGGAGGTTAATATGGCAGAATAGAGTGAGGATTATATAACTTGCTGGTACAGATAAAAATTGCAACAACAAAAAGTAGGAGTGGAAGGAGCAAATAAAGTTGAGTACATTATTTCTCCTCATTTTAAATAACTGATGGATGATTTCAAAGTGACAAACCAATTAGTAAGTTTCATATATGTAAGAACACAAATTTAAATGCTAAGAAAGATAATATAATTATTAGGATCAGATGGTATAGAAGAGAGAGGAAAGAAGAAAGGAAATTGCATACAGTAAGAAATTAATAGAAGCTAGGTAAATGAATAATGACACACTACAATTAAGCATATTGCCATATCAGTAAACTCACTTATTAAAGAAAAGAGGCCTTCAGATCAGATCACATATTAAGACCCCATTTTATGTTGTATATAAGAGCCACACCTAAAACAAATGAATCATAAAAGCTGAAAATAAAAGAATTGATAAACATATACCAGGCCAATGAAGACAAAAAAAAGCAGGGGTTGTAATTTCACTATCTGACACACTGAACTCAGACTTCAAACATATTAAATAAAGAAGGGTACATCTTAGTGCTAAAATGTCCAACTCATTATAGTTATGAATAATATAGCATCAATATTCACAGAATAACAAAGACAACATAGGAAGTATAAGAAGAGTAGAAGAGATTTTCAGTGAGAGATATAGTTACTGTTTTATAATTCATGACAGTTGATTGGACATGAAAAAGGATGATGATTTAGAACCCCTAAGTAAACTACATATTCACATACTCACATACATACACTCAGCTATTCAGAACATGCTTGATTTCCAAATGTTTCTGTAATACTAAAAACTTTAAGCATACACAGGCCATAAGGAAAGCCTAAGTAAATCCTAAAATGGTGGAAATAGCACAAACAACATTCTGTGATTCCAGTGCAATACAAGTAAAAATTATAACAAACTCAGAAAACCTTTTTAAAATAGAGGGGGGAAAGCAGTCAAGAAAGAAAATAAAATACAAAAATTTTATCTAAAACTCTTGAGTAAAGAGAATAACCAAGCAGTAATTGTAGAATATATGGAAAAGAATGATAAAGAAAATACTACATATTAAATCTACTGAATATAGCTAAAAATTCATGCTTCCTAAGTTTCATGGTCAGGGTAGCTAAGAACACTAGTACATTATTTTACACTTTGTGAACTTTGAATCAAGTGAATGGATTATATACTCAACAATTGAATTTCAAACTTGTGTTTTTTAAAAACTGAATATTTTTATGTATCTAGAATAAAAAGCTTTTCATAAATATTTTTCCTGATTAACACTGATAAGGGATTAACTGTTTTTGACCAGACCTTGTTTGGCTCAGTTGACTTTAGATATGCTCCATTCTAGAGTCTGAATTATTGTCTTCAGTTTGCACATGAGAAAATGAAGTAGGTAGAAAATGACCAAGCTGACAGCAGGACATAAGCCTTCCTATGTCACTTACCATTTTGACTCTGCCATTTGGTCTGTAAAATCTGGACAAGTTTCCTAATGATCTTAGTTCAGGATGCTAAAACAAGGTACCATAGACTGAGTGGGTTATAAACATTAGAAATTTATTTTTCACAGTTCTGGAGGTTGGAAGCCTGAGATCAGGGTGCTGCCATGGATGGGATCCGGTGAAGGCTGTCTCTTGAGTTTCAGATTATGGATTTCCAGTATCCTCAAAGAGCTGACAGCATAAAGAGGGAGTGAGCTTCCTTGCCCTTCTTTTAAAGGCACTAATCATATTCATGAGGGCCCCACTCCCATGACCTCATCTGATTCTCATTACTTCCTAAAGGCCCCACCACCTAATACTACCGCCTTAGGGAATCGGATTTCAACAGATGAATTTTGGAGAAACACTAACATTCTGTCCGTTACACTAGTGTTCTCTTTAAAATAGTATTGTTTCAGTTGTTATTTTTCAGTTAGGATAATGAAAAATTTTCCCAAGAGCTTTTAAAAAGATTAAATTAGGGGTGCCCGGGGAGCTCAGCCGGTTAAGTGCCTGACTCTTGATTTTGGCTCAGGTCATGACCCGATGGTTTGAGTTCAATCCCCACATTGTCTGCACTCGACAGTATGAAGTCTGCTTGAGATTCTCTCTCTGTCCATCCCTCTCTTTGCCCCTTCCCTGCTCATGCATGGTTTTTTTTCTCTCTCTCTCTCTCAAAATAAATAAATAAATAAATAAATAAATAAATAAATAAATAAACTTTAAACAATTTCTTAACGATTAAATGAGACGATAGATATAAAATGGTTAACAGTATGTTACTGTTAAATAGTGGCTCTTATCTTATGCATGTAAAGAAGAGTCAGCTTTTGGCACCAGGATATCAGGTTTTGGAAAGGTTGATTTCAGAAATATTTATTAGACACTAAGAGTTATTAGTCACTATTCTAGGCCAAGAGGATACAGCTATGAGTTAAACTGACAAAAACACATAGAATGTAATTCCTCAACATAAGTGGCATTGAACAACTTGACATTTTGTAATTTTTACAATGTTAGGCAACACAGCATGGAGAAGAGCCCTCCCCACGTCCTTAGCCAACTCAGAGAAGAGGGGTCAAGGAGACTGGCTCAACTTCTGATCTTCAAACACTGGACTCATTTGTCATAGCACCTTTCTGGAGTAACTTATATTGGTTCTGCTTATCCTGAAAGTCAATTCCAGGTATGTAACTTTAACTTCCCAAGGATGCTCTTGGAGATCAAATGTCTTTACTATAAAGTAAATCTTGCTTTAATAACAAATAGAAATAGAATTAAGGCATATAATTTCTGGCCAGTCAGTCGTTAAGAAAAAAAAAACAGTTAGTTGAAACAAATTAGGATCCACTATATTAATTTAATTGCAAGATGAAAAGCACCTTCTGTCCTCCAGGAAAGCATTGCGATTCTATAGCTTTCCTTGCATGTTTCAATTGTGCAATTTAAATTACCCTTCACCCTGAACCAGAGACAATAAAGTGGGCCTTACTCAGTACATTTTTTTTGAGACTTCTTGACATTTTGTTTGTTTTATCTAATTGACAAAGATAAATTGAATTGGGAAAGAAGCTGTGATTCTCTACTCAGGCAGCATTTGGCTGAAATCGATTGTAAAAACAAAACAAAAAAACCCAAAAAACCCCACCCAACTGTGGAACGGGTGTGCATTTTTAATCTGTGCAGTAGAGGAGGAATCTCTAAATATCTGCACATCTATTGTGCAGTAGAGCACAATAGTGACATTGTCTTTGGTTATTATGGATAAAAACTCAACCTATGCTTCACTTAGTATATGATTTTAGGCATTATCAGATAAGTTGCCTAGATTGTTAGGGCATATCTGTAGAGCTCATTCAGGTGGAGCAAAAAAGATGATATGATGAAAAAACTTCTTCCTGAATCCTAAATCCAACAATCTAAACTCAACACTTACTTTCTCTTTTTCTCTCTGATTCTCCCCCACAATCCTCTCTCTACCTTCTCTTCTCTTCTTCTTTTTAAAGGAGTGAGAAACAAAAATTCTTGCATAGAAATGATTAGTTGCAGCCACTTCCAATAGTTTTACTGCCAGCCCTTTTTTCTTAAGTAAATGACTCTGAGTCTTTGTAAACAATTATAAAGATGCTTATCTTTGGTCAGTTTCCCTTCACTGACTCACGTTTTATCACTGAAACAACCTTGTCCACACATAAACCAGAAGTCTCTTGTCATGAGATGAGATCTTTTATATCGCTCTTGATCACTCCAAAATGGAAAGATTTCCTAAGGACTTGAGTTACATAGCATTTTCATGAAGTAAAGCTTCCCCTCTTCCTGTTCTTCAGTTGAGTAACGAAATTTGGTTAGTTTAACCAAATAAAAACTGTCATTGGCTCACTAAATGGACTAGAAAATTGTACACTAAGTAGAAATTCACTTTTAAAAATTGAAAAGCAGATGAAATTTTCATGTTTGAAAATTAAGAAGGAACATTAAGCATGTCCTTGATTAAGCAAGAATATTTTGAATCTAAGGCCAATATGGAGTAAGTGAGGAGTTGGTCAATATTTTGGGTAAAAGTGGGACATTTATGTCAGTAATTATAAAATCTTGGAAATATATTTATACCTCTTTCTAATGACTTAAATCTCACATTGCATGCCTCTAGCTTACATTTAAAAAGGCAAATCCAATTTTTGAAAGGATACATAATAGTGAATCACCCTACAAGAAACTTAGCTGAATTTCTGATTCCTGCAAAAGCAGTTATAATTCATTTGATCAACATTCCCTACAGCATGTTATTTTAATGAGTAAGTTAACCAGATCTTTCAGGCTTCACTTATAATGGAAATTGGGTCCCAGAAACAAAAGGTATTTATATACTTATAACCAGTTTGAAAAATAGTCAGAACAGGAAGATAATGTTAAACATATTTTATTTATTTATTTCTCTAAATAGTGGTATTTACTTTATAAAGGTCTCTTGTAAGCACAAAAAATAGCTGTAATAATTTCATACATTAATAATAAAATGTGTTTCAATGAAAAGTTAAACTAAGCTAAAGACTGCATATTTAGCAGTTTATAAAGAACTTATTTGTAAGGTCAGAAAATAATTGAATCCAAATAGCCTTTATAATAATCATGACCATTTGTCATGAGCATAAATAGCTTAAAAATGGGGTATAAAAATTTCTAGAGTAATCTCTTCAATTTTACCATAATCATAATGCAAAAGTGTCTTGCAGAGAAATTAAAATCCTCATTTATTATGTACACAGCAAAAGTTCTTTGATGTTAGAGGAAATGTGCAAGTGGCTATTTAAAATGATACTCATCTGCATAGACTTGATGAGGGGATGTGCTGGCTAGTTATTGCTGCTAATAAATCTTTACCAAAAAGTTCAATTTGTACCTCTTATATTGATAGCTTTCTAAAATCTTTGAATTTAAGAACAAATAGGTTGATATTTTTATTTTAACCTGGGGGCTTTTTAGTGATGCCAATCTAAAACATCTCACTTAAGAAGTGTCATTTAATACAAGTGTAAAATGTTTCATTAGCATATACTTATCAGTATCCTTTCTTAAAATGATCATGATACCTGTATCTTATCTTTTTGCTGAAAGGTTTTTTTAAGTCTGGGCTTGGAGCAGCTTATCTTAAATCACATTTGCAGTGAAATGGAGCCTGGGTACAGACAATCTTAAGTCTTGGAGACAGTCAGATCTATCATAGTGATGACCTTCTGAGATGCTCAAAGCTAACCTGCACTTTTAAGACATATATTTTATTGTTTTGTTGCTTTGGATACTACATATCAATGCTTTTCCAGTCGTACAAAATCATCAGCATAAAACATTTCTACTATACTAACCTCACCTTTAGGAGACACCTGCCAGAGTTTATTCTTTGGGGATAATCTTTAGAATTGTAACCAACATATTCATCATGTTCTGTTGAAAACCATCTAAGGAATTTTAATATTGAAGAAGAATAGTTAGCTTTTAAAAACACGGGCACGATTGTTTTTCCTTTATATTAGCCAATTAATACTTTCTGGGTATGCTTATGGTTTAATATTTTTGAATTAAAATATATGATTTGGAAGATAAAACTATTTAAAACAAATGTATTTCAATTAGTAAATTGTGAGGGGTTAGGAATTATGGAGGATGCAAGCTGTTTTGGGAAAGGGAATTGTTAAACCATTGAATCTCAGTAACGGAATCCTGTGAAAAATATTTAACATCTTCAAAAATACGTTTATGAGATTAAGTTAAAGATGAATACAGAATATATATAATAAAATCACAGGTTATTAAAAGTAGACAAAAATAAAGAAGAATATTAAAAATTGTGATCCCTGGATTATGAGATGAGCGTGATTTTTATTTTCTCATCTATATTACACTTCATTTCTGGGGTACTGGGGTGGCTTAGTCAGTAGAGTCCAACTTCATCTCAGGTCATAATCTTGTGGCTCATGAATTTGAGCCCATGTCAGGCTCAGTGCTGACAGCTTGGAGCCTGGAGCCTGCTTCAGAGTCTGTCTCCCTCTCTCTCTGACGCTTACTTGCTCACACTCTGTCTCTCTCTCCCTCAAAAATAAATAAACATTATGGAAAAAAGAGTATATTATACTTCATTTCGTTACTGTGTAGTGGTTAAAAGATAGCTTAGAGTTAAGTCTTAGTCCTACCACTTAACTGGATGAGTTAAGTAACGTCTTAAATCCTCTTTTCCTTACATGTAAAATGGAGATAGTAATATCTCCTTTGTACGGTTGTTGTGATGCCTCAATGAAATATACGTAGAAGTGCTTAGGGCTGTGCTTTGCATACAGTTAAGTGCAAGATAAATGTGGCCTAGAAAAACAGGTTATTACATTTGCAAAGTATATACCATTTTAAAAATCCTCAAATACAATGAATATTTTTAATCTGGGTAATACCTAAAGAATAAAAATAACCACCTTAATTTAGTGGAAGTATATGCATCTTTAAATTATTCTAAGCCAATTTTTCAAACGTAGAACAATTTTTATACCATTTAAGAAGAACATATGCTTGTATGCATGTGTACTCCTTAATAATAGATATTATGAGGGGCGCCTGGGTGGCTTAGTCGGTTAAGCGTCCGACTTTCGCTTAGGTCATGATCTCGCGGTTCATGGGTTCGGGCCCCGCGTCGGGCTCTGTGCTGACTGCCAGCTCAGAGCCTGGAGCCTGTTTCAGAGTCTGTGACTCCCTCTCTCTCTGACCCTTCCCTGCTCACGCTGTCTCTCTCTTTCTCCTAGAAATAAAAATATTTTAAAAAAATTAAAAAAAATAGATATTATGAAAAGTTAAAGATACTATCTAACATTTTCCATTTTTTATTATATTGCACAGCCAACTTTATAAAATTTACAAAGTAACTGTAGAAACATGGAGGTATACAGGTCTTTTCAAATTTGCAAAACTTTAGAAAATCTCTATTTAGATATGAAAAAGTAATCTAAGTGCTATATTAATCATAAACAATTCATGAAACTAGCCATAAATTATTTGTGGTCTATTATGAATACTTCTCAGGATAATGAAACAAAGGATATGTTCTGGTAATCTAGCTGCATGGTCAGAATTTTAGTTTCTGTTTGAAGTGATAATTTGAAAAGAGAAGTTAAAGGGACTACACTATAGCTTTCACACTCTGCAAGTAGAGCATGTAGACATTGATTATTTTTATAGGAGTCCTAGCTATCTGACCGTCCAGATAAATAGGCTCAAATGTGGCTGAGGGATAAGATATGAAATTTAAGTTCGCCTGAGCTTGTTGATGGTAGAAACAGGTGTGAAGAATAAAATAATATGGAGTCACTTGTGTCAAGGGGTTTTAAAATGAAGCCAGGAGCCACTCAAAAGGTATGTCTATGTACCTCCTCTCACAGTGGGGTGATGAACTTTTGAACTGGGCCAAACTGCAAATATGCTTAAAGACACTGCAGGAACATCTGCAACTTGCTACAGTAACATACTTTTGCTTAGTGTTAGCCTTAGCAACCAATTATGTTTAGCCAAGATTAGTTTTCTGCCACCCAAACCTAACAAAGAATTTTGTTATTAAAAACCTTTGATTTTTGTTCCCTAGTGGGACACAGTTTGGATTGCTTCCTGAATTTGTGCCATATGAATTGCAATTCAGACCCCAAATAAATGTTTTTGTTTTATTTCAGTTCTGTCTCTTTTCCTGATTGACAGGGGCCTCAGGATTAGAACCAGAAATGACAAATCAGCATCCAACCGTCTAACTATGACTCCTGCCACCCATTATCCATTCATTTACCTATTTATTCTTTCTTTAAACATTAGTTGAGTCCTATTAATGTGGTATGCATTGCCCTAATGTGACATCCCTCTTTAAAATACAAAGGTGAACAATAAGGACAATGTTCCTGACCTTGGAGGAACTACCATCCCTTAGAGGAATCATACAATAAACAAATGGAGAAAATTAAAGTAAATGCTATAAAAGAAATTAACAGGTGATGTGAGAAAGAGAATAACCATTTGTTGGGTGGGGGAAAGGATGGAAGTTACTTCAGATAGTCTAGTCTGGGAGACTTTTCTGAGTTATGAGAAGGGCCTGGAGAAAAATCATGATATAATATTAAGTGAAACAGGTATGCTAAACTGATTTATACATGTAATAGGACATGGTCAAAAGAAATATATTGGGTTTACATGCACCAACATGGATGAATCTCAAAAACATACAGAATAGAAAAAAGGAAGATGCAAAATTATGTTTCTCATGAACATGTTTCTCATGTTCAAAGCACAAAACAATGTTAATAAAGCAAAATACATATATGATAATGATATATGCCAATTTCAGGATTCTGCTTACTTCTGAAAGAGGGAAGAAATGGAGAGTATGACTTTAAAATGTTTGTTTCTTTAGAAGAAAATAAATTGAACAAAAAACTGAAGTCAAGGAATGATTACATAAATTTTTGACTTTTTACTCTTTTCTATATATTTGAAAAGTTTGAGAAATAGAAAGTTTATATAAAATACAATACAAATGGTATGATCCTGACATTTTTAGTCTTTACTTTTGCCATTTGATTTGATTTGATTTGATTGTCAGTATAGTTAACATACAGTGTTATATTAGTTTCAGGTGTATAATATAGTGATCCAACAATTCTATACATCACCCTGTTCTCACCATGACAAGTGCTCTCCTTAATCCCCACCACCTATTTCACCCATCCTACCATCCATCTTCCTCTGATAACCATCAATTTGTCCTGTATAGTTAAGAGTCTGTTTCTTGGCTTGTCTTTGCCTCTCTTTCTTCTTTTTCCTTTTTATCATTTGCTTTGTTTCTTAACTTCCACATTTGAGTGAAATCATATGGTATTTGTCTTTCTCTGACTGACTTATTTCACTTAGCATTATACTCTCTAACTCCATCCATTTTGTTGCAAATGGCAAGATTTCACTCTTTTTTTATGGCTGAGTTATACACACACAGAAACACACACACACACACACACACACACACCACCTTCTTCATTCATCTATCAATGGACATTTGGGCTGCTTCCATAGTGTGTCTATTGTAAATAATGCTGCTATAAACATAGGGGTGCGTGTATTCCTTTGAATTCGTGTTTTTGGGTAAATATCCAATAGCGCAATTATTGGATTGTAGGGTAGTTCTATTTTTAACTTTTTGAGGATCCTCCATACTGTTTTCCACAGTGGCTGCACCAGTTGGCCTTCCTACAATACTGCAAGAGGGTTCCTTTTTATGAACTGATATTAAAACTAAATCTAAATACTGAGAGTGTGATCCTGATATTCAAAAACTGGAAAGAAATATCTTCAAATGTTAATAAGCATAACCTCTGCATGGTGGGATTGTGAGTGATTTTTGTTTTCTTTATTCTTTGCTCCAAATAGCAATATACTACATGGATTAAGAACATAGGAAAAAAGATTGATCACGAAAGAAGTGGGTAGTCAGAAAGTATATTGTGGAGGAAAAAGAGTAAGATATAGCCATTCTGTTCTTTTGATATTTTGGAGCAATGCCTTATAGCCTTATGCTGTACTAGGTTCCACAGTCTTTTTTTTTAAAAAAGGATATTTATTCATTTGTTGTTTTTCAAACAGCTTTAGTGAGGTATAATTGATATAAAATAAACCTTATGTATTTTAGGTGTACATATATATTTGACATATATATACTCCCATGAAATTACCACAATCACCTCACGAATATATATATCAGCCCCAAAAGTTTTCTTATGTCCCTTTGTTATTCCTTTGTCTCTTCTACCTCTCACTCCCTGCAACCACTAGTCATTGTATAGACTTATATATATCAATGAAATCAGAGAGTATGTACTCTATTATGGCCTTGTCTCCTTTACTCAGCCTCATTATTTTGAGGTTCATCCATGTTATTGCATGTATTAACTGGTTATTTCCTTTTTATTGACAAATAGTACTCCATTGTATGGTTATACCACAATTTGTTTATCTGTTGATGGACATTTGGATTGTTTTCAGTTAAACATTTACGTATAAATCATTGAGTGCCATATTCTTCCATTTCCTTTGGATAAACACCATCTATTTTTAAATGTCTGAAGTAGAAGATCTATTCCCTTGAGATTATTCTGTGACATTTGAGTTCCCATGGTTAAAATACTTTCTGTTAAATTAGACCTAAATTTCCATTTCCTCAAATTGATATATTTAATTAAATTCATCCTTTCACTATTCATGTTTATACTTGAAAAATATTTGTTGACTATTATCATGACTTTAGTCACCACTTTGTTAAATAAACTTCATATTCAGGGTTCTCAATTTTTTTCTTGGATTAGTTAGTCCTTTTAGTTTTTAAATCTCATAGTTGTTCTGATTCTCTGGTATTTAACTTATTCTAGTTTAGGTGACTTATCAATTGCAATGTTTATAAACATGAAAACTGAGTGAAGAGAGCAGTTTTTAATGCTTATTTTTAACTCCACTCTTAATTTTATTCAATTCAACAAACATTTACTTATTGGTTTCAAGGCAATTGATATTGGTAGTAGTAAGATGAATAAGGCAGAGTGACAGAGTGGTTAAAGCAAGAGCTTTGATTTTTGCAGATCTGGAATTGAATCCTGGATCAGTTAGTTCCAGTCTTTGAGGTTTTGAGCAAGCAGCTTTATGTGTCTAAGCCTTATTTCTTCATCTATAAATGAGAAAAGACTAGAATCTCTTTTACCCAGTTATTGTGAAGATTAAATGAAATAATGTAGGTGGGATATTCAATATATCTTTTTTCATCTCACAAACCACTTCCTGTCCCAGAATGAAATAGTCCATTCCCATGTCTATGAAACTGCAAACCAATCAAGGCCTTAAGTGAACTTCACTGGAATTTCCCTCTTATTTACCATGCCCAAAATGTCCTTCAGTTGGAAGTATGGAGAGGTCCGTACACTCATGAGTCCCTAAGTACCAAGGTGGTTTCTACGGCTATTGATGTACTTGCTTTCATGATTCCTTTCCATGTTCATGACTTCACATTCCCCTCCATTTACATTAATCATTTTTTTCTTGCCCCCAGTTGCTTAATAGAGTAAGAATATTCATGGTAATAAAAGAAAAGGTCTTTGAAAGCCAGCCATTTATTGATGAGCATTAATTTGTTTACACAGCTGGAATCTATTAGGATTTTAGTGAGTCAGTAAATAAAATCCCCTTTCCCAACCAATTGTGGGACACATTTAGATCGAAATGCAGAAGAAGAATGCAGGCCAAATATTACTTGTTTTGTTACATCGACAAAGCTGATTTCAAATTGTGCCTTTAAGTACAGCGGGGAATGTGCTTGTTAATAATCCTTTATCCTTAGCCCCTACCCCCAGTATTGGCACATTGGACAATCGCAGGATTCCCTTACTGGAGGAGACTCAAGTGCAAAGAGGAGCAGTACAGAGAAAACTCTCTCAGCCTCCTATCAAATCTCTGGAGGTTCTATGGGTGCCATAGAGCATGCTAAGATCAGAGGATTGTTTTTGAAATTCTCCATTCAGAAATTTCATTTATTTCTTCTTCCCCTGGGGGAGGGGTAGGAGGTAAAGACAATGTTCACCTAGGTAGAGTCCTCCTACATGGAAACATAAGGAATATGGATAAATTGTCCTTCTTTCCTCCCAAAAGAGTTTCCTACAGTTCATGGAATACATCAACTTTCAGAGTCAGGGAGTGATGAGTTCTTGTCATATTGGGTGGTTGCATGAAACCATGTCCCTCCATATTATGTCCCTTGAGTCTGGGTCCTGGTTTGTTTGTTTGTTTGTTTTTTCTCCTTTTCCCTCAGCTCTAGGTGGAGTACTCAACACCACAGAGCACAGAGTGCTTTAGAGTGATTTTATTCTTGAATAAAGAGGATATGGCAAAGGATAGAGATAGGGGAATTTGTCTTTGGTTGTCCTGTCAGGAGGGAAATGCCTAATCTTAACAAAACATTCCTCTGCTTTCAAGACTTTCCGTTGGCATTGGAGGGGACCTCTCACTCACTTTCACATTCATTGAGAACTTCCAAGAAAGAGCATGTTTCTTTTCCCTCTGCACGTGAAGATAGCATTTCTGTTTCACACAACTCTTTTAAAAAGGAGACAAAAAGATATAAGGTTTAAAACCTGCCAGTTTCAGTGTTTGAAGCTTTCACACAGTTTGCTCTGCTTAAGTAGTTGATATCAATGGATTGCAAATCAGCTCTATTCTGGAGAAAGGAAGATTGTCAAGAAATTGCTTCACTGTTGAGCCATCTGACTTTAGCTTTACCTTAATCATGTTCCAGCACTGATACTCTATAAGGAAGTTTTTAATCCTTAAAAGTGCTTTAATAAGAAACAAGAAAAAAAATCAATGTTTCATAGAGGTTTATTTGTAATTTTCCCTTGTGAAGCTCTGATCTTTAAGTTTGGAGATTTGGGAATATCTATCATGCAAGAATAATATGTGGATTATTTCTATCCCCTGAGGATCAAATGAGAAAAATATAAATATTACTGTGATACATCATTTTGTATCAAATTAAAGTATGGGATTTAGAAGCTAAATTCTAATCCTTACAATTATTTACAATCTATATTACATGCTATATAGCAGAGAGAAAACCTGATCATTTTGATTTGAAATGCAGCTTTTTCCCTCCAATTTCTTGCATAATGATTGAAATGGTAGAGTTTTATCTCTGCTAATTTCCTGAATCTTATTCATCATTTTCATTTTTATGATAACCACCATTAGGGATCAAAGTGGTGCTACTTTTTCCCCAAAACAAATGTCATCCTTTATCTTACCTGGTTCTCTCTCTCTCCTCCTCCCTCCCTCCTTGTTTTTCCCCCTCTCTCTCCTTTCCCCCTCCCCCCTCTCTCTCATACACGCACGTGCACACACACACACACACACAATACAAAAATATATAGGTTAAGTTATTGCTATGAGTATAAAATGACTATTATTTTATTCATATCCAGTAGTTTTCCCCATTTTGTTTCTGTGGTAAATAGTCTCAATCTTGGCATATGACTTTCATACAAAGAAACTCTGCACTGTGTCTCTTAATGTCACATGCTTTTGCTAAGGAAGAAAAATCACAACTTGATATATGGTGTTAGTTCACTCATCAATTAAATAAGCTTCATCTAAAATGCTTCAGTAAGTTCTAATTGCTCATTTATAAACAATCTTTGATAAAAGCAACATTTCAGATGACAGGCATTAATGACTTACTACTAGTAGAAAAAAGTATTCTGATCTTTTTCATGATTCAAAAGCAAACAAATCTCTGGTTTTCCCCAGAAAGAGAAATATGATCTGTTTTAATGTTTTCCTGTACTCACTAATTGTTTTAAGTACAGGAAAACATTGATTTGGAGAATTCAGAGTCACTTATGTCATGGGTACTTCTCCAGGCCAATTAAGCTTAGAAATTTAGTTAGGATACGAAATAATCATAAGTCTATTGTGTGGAGCAGAGAAAACTCTCTCAGCCTCCTGCCAAATCTCAGGAGGAATGGGTGCCCTTTTGTAGGGTCTTATTTACTTCTAGCTATTAGATGATCCTAATTTATCTTGGTTTCCAGCGTATGCCCGGAGAGACCACGTGCCACAATCCAACATCCTCTTAAATTCTGTAGCTATTCCAGAGATCCCCTGCACAGCTGGGAGGCTTCTTTATTTCTACACTGACATTCTTGCACTTGCCTGACTTTTTTCCCCCTCACGGAAAGGTATAGAATGCACTCAAGGATGTAGTAGATATCTTAAGACTTTTATTTGGAGTTTGATATTGACTTTAAGATCTGACAACTACATTAAATGAAGAGAGATGAGTTACTTGTTAACAGGCACATCCCAGCCCCATGCAAAGGCATCATGCTTGGTTTCTATTTGCTGTCCCAATAGAGGCAGAGACTGGATGGGAACAAGACATTTTTGCAAAGCTTTAAAATTGCTGTATCTCTGATAAACTGGAGATATTTTACTTGGTCATTAATCCTGAGTCCAGGGCCCTATTTAGCAAAAACAGTTACATGGGCAAACAGGAAACAATTTTCTACTTTTAAGCGGGTACAATGAGTGCCTAAAGAGACTAACCTGACAAGTGGTAAATATTGGTTTATATCATGAGAGAGGAAGCTTTTATTGATGTTATGTGGTAAGTCATTGTGAATGCCCTTCCCGAGGGCATATGACAAAGGGTTGATCCTAAATTATTTTCCATTAATGTAAACTTCTCTGATTAACTCATCTGTCTCTCAACTATGAACCCTTTATAACATTGTTTTCACTATCTAAACCTTAGACTCAGTGAATAAAAGCTCCTTGTCAGCCCAAATTATTTTCCATGGTGAACAATACTCTGTCACATTTTAGGAGTATTGGTTTCCCGGACTGTACTTCAGATACAGCTTTGAATTTTTTTTTTTTTTTTTCTGTTCGTAGCTCATTTTTTGAGACTTAATTGACACATAACGTTATATTAGTTTCAAGTATACAACATAATGGTTTGATATGCGTATGTTCTGCAAAATGATTACCACGATAAAGAGGAGGACTCTTTACCACAGTACTGCTGCTGCCTCTGGGACAAGTCCAAGGATGGAGCAAATACCCTCCTCATCTTTCATTTCACCTGGGCAAGTGCAGATCCGATCTCTTCCTATAGCATATAGAGGAAGTCTCTGGAGAAGTTAACTTGCTGTGCTCAGATAAAACTGTGCAGCACCCTCAGGCAGTCTATATTCCTTCCTAGCAGTGGTGGGATCCAGGAGCCCCCTGAAAACTGCTAACTTTCCTCCTCCCCCCTCTGTCGGAATACATCCCTAGGGTTAAGGCTGTTGTTTGGATATTAGCCTGCTATTTCTCTTCGAGGCAAGAAAAGTATTTACTGCAGCTAAGATAAAATGTCTCTAATAGAGATGTCCCTGATTGTCTAAAGAGCCATGATTTCCTAATGTTCTTAAGTAACAGGAACACTACATGTCCAATACCACGCTAGCAGTGGGAGCTGCCCCAGCACTGGAAACGCTGCCCCACGCTTCGAGCAGAAACCCCAGTCGCAGCTCACATCTCACCACACTGTTCACAGCTCACAGAACTCAGAACGAGAAGGAAAGAGACGGTCGTCGAGCTGTGCTTATATGTTAGCTATTCTGAGGCACATTTGGTGAATTGCAGAGAACTATTCTTTGGGTATAGATAATTCAAACTCCTGGATTTGAGTATGCTCTGGGTTCAATGTTAAAATTCAAATATTATCATATGTTTGAGTTACAACATGAAATAAAAACATGGTTTCATTTCTCATAATTATTAAAATTTCTAGTTTTATTAAACTTATTTATGTTAACCTCATTGGCTTTCCTCAATTCTCTTTCTTTTTGTAGTTTATTAACAGCGGTTTTCATTAACCTTGTTAGTATTACTACTATTGATGAAAGCAGACATTCACTGCATTCTCACTATGCATTCAGCTAAACAGTTTATGTACATCCTCACTGCATCCTTTCAATCACTTTAACAGGTAGTTACTATTACAATACTTATTTTATAGATGTGGACTCCGCAGTGCAGAGATGTTAAGCAGTTATGACCACACAGCTATGAAGAGGTAGAACAAAAATTCAGACCCAAGTATTTTTGACCAACTCCATATTTTGAGCTCGTAGTATGTATGTAAAAATTAATAGATTAAACTAATCTAAACATACCTATTAATATGTACATATATGAATAATAACATTTCTTTTCACCTTGGTACTAGGATCTGCTTAATTGGTTTATGAACGTTTGCCACTAAGAAAATTTAAAAAAAATGTAATGTTTATTTTTGAGAGAGAGAGAGTATATGTGAATCAGGGAGGAGAAGAGAGAGGGAGACGCAGAATCCAAAGCAGACTCCAGGCTCTGAGCTGTCAGCACAGACCTCAACATGGGGCTCAAACTCACAAACCTCGAGATCGTGACCTGAGCCAAAGTCGGACACCCAACTGACTGAGCTACCCAGGTGCCAGCACTAAGAAAATGTAAACAGTGATCATTGTATTTTTTTTACAGGTAAATTTAAATATTAGCTATTATGCAAAATCAAGATTTTGTAGAATTAAAAAACACATTAATTTTCACTAAAGTTTTAGTCATTGTTTTCTGCTACTAATAATAGAAACGCATTAAGCACACTGTTGAAGAAAAGAACACTCTTAAATTGTAATATGACAACTTGCATTGTATCTTTTCTTCTTTCTTCAGATTTCTTTGGTTGCCTTATCTAAATATTCTTTTTAAAAATTGTTTTTTTACTGTTTATTTTTTTTGAGAGAGAGAGAGACCGAGACAGAGCACAAGTCAGGGAGGGACAGAGAGAGAGGAAGACAGAATCCAAAGCAGGCTCCAAGCTCTGAGCTGTGAGTACAGAGCCCAGTGTAGGAATTGAACTCATGAACTGTGAGATCATGACCTGAGCCAAAGTCAGACACTTAACGGACTGAGCCACCCAGGCGGCCTTGTATTCTTAACTGCACATATTTAAAAACAACTAGCGTATGTTAATGTGTCCTTAAGTAGGTCCCCAGCTATTAGCACTCTGCCTGGCTCACAGTGAGTGACTCATAAATATTTGCTGCATTTTACTGAAGTACAATCTAAAACATGGAATTGAACCCTTCTACAAATTTGTAAATAGACAAAAATCAATCTCTTGTAGAAAAACACCCAAATATTTACTTAAATATGCTTATCTATTTATAGCACTTTTTGGAAGTAGTTTAAGTAAGTATCCCTAAACAAAAATTCAGAAACATTAACTGATTTTCATTATTCTGCCACTTTGCCTTCAATCAATGTATATGGCATACATTTTCAGGATAGTCGATGTTTAATAAATCTTGCTTACTCGTAGGCATATATCTGTCTAAACGAAATTTATGAGAATGTGCCCAAATTTATTTTATTTTAATTTATTTGAAACTCACAGTGAATTGTATTTAGTTTAAAGATCAAACATTTGGATGCTCTGATTTTTCTGTCATGTACACATGCCATTTTTTTCTTAGCTAAAACTAGAAATGGAAAAGGCAAAAATACCGTGAGAACAGCAGTTTTCTTGTGGCATTTCCAGCTCACTGGAAGTGGAGTATACTGGAAATCATGGGAGACAAGCCTTTCCCAAGGGGCTCTAAGTCCAGTGACACTAATCCAAGACGTTTGGTTTATTTAAAGCAGTCCTTTTAGGCTCATCTATCACCAGTCTCAAGACCCTGAACAAAACCCCTCACAGTCCAGGGAATTATACACACGTTCTGGCAGTCTTCTCCCTCTACGTGGAGTTAGCGTCCAAATGCACAATCATTTTCCTTTCAACAAATATGTAATGGATTTTCATAACTCTGAACGATGGGTCTCCGAGTATAAGTTTGCTTTTCATGTCCTGTGTGGAGCTTTGGACCACTTTCCGATAGCAGAAGGGAAACTGAACTCCCTTTCAAGCCATCAGTGTTTTTATTTCCTTCCCTTTTCAATTTAGCTGTTGTGACATGTTAGCACCACTGCCAGTTCTAGGGGAGGGTACACAAAATAATTTGAAACACCAGGGATGTGAACAGTACATTTGGGGTTTCTCAGTCACCAAGATTTCTTTCAGTTTAAAAAAAAAAAAAAGAATACTTTTCTTTTGGCCAAAGAGAAGCAATTGAAGGCCAAAAGCATGTATTTAGTAAGAAGGAAATTTAATTTGCTTCAATAAACATTTTCCAAGCACCTATTCTGTGGCAGGTCCTGAGGATTCTAAAATGATTGAGACACAAGTAGGTGACATTTTGTGAATGTTGATTGTTTGCCAGGAGGTCTTCTAAGTCCTGAACATATATTATTCCATAAAAGCCTAACAACGACCCCATAAGGTAAGCACTAGTATTGATCCTATTTTACAGGGACCATCTGGGTGCAGCAAAGTCTGTTAACTCACTTAAAGTTGCACAGGTAGAAAATGGCACTGGTATTCAACCATGTAGACTATCTTTAGACACTATGCCTTTAATCATAGACTGTCTCAAAATATTGGCATATTAAGGTGAAAGAGAGATTAGGTAACACTCTGAAGGGGTGGAGGGTAGAGGAGATTGTTGGGGAGGCTTTAAAGAAGAAATATTTGGGTAGATATAGAAAGGTGGGAATGAAATTCACCACATAGAACAGTTTAGATAGGGGGATGGGATGGGGAAAGTTTTATGAGAGAAGAATAGCATATGTAATAGTAGAGTGATGTTCTGAAAACCACAAATGATTTTGCATTTCTGAAACATAAGACATCAATGTGGAGGGAGGTGGAAGAAGTGAGTCTAGAGATATAGGCAAGTGCCAGTTCACAGGGGACATCATATGATATGTTAAGGAGATGATATTTTATCCTACAAATTAGTATTTCTCAAGTTTCCTCTTCACTGTACCCTTATAGACAGAGAGAGAAGTAAACTCTGATGTTGTGGCACTGTAGTTCACACAGTCCAAAGTCCTAATGTGGGAAAAACTGGTGAAGCCTATGGTTCTGCTTAAAATTTATGAAAATTACATAATACAGTTGTGTTTATTTTAATATTTAAATTCTTTCTCATTTAAGAAAATCAACATTTTAGAATGTTGTTTAGAAAGATCTCATTATGTCATTCTTGATTTTTATAGTGTTTGAAGGTATTTTCTTCTGGAACTTGAAAATAATACATGTGTATTATAAAACAACCTATAAAATTCAAGGATGTTATTATAAAAAATACAGAAACTAGTAAGTATTGGTAAGGATGTAGAGAAATTGGAACTTTTGTGCATTTTTGGTGGGAATGTAAAATGGTGTGCCTTTCTGCAAAACAGTAGGGAGGTTCCTCAAAAAAGTAAAAATAGAATTACCATATGATCCAGGAATTCTAGTTCTGGGTATATACCTCAAAAGAATTTAAAGCAGGAAGTCAAAAAGATATTTGTACACCAATGTTTATGAAGCATTTTTGACAATAGCCAAAAGGTGGAAACAATTCAACTATCCATTAACAGATGAATAGATATACAAAATGGACATGTACATATGATGGAATATTATTCAGCCTTAAAAAGGCTTAAGACTTAACGACTTAAAAAAACTTTAAAAGGCTTATTTAAAAGGCTTTAAAAAGTGATTGGCTTATTTCAGCTTTTAAATATTCTGGTGTTATAAGGCTATGATAAAACCAAAAGAAGTCGATTTTCCTAAAATTCTTTATTAAATGATCAACTACTTTCCCCTCATTAGTTGATGATGCTTCTTTATCATGAATCAATTATACATTTTTACTAGGGAGTATACCAGGACCATGTCTTCCATCACATGGACCTATATGGATGGAGAAGTTATGTAGAGCTAAGAATATTGACTTTGAATAAATTGGCCTCTGTTGAGTCAAAGGACCACAGTTTCTAGTTGTGTGGACTTACGGAAATTACTTAGTCTTTTTTGGCCTTGGTTTTTCTACACAATAGAAATGACAATATTAGCCACCTCATGGGATTGTAGCTAGATTTGGAAGGAGAAGCCTTGCAAAAAAAATAGTGCTTAATCAATGCTAGCTATCAGTGCACTGCAATTTAGCAGAGTTATATATATGTATATGTATCACAAATCTGTCTTGACTCCATTGTAATACATTCAGTTCCTACAATTTTCAAGCACTTCCTTATAGGGAAGTATTGAGGCTGAGATTATATGATTGTGTAGTTTGCAGAGCTCTTTTGAGTATGTTATTGATTTCCTTTTGATTCACACAATAATTCTAAGATACAAGATACTTTTTCTCCCCTGTGGAGATGAGGAAACTCTTAAAGGTCACAAAAACTTTAAGGCAAAGATTTGGGACTTCTGCTAAATGCATCTGACTTCCAAAATCTGTGCTTTTTCTGATTTATCATGCTGCCTCTGGGAACAGAATCTCTTTTATCATACTGCTGTATAAACTGTGAACAGAGTCTTTTTATTTAGGAAGGCATTTATTTTAAGCATGAAAAAAATCTCATACTTCTAGGGCAGTCCACATGTCCCTAACTGAAATATCTCCTGAAGTATGAACAAGAGAGATTAAAGACACCACTGGAATACTGTAAATAATGTATGAGGTGCTTGATTTATCCGTCTATAAAATTTCAGGAGGATTAAGGAGTCTTACTGTGAAAGTGGTGTCGAAACTAATTATAACACCTGATTCAAGACAGACATTCTTCAGACTTCTTTCTATCAGGTGGGAGCTTTCTTGGCAGCTTGCTCTCATCACAAAAAGGTGTTGTGAGAAGCTGATTTTTCTCCGAGCAGCCAAGTTGTGCTAAAATTTCCAGAGAGGGAAAAGTGTTTTTAAAGCTCTTCTCAGTTATTAAATAATTGGAAACCTTTTGCTGAATATAAATTAGCTCTTTCTACTTTTCCTGCCCTGGTCTGTCATGTTATCTAACCTTTAAGTATAATTGAATCTTCCAGTTGAATCACACAAAATAAATTATGTATGTATGTATGTTTAATTATTAAGAATTGTAATTATAGAGGCACCTGGATGGCTCAGTCGGTTAAGCATCTGGCTCTTCAGCTCAGATCATGATCTCATGGTTTGTGAGTTTGAGCCCCACATCAGGCTCTGTGCTGGTGGTTTGGAGCCTGCTTGGAATTCTCTCTCTCTCTCTCTCTCTCTCTCTCTCTCTCTCTTTCTCTGTCCCTCACTCCCCTACTCATGTGCTCTGTTTGTCTCAAAGTAAATAAATTAAAAAGAAAAAGAATTGGAATTACAGTAAAAGTGCTATTTCTTGCCTTTATTACCCAGAATTAGTCATTCCTCCACAAATTTTTTCCATGTTTCCAACTTACTGAGGAAATTCAATCATCAAGTTTAAAATGTCATATTCAAACTAAAGGTTAAGTCAAAATCTATATAATCATAAATCTTTTTTGGAATGTGCAACAGTCAACTCGGAAATAAGTTTCCATTTATTATGCAAAAATCTAAAAAGCTGAAAGAATTTAATTTAGTTCCCAAAGAAATTTACCATATAGGGATAGGTTAGCTAAGTCATCATATAAATGAGATTTCAAGTGTCTGTAGCTAGATTTTTTTCTTAAGCTGTAATTTCTTAACGTGCTACTGAATATATTGATTTATACAGCCATGTAATTTATTTACTGTAGTGGACAGTTTTGTTTTGTTTTGTTTTTGTTTTCCAGTTTGCATTAATTTTTCTTTTGTTACCAGTATCTCTATTATTTTCTGAAGAACCACCCCTATACTCTATGTGGCTCTCTTAGTATGAATTCCATCTTGGGCTCTGAGTATGAGCATGTTATTGAAGACTGGGTAGAGAACCTTAGCTTCCTTGGCCAGAGTGATTGCTTCAGCAATGAACATGTGGCCCACTGGAAGCTAATGGCATCCAGTAAGAGTTTTTCTGGGACTTCAGGGAGAGAAAGGTACTCTTTTCCTCTAGGCTTGAGAGAGCATAGACCTTTAGCTGTTGGCAGCTATATGTGACATCAGAAGCAGTCTGACAGTGAAGCCAAGATGCAGGGAAACAGTTAAGACTGGAATGTAGCTGGGTTCTAGTGACTCATTTGAAGCCCTGGTTCAACGAGGTATGCAAACCAACCCTACTCTTGAACATTAACCTGTTGACTTGATTGCTAAATATTTATTAAGAATTATTTCAAAGACTTTATGATACAAAATACAGTATGTATTAGCAAATACACTACCAAAGCAGAGTGCTATAAGGGGAAATTATGGATGCCTTGGAAGGGTCAGACAAGAAATTCAGAGGGAGGTGATCTATTCTAGTTGAGTCCTAAACGAAGAGCAGAGAGTAGTGTTTGGAGGATTGTGACTGAAGGAAGGGATGGCTGTGAATGGTCTTTAGAAATTAGCCTATGCAAAACCCTAAAGACCAGAGTAAGGACGTCAAATAACATTGAGTAATTGACTATGGTAGGACCACACATTAAAGAAATGGGCAAAGAGTTTTGGAGTCCTGAGAAATCAAGCTGGTGGTAAGCAGGAGCAAGAGGAAGGAGATCTTTATATGCCATCGTTTTAAGCAGAGATCTTGTGTTTTAGAAATAGGACTCACAGCTGTGTGGAGAAGTGGTTTGAGAGGCAGCAAAATTGAAGGTGATTAAATTTGGTGGGGAGAGATAATGGCCACATGGTCTGATGTGGCGGCTCTGTGAATGGAGAGAATCAGATGGACTTCAAAGAGATTTTGAAAGGATGAAAAATCAAGCCTTCTAATTGGTTGGATGTAGGAAAAATTCAAGATGTGTTAGAACAAACTGAAATATGAGATAAAAGTTTGGTAGTGAAGTACTCCTCCAATACTGAAGTTCTGCTCTCTGTGAAGGAACTGCCCCTTCTTTTGTGGCTGTTCACATTAACAGCCACCCAATTGTTCAGCCTCATCCCATTATTTTTCTTTTTTTTGCCTGCTGGGGGCATATATTACTGTTTGCTGGCAATCACGACAACAGAAGTCTCCTATGTATCAATATAGAACACAGAGAGGGTACAACTTATTATTGGAAAACTACTAACAGATTTGCATTTAAGGTAGTATAAAAGTGACTACAAAGTCCAGACAGAATTTCACATCATTTAACACAGGAAAGGAGAAAAAAGAACAGTAACTTCTCTTATCTCAAGAGACAAATGATGTATATGTGATTGCTACCTTCTTCAAGACTCCTGTGTTCATTTTAGAGGTGGGTGTTTACAATTTCAAAGGTCAGAAGGCCTGTGACCTTACATTTTAAAATCAAAAGGTTAGGCCTCTTCTTGGGCCTATTATGTTTTTAAGGAGACATCGTAAGAATGGGAGAGTAGGGAGACAGCCACTTCCCTTTCCTTCATTAAACAAAAAAAATTCCTAACTTTACTCTAGTTTCACCAGGCTCTCCCTGATTATTACATCCCAGCTGGTTCAGCCTGCCTCTGTTTATTCCCTGAATTCAACATCTGAGATTAATGTTGATATTACCTAACCCAGATTTAAGGGTAAAGGACATATGAGACCCTAAGTTCCTGACAAGTTCAGAGAATTCCAAGATCCCACTCGAGTTTTTGGTTGACTTAGTAGATGCCAGAAGTCCTATCATGTTTATTGATTGGGTGCCTCCAAGTGTTTGATCAAATGTGTTACCAACCAAATGACAACATTCAATTCACCCTGGAGGGACAGGTCCAGTTTCTATGAACAAGAATGATACCAGGCAATGCATGCTTGTTTCTTCCTCTCTTCTCTTCCCCTGTCTCCTAGCATCTAAGTTTCTTAATAAACTGCTGAAATGGGCATGTCCCAGGGAGAAGAAAGTAGGGTGAGACTGAGGAAAGTTTATTTTGTTATCTTCTGGTTCATTTTACATGTCCTTTCAAGGATGTGTATCAGAAAGGTGGAGAGGGGTGCATCCTATTCAGGTAAATAGAAATTCTTCCTCAAGTCAACAACCTTCTCACATTACAGTGAAATAAGGCAGTGGTTAGTGATCTGCCATCTCTAGTTGATTGGTCTCTGGGTTCCACCTGATGCTTCCCCTACTGAGAATCCTAAGGGTGATCTTGGCTGTCTTACAGAAGCTACTCTGCATGGTGACTGTGGTGAGATGCTAAGCAGCAACTGCTGCTATCACTTTGGGATGTTATGCTTGGCCAAATATCCCCTGGTTGGCTCTAAAGGTCATGGCATTTGGATGCTGGAGGAGGTGGTCTGCAGCACTGCTTTCACAAGTAAGGACTTTTATTGATGATGTCATAGGGAGACCAAGGAAAGGATTTTATTTGACATCACAAAAAAAGCCTTCCTAAAATATCTCTTTAAGCAGTCTTTCTTTCTCCAAAGTCTTTTGCCTATATGGCATCTGTCACATCTCTCATTTCTCTCCATGCCTTTCCTTTTATTACTTTCATTTTCTCTTCCATACCTCCCTTTTGACAACCCATTTCAGCCTTCTCTCATTTCCATTTCCTCTGGGTCCATCTATTCTTTTCCTTTTCAATTCCTTTGTCTTCTCCAAAATGTATCCCTAAGAGTTATATACCTCATTCTTAAGCTTGAAAAACACCAGAATATTAAATTATTGTCATATTTTGTACTATACATATAAAAGCATATATAATAAAACAATATATACCTAATATATAAGTATAAATGAATAAATCCATAAATAAATTTATATATGTAATCGTTTGGAATCGAACCTTGATGAGATGTAGTACTGGAACATGAAGTGTTTTTTTTTTTAAAATTAACGCTTCTCAATCCAGTGGTGTCCTTTAAAAAATACAGTGAAACTTTCTTCTAGCAAGTTTTTTGCTGTTCATCATGTGTTAATCAGGCAGTGGAAGGTACCCATCAATAACAAAGTGCCCTAGGTTTGACTTTCAACTTAAATTTATCTCCAAGGCTCAGTTTTCTTATCATTAAAGTGGGAGAAGTAATCTCCATAGGATTGTTTGCAAGACTGAATTTGTGGCATACAAATATATGGTAAATATTCAGCAATCTTAATTTCATTTCTCTTTTTTACCTTGGTTTTCTCTTGTTTGAAAAGGAAAAATAGGCATTTGGTTTTCTTTTCCAAAGAACTTATGTAAATATGACATAAAGGTAAACTTAACAGGTTTGAAACATTTATGCTATTTAACTTCAGATGTTCAGTTTTAATTGTTGCTGTTGGAGAGAGTGTTATTTTTTTCATAGTAATACTTTTCTCCATGAAATCTGTTTGGGTCGTTTAACTTTATTTCAATCATCCTGCCCAAAATAATACTACTTGTTAGTATTGTTAATCCAAATTTACTTTATAGCTATTTACTTGGGATGGATTTTGTTTATGAACTCTCAAAATGTCCAAGAAATAAGGTAATTTTGGCAATGTTCTGGATTCGTGGAAGTTTCTCTTTGGAACTGAATAAATCTGCTTATTTCTTTTCTTATTTACTACACCTGCGAGCTGAAAGCCTCTGATAATTAACTTTTTATCACTTTAATTTGGATTGCAAACTGTTTTGGTAATTAAAAGCAGATGGCAAAAGCTGGAGAAAAATGTGTAGCAGCTGATTAGTGGAAATAAATGAATTTGGAGTTATTTCACTTCCAGATAATAGATGGGTCAAACACAGTTTATACTTCACAGTGTGTACTTTTAGAGTAATTCCAAACATGATGTTTGATAATGTATCGAGAAGTAGGTGTTTGTTCTTCATCATCTTTTGCCCTCTGTCCTATGACAGAATGCTCACTTTCCTTGAACAGCACATGTGCCAACACATTAATTTCAGCTCAACCTGGTTACTTGGGCCTCCAGTGGCTTCTTGATAAGGATTTGCTTTGCCTCAGGGTATTTGAGGCTAAGCATTATATGTTGCTAGAATTTTTCTTTATGAAGCTTATTGTTGGCTCTCAAAGCCAGCATTCAGCAAAGTTCAGCCATATAAAGTTCATCTGTCAGCCTAACGATTTTCATTCTGATGCTGAAAAAAAGACTTCACTGGGTAAAATGAAGTTGTTCAGCAGGTTAGACTGGTTTTAAGCACCTTCTCAGATTAATGTTAATTAAGATTCTAATCCCACTACCCTGGAACTGTCAAACCAACTTGAAAGGTGTAGGTGACTCTCTAATTTCCATAAACTTTCATTAGAGAAGCTACATGGCCATAAAGGCTAAAGGATCTAGCCCTAAATATCAATCCATCAAAGTACTGAAAATTCATGTTCCATGAATAAAAGTCACCAGAAGCAACCAAATCTTTTCATAGAGTTTTTTAGTCATTCTCCGAGAAAGTCTGCTGGTGTACAAAAGTTAGAGAATTAAAAAACATGTCATAGCCTCTCCTCTTCAGGGCAATCATCCTTTATTCAAGAATTTTATCAACTTTTGGGAATAGCTCTATTTTTTTTTCCTTTGTAGATTTTTGTCCTGATAGAGAAGGTGGTACATGATACCAATTCTACTATTTATTATTAAAGATTTCATGAGAATCCATCTGCATGTGTTGAATTGTGTCCTCCCCCCACAAAAGATACGTTGAAGTCCCAAACTCCAATACCTCAGAATATGATGCTATTTGGAAATAGGGTCTTTGTAGATTTAAACAAATTAAGATGAACTGATTAGGATGCGGTCTAATCCCATACAACTGGTATCCTTATAAAAGCAAAATTTGGACAAAGGCACAGGGAAGGTGATGTGATGATGGCCTTAAGATGGCAGAGGCAGAGATTGGACTGAAGCAGCTGGAAGCCACGGAATGCCAAGGACTGCTGCTCAGAAGCTAGGCAGAGGCAAGGCAGGATTCTATCCAGTGTCCCAGAGAAGCATAGCCCTGCTGACACCTGGATTTGAGAATTTTAAGCCACCTAATATGTGGTACTTTATTATGGCAGCTATAGCAAAATAATACACAAACTGTTGCCATCATGAAAATCTTTCTTTGAGAAGAACATCTGGAAGAATAGATGAATAATAGAGAATATAATGCTCTGCTTATTAAAAGATATGCTTTAAGTGTTGATTTAAATTCTAGTTAGTTAATATACAGTGTAATATTGGTTTCAGGAGTAGAATTTAGGGATTCATCACTTACATACAACATCCAGTGCTCACCACAACAAGTGCCCTCCTTAATATCAATCATCCATTTAGCTCGCAATCTGTTTAACAGAATTTTTTAATGAGAGATTTCTATTATTAATACGAAACACTACACATACTCATTATGGAAAATGGTAAAAGCAGATGGGTGGTCTAAATCGGCCCTTGCCAATACAGTCTATTCTCTACAGAGCAACTGGAATGAACTAGTTAAAATACGGATTTTGCCTCCTCTCTCATTAAAATCCTTCAGTGGCTTTCTATCTCTTTCAGAGCAAATCCATAGAATACAGTGACCCATTTAAATCATTATAGCAGTGGCCCTCAATAAACTGAGGGCATTTGAAAACTGCTGCTGTCTGGTTCATCCAAGCAAATTCCAGCAGAATTTCCAAGGGTGCAGACTGGGCACGAGTATTTTGAGAATCTCCCTCAGGTGATTCTAAGATGCTACTACTCTAAGATGCGAGAACCACTGCCTCTCACAATTTCTCCTCCCCACTCCTGAAACCCCTTCTCTTGGCCCCTGTTATCGCTTAGACTTCATCTTCTACTGGCCACACTGGCTTCCTTGCTGTACCTTATAAACCTCAACCACGTTCTCACTCACTCTTTGTTCTTGCACCGCTTCCGCAGGCACCCATTCACACAACTGGCTCCTTCATTTCTTTCAGGTCTCTGCTCAAGGAAACTTTACTGGTGAAGCCTTTTCTGACTCCTTAAAAAGATACTCCCCCCATTCCATCTGCCCTAGTGTTCCTTTCCCCTTTCTTTATTTTTCTTTATATCATTTACCAATCTTTGACATATTATGCTCTTGCTTATTTTTTAATTGCCTGCCACCCCCAATTGAACGTAAGCTCCCTGAGGGCAAAGACACTTATGTTGTTCACTGTTACATCCCTAGAATAATGTATGACAGTAGTAGGCATTTAATACATGTTTCTTGAACAGATCCATGAATTATGATCGGATTGGGAAAGTGCTAAAGTGTGAAATGAAATCATGTCCTAGTGAATACAGGTAAGATTTCCTTCAACTCGGGAGTTAACTTTGCCTATCATAACTGTTAATCGTCCTATTATAATAAAAGAACATAAGGAATTCATGAACATTCTGAACTATCTTGAATATTCTCCTAACATTTCTATGTCTACTTCCCAGTCATTTACTTTTCTTCATATTTTAATCCTCTGCTTTTCCTCTTACTTGAAAACTCTGGATCAGTCTTCATCTTCATCCTTTACCGATACTTTGACTAATGGTGTTGGCCTACCTATCCCTCCATGTTCTTTTCTGCCCCTGATGACTTCAGTGGTTCTCACTTAGGCTGCCATTTAGAATATGTGGAGACTTTAAGAAAATACCAACATTGGGCTAGTTTCCAGCTTATATGAATTAAATAGGAATCTGAGCTGAGGCTCAGGCATTGGTTTAAAAAATTCCATGGCTAATTCTAATGGACAGCCAGAATTGAGAACCGCAGAAAGATGTTGAGAGCTTCTCAGATCATGGTTCAATTTTTTTCCTGGGTTTTGGGGAAGTAATATAAAAAAGATGTAAGTTAGCAAGATAGAGAACTGTGGAAATTAAAGTCAACCAGGGAGAGACTAGAGGGAAAGAAAAGAGTCCGTTATCGCAATACTCTAGGCAAGTGAGGAGCATCTGAATTTCGGATGCTGGTGATAAGGATTAGAAGGATAACAGATTATACAGACATTAGGCAGTATGTATCAGTTATCTATTGTTGCACAACAAACCACCCCCAAATTTAGTGGCCTAAAGAAAAAAAAAAAAGCAACAGTGATTTCTTTTGCTCATAAAGCTGCCATTTGGCTAGGCTCAGAGGGAATGGCCTGTCTGCACCATGTGGTATCAGTGAGATGGCTCTAGTCTGAAGGATTTATTTTTTTTATTTTAATTTTTTTAAAATTTCTGAGGGGGGGCGGAGAGAGGGAGCAGAGGAAGGTCAGAGAGAGAGGGAGATACAGAATCTGAAACAGGCTCCAGGCTCTGAGCCGTCAGCACAGAACCCGACGCGGGGCTCGAACCCACGAACCATGAGGTCATGACCTAGTGATCCGTCCTGAAGATGGACACTTAACCGACTGAGCCACCCAGGCACCCAGAAGGATGTACTTTTAAGATGGGTTACTCATATCTGTCAAATTGGGGTTGGCTCTCAACTTTGAAGCTTAGCAATGGCTGAAGCTTAGTTTTTTGTTTTTGTTTTAGTTTCATAAATCTGAAGAGGGCCGAACGTGGTACACATTTGGGAAGACGTGCCAATCCTGGCTCAGAAGGCTCCTCCGCAGGAAGGCCAGCTCTCAGTGCCTGCTCCTTCAGGGGTTCAAGTCCCAGGCCAGAAAGTTCCCGGCACCCCAGCCTTGGTAAGTGGGGTCATCCTCTCTATCAAAGCCAGGTGACGGGGTCAGCGCCTCGCTCTCTGTCCTGCGCCCGGCCTGGCGCTGGCAGCCGGCGACAGGGTCAGGGTCCGGGCCTGGCCGTGGGGGCAAACCGGGTGTCCTGGGGGCTTCCAGGTGGGCCCCGCGGGGCTGGCAGGTTTGCTCTCCACGTGCGTGCGGCTGTGCGCCTGCAGGGAGGCGCGAGAGGATACCGGCTGGTTGGCTTCTCCACGGATGCCCGGGGCCCTGGGTGGGGCTGGGGAGTCCGAGCAGCCGGTGACTGTGTAGCTAGGGGGCGGGGGCATATGGCGCCCGCTCTGTCCCGCTGTCACCACAGTGCGGTTCGTCGGCCTCCTGCGCCTCTCTCGGTCAGCATCTTCGGTGTTCCCGGTGGCGCTCCTCCCTGAGCTGTCCCTGCTGCCCCACCTCCTCAGCGGCTGCCTTCCGCCGCTTGGCCTTCCGCATGCGCAGGCCTGTCAGGTGGGCCTTGCGGGGCGCGAGCCGCGGCTGCGGTCTGGGGTCGCCATCTTGCGGCTCGTCATTAAGGTTCCAGGCGGAGCGGCTTCTTCCGCCTGCGGCTGCTGCTTATGCACGTGCCATAGTCGTCGCCTGAGGGCTTTGCTTACGGCAGGGGGGGGGCGTCTGAGAGCAGGTATTCCAAGATGGATTGCATTTTCAGTTCCTTTGTAAATCGCATAGCGTCACTTCTGTCATTGGCCGAGGCGGTCACAAAGGCCAGTTTGGAAGAGGACACGGGCGCCATTATCTTGGTGGGATTGGCAAGGTTTTAGGAGAGGTCTGGGCTAGGAGAGATGGTGGTGGCCAGTTTAGGAACCACAGTCGGCCTCGTTCTTGGGGTCTAATTGGAAGGGGACAATGAAAACAAAGAAGTAAGGGCAAAGGTCATTTAAACAAAAGCAGCTTTAAAGATAATGCTTATTTGGATTATTACCAAAAGTTAAGTATGCAATGTTGCCACTAGCTAGGGCTGCAGGAAAATACTGTTTCTAATACATGCTCTTAAAGCCTAGAGAGTAGTCTGTTTCACTTGCTTTGTTCAGTATGTACATTTGACCTGGACACTGGATAATCCTTCTGGAAGGGCGATAATTTACTAAAAGCTTTTGGAAACTTTTGATAGGCTGTTTTCACATGTGCATCCTGTTACTTGACTGAATATACACAGCTCAAACGACTGGTAAGGTTAGTAAAAATATGAAAACAAAAGAATATAGGAAGCCACATCTTCCAACTCCCTGTTATCATTTTAAGGGGTTGATACAGAGAATTTCTTGACTTAACTTTAATCTTCAATTATATGCTTCCATGATTGGTAATACAAAAATAGGCCCAGTAGATCCACCTCTTTGTCTTAGGTAAACTTATCAATTGTTAGGGAAAAAAGAAGGCAGCTGGAATCATTTTGAAATATGACCTCCCTGGAGGTCATGGGGTCAGCTGCAATAAATATTATGCGATGATGAGGACTGTGATGAGTAGTAGGGAATAGAACAATGTTCTGGTTCCTTTGGACTCTTATATCCCATTGGCATACACTCCAGAAGAGGGGTTCACACCCAGTTCTGCCTTGTCCATGTGAGTTCTTGGTTCACACAGTATCTTAAAGGAGGAAACTGAAGGAGATGGAGATTGAGAAATGCCTGTAGTGGTTTCATTGCAAGACTAAGTTTACCGCACACTTGGGCTGCCTTTTTCGTCCTAGAATTAACTCAAACTGGTGCTTAGATTTGTTGTTTTTGACAAAGTTCAGACTGTGTGGATCATGTGAAGAGGCTATTAACTAAAGTATCAGATATTTTAATATTAAGAAAACAGGTGAGTGGCAATGCATATTCGTGCACTTAGCAAATATTTATTAAATGCCTACTATGTGCAAAACACCGCCAGCTGAACTTAGAATCTTGTTCTGATTTGGATCAAATCTGAATGCAAGAGTTGATCTTGTAATCATCGTTTTTGTTAGTCCAACGTTTTGCTTTTACTCGGCCAAGTTTACAAAGCAGCACATTGCTTACAACTTGACTCATCAACTGGCAGCTTTTACTGCTGCTTTCTCTTTTCTCAGCCTTTTCATTGACTATATGAGTACACATTATAAAATCAGCACCATTGACTTTGAAGACATTTATTAAAATAATGCATTTGTGAGAGGAAATTTTATAAGACCTGTGGTTTATAAACTCCTTAATCTATTTACTCTAGATGATTGGATCCTAATCCTTGCAGGGTGGGACAGGCCCTGATGCTTGTAGCGTGGTGTGAGAGAAGTTTCAAATGTATTAATCAAAACTAGAGTGTACTGTGCTCCCTCAGTGATTGTGGCCCTCATATTTCTTACTTTTGTAAACTCGATTTAGATCCAATCAATATAACTCAAAAGAATGGCCTATAACAACCATAACTTTAAAGATATATTTTTTAAGTAGCTAAATTTGAGTGAATACATGTATGCGTCTGTGTATGTCTGTGTGTGTGTACTGCCAAGATTCTGTACGTTTTATTTATGTAAAATGTACCAGCCAATATTCACTAAAGAAAAATTGAAGAATACATCTTTCAAAGTTGATAGAAAGACAGGAAGACTTTTTCTTAAGTAGTATTCTTAGATTAGGAAGAAGGTTCAAAACAGTTACATAGATTTTGGTGGAGAAACAAACGTTTATACATATCAGGCACTGGTAGCTAGTGGAGAATCAAAGATGACCAAGATTTGTCTCACACTCATTGGGAATCTGCAGTGAGGGAGAAGATCTTGGTTCAGATATGAAGAACAGAAAGCACTATCATATATGCTGTGGTATTGCCTGCAGAAAGGAGTTGAGTAAGACAACCTAGAGAGGCAGATATTTGAACTGGCTTGTAAAGCCTGAATAAGATTTCTTGCAGGAAAGGCAAGACAGTGTGTTTCAGGAAAAAGATACAAGAAAGAGAAAGATTCTGGGGTGCCTGGGTGGCTCAATCAGTTAAGCATCCGACTTCAGCTCAGGTCATGATCTCACAGTTCGTGGGTGTGACCCCTGCATTGGGTTCTGTGCTGACAGCTCAGAGCCTGGAGCCTGTTTCAGATCTTTTGTCTCCCTCTCTCTCTGCTCCTCCCCAACTCGTGCTCTGTCTCTCTCTGTCTCAAAAATAAATAAAACAAACAAACAAAAAAGATTCATGCAAACAAAGTGTCAAACCCCAGGAACCAATAAGAGAAAGCAGGATAGGATAGATGAAGGAGGCCTAGAGAACTTGGATACTGTGAGTCTTGGGGTAGAGGCTGGAAAGGCTTGAGGATGAAGAGGTTTTGAAAAATAAAGAGGGAGAGAATCCCATTGGCTATTGAACAACAACAATAGCCTAGTAAGAGGCAGTCTAAAATAAAATCACAATTCTTTCACCTAGCTTAAAAGTCCTTGCTTGTTGGGTACTTCACCTACCTTTATAACCCCATCTCCTGCCCCTCTCCTCCTTACTCAATATGAACTTCTTTTGAACACATACCAAGCCTAATCCTACCTGAAGAGCTGTGCCCTAGATCAGTGGTTCTCAAACAGGTGTGATTTTTGTCACCCTGAAAACATTTAGCAATTTTGGCTGTCAGGACCTGGGAAGGTCTACTGGCATCTAGTGGGTAGAGGCCACCGATACTGTTAAACATCCTACAGCACACAGGATGATCCCCCACAACAAAGAATTATCAGTCTCGGAGGGACAATCGTGTCAAAGTGGAGAAACTTTTAGGTGTTACCTTAGCATGAGTACTCTTCTCACAGATGTAGTCACCCTGTCACCTCCTTGTTTTATTTTTAAGTAAATTATCACTATGAAGTGATTCTTGTTTGTTGGAATTATTGTGCTGACCCTCTATCAAGATATAAACTCCGTGAGGGCAGAGGACTGGACTAAATCAGTGGCTCCTAGACAGTGCCTGGAACACCACAAGTGCTTAGTAAATATTTGTTAAATATATAAATGGGTGGGTTACAGTACTGGTTCTAGCCTTTACTAGCTCTGTGATTTTGCCAAGTTTCTAAATTGCTAATGTCCCTTTATCTCTTTTGCAAACTGTGGGGCAGGGACTGTGCATATTGGGTATAGAGCTGTCAATAACAGTTCTTGGCACATCAGTAGATCCTCATTGGCACTAGTTGAATGAATGTTGAAAGGCAATAAATTCCTTTCAACCTACTAACCTCTTGCTTGGATTCCCAGGTAAACTTTAGCATTTAGGAAAATGGAAAAGTGGGTAGGTATTTTAGCAAAAATAGCTTGGGTCCTTCAAAATTAGATAATATAGTGCATTTTGTCCCTCTTTTAGAAACTGATTTTTATTGCAAGTTTCTTTACTTGTGATTGAAGAGCTCCAGCCTGTTTGTGTTTGTTTGTTTGTTTGTTTAAGAAAACAAGACTGGTTAGACATTTTAGAGTAGCTAAACTATATGTTCAAACCAATTCTGGCCAAACTTGATTGCTTAATGAGGATAGAATTAGTACTAAGCTCAATGCAATGCACAGGGCCAGACATCTGAGTGACAAAGTAACGACAGTAACTACCATGGCTGATTTTTAAAATAATTAGCCTCACAGCTTCCATTTTTGGAAAAAGCTTTTGGGATATCACTGGTTCAGAAATAATATAATGAGACCACATTAGAGGAAAAAGAAAATGTCACATTTAACTTGTGAAAAATGTTCAGAGATAAACCAGATATTTTCCCCATTGGTAAAATAAACAAACAAGAGCTGGTGAACTGGACCCAAGGAGCCCTGCCAAAGTCAAATCGCCCACGGACACTAGGCAGACTCTTTATTTCTATTTCATTTGCTTTTTTCTATCTTTCCAATATCTCCAGCATGAAATTAAAGTGGGAAGCAATACGTTCTGGTTTGTTATGTATTTTTTCATCCTCATTAGAATCTAAAATTATACCTAAGCAGATATTCATGCTTAGAGCATAATGTTTGAAATCTCCTAACCATGAGAAGGATTGTATGTTCTTTGGAAAAATGTTTTTAAAAAAACAATGTAATTGCTGATCTTTTAAATAAATTATTACATTTATTTGATAATGTCTACACTCTTTTCCCTCTTTTGAAGGCTGAATTGGAATGTCCTAGATCTTCAGAGCCACAGGACAGAAAGAGCCTGAAGGCAGAAAAACACCCCTGAGCACAAATGCACTGAACTGTTACCTTGGTACTTATTTGACACCAACTAGCATTAACTTAGATAAGATACCATGTCTTTTACTAAAATTGGGAAAACAGAAGAGCATTCAACATGGTGATAGGTTTCAAAGTAGAAGAGAGAATTACTTGCCCACATCAATAATTTGCAGTACCTACCCGATTCTTGTAGGTCTTTGAGTTTGAGACTCTTTGCTTATCGAAACCCTTCAGATCATTTATTTCCCTGTACTTTCACCTTTGGTCCTCTTTTCTGTAACAGGAATAAATAAATCTGGTCATAAAATTCAGAAAGATGAATTTGTCTAAAATTCTTAAAATTTTAGACAAAAGGAAATGGCTTGAGAAACATTTTCAAACACCTCATGTTCATTATCTGTGGAAAGCTATAAAACAAATAAAATCAAGGACTTGCAGTTAGAAGAGGTCTAGGGCCATCTAATCTTACCCTCTATATCTGAGAATTTTCTCAATTGTTGCATTTGAGTCCCATCTCTTTTGTAAGTACTTGCAGTGATGGGGAGCTCCTTACCACACAACACAGCTTTATTGAGCAGTTTTATTGTTAGGACTTCATCACTTATTTATCATTATACCTGCCACAGACTAATAAATTTTGTTGTCAAATGCATATGAAGTCACGTAGGATAAATCTGATTTCTCTTCCATGTGCTCATGAAACAGTCCTTTAGTTATTGGAAGACAGATGTCACATGTCCTGTCTGTACTTAGTTTTTCCAGACCAAAGACCTTCGATTCTTTCAACTGTTAAACATATTTATTGTGCTATCATAATCCTTATTGGCTCTTTCAGAAGCAATCCATAAACTTATAGAAATATTCTTAGTTATAGCCTGTTTTTATTATCATTCTGGATTTGTTTTGGGCCATCCTCATCTGACAGTTGAAATTGTAAGGACACAAGTCTAAACCAGACTGACTCCATAACAGGCTTTAAGTTTCCCCTCTAAACTAGAAGGCCTAAGTTTCAGTTTCCCCGAAACTATCAGGCAGTTACACATTGCCCAAGGCAGGAGAAACCGCCCACCACATCACTCCACCACACCACCCTTGCAACACCCAATCAAGAAAGGCCAGCAACTATAGATAAAACTCTTTTACCTAATGTGAAAGTTAACCCATTAGGCACCGAACAAGACCCTAGGCTCGCTCTGTAATTGGTTGAATTTAAGAGTACTCTAAATGTTGTAATTGGGTCTTGCCAAAAGTAACAAATACTCTAGACAATGTGTATGGTTAAACCTGCTGTCAATGATATTGTATAATTATGATTGCATCAATGTTCCCATGCCACAACTTCTGTAACTCCCCTGTCACAAACCCCATAAAAATCCTACTCTGCCTTTGTTCGGGGCTCACAGCACGGATCCACTGCTCTGGTAAAGTCTGTGAGCCCGAGCTCGAGCCCGTAATAAAGCCCTTTGCCTTTGCATGCGTTACTCGGTCTCCCCGGTGGTCTCTGGTCGTTGAGGATACTGTGATCTGGGCATAAAAAAATGTGCGAACTATTGTCGACTATAAAGCCTATATATTTTATGGTAAATACAGCTCAGTGTTTTTATTGTTTGTTTAATTTATTAGTCCTTTATTTGTCAGTTAAAAATATTTCTGGGGGTCCCAAGGTGGCTCGGTCGGTTGGGTGTCCGACTTTGGCTCAGGTCATGATTTCACGGTTTGTGGATTTGAGCCCCCTGCTGAGCTCTGTGCTGACAGGTCAGAGCCTGGAGCCTGCTTCGGATTCTGTCTCCCTCTCTCTGCCCCTCCCCCACTAATGCGCTGTCTCTCAAAAATGAATAAACATTAAAAAAATTTTTTAAAATATTTCCGAAGATTTCATACACTTCAGTACTTAACTTACAGTATCTGTAGTTTTGGTGTGAGGAGAAAATTGATTTGGTCTCGGGAACCTAGATATTTATTTTTTAAGAATAAGCTACAATTCATTCTGCGAGAGATTCAGAGGCAATCTTAGATTGAGAGTTTTTTTTCACTGCCGTTTGTTTAAGTTTATTTATTTGAGAGAGAGAGAGAGCGCGCGCGCGTGCGAACATGTGTGCGCGCGTGCATGAGCTGGGAAGGGGCAGAGATAGAGGGAGACAGAGAATCCCAAGCAGACTTTTGAGCTGTTAGTGCAGAGCCTCTGACACAAGGCTTGAACTCATAATTGTGAGATCATGACCTGAGCCGAAATCAAGAGTTGGCAGCTTAAAAACTGAGCCACCTAGGCCCCCCCTTCACCGCAATTTTTAAATAATCGTTTTCTCATTTCCTCTTCATATCTCTTAATTACCTTTAGGTTTCTGCATTTCTAAATGTATATATTTTCTTATGGAATTTTGAAGCTTTCTCTATTCTAACTTTATTAAATTTGAGAAAATTTCAGTATATCTGATATGATGCTTTATGGTTGTGATAATTCACAATAGCTAGTGGTAATTCACAATAGTTAGTAAAACAAAAGGGAAACTTCCATTTTATAACTAAACACACTTTGCTGAAAGAGAAACCTGCTGCTTAAAGTTTCTTCAAACACATTTAAGGTATTATAGTTCATCTGAAAACTCTATACATCAAGTTTCCCTTCAAGGGTTTTCCCATTCCTTCTTCTTGGTTCTAATTTCTTATGATAACAGAAAACTATAAGGTGTTAATGGAAGGGGGATAGGGAGGTCTGTGTGTATGATTGCCCACTTGTCGGTACTGAGAAATAACCCAAATAGTCCAGGGGAATTTTTATACTGGTTCCAGCTGTTAGTGAGCCCAGTGGGTTTAGTGACCACAGCACATGCTGGCACGACACTGTGTTACAGTGTGTAGCTGGAGTGCCTCGCTCCCTCTCTGTTAATAATAATTTGATGGCATGGTGGTCCTTTGACCTTTAATCCAGAGACTCTTCCACATAATTAACACCAAGGTCCCTGTTGGGGGCTGATGGATTGTCATGTGTCTACTTAATATTTATAACTTCTTATAAGCCCACATAAATTTTAGGATTTTTTTTTTCTATACCAAATTTAACTTCAAACAAAACTGTGACTGGTCCTTGCCTTTTCCAGCCTAGGCATGCCTTTGCACCTATCACTTGCGATCTGCCCCAGAAAAATCTACACATTCCTCTGTTAAGCAACCCCAGTCAAGGCATGGTTGCTCATCTTTTGGATTCTGAGCCCTCTTCCCAGTTTCCTGGCAGGACAAACCTTGTGGAACCATCTCTTTCCCCCAGTAAGCACCTAGATAATAGCTAGGGAAATACAAATTGCTGTGTCAGTTCCCTTCCGCTTTCTGTTCATTTCTTTTGAGCTGGAGAAAGATGCTAGATTTTCAGGTTTGCATATTTCCCCCAGTCTTCTGCCTGGTGAGTTGCTTTCTAGCCAAGTAGCTTAAGCCATCCTTCTTATTGGTGGTCCATGGAGGGGAAGGAGGAATGAACAAGAGTGTGGTCAATATATGGCTCAAGTTGAAGTCACACTTATCACTCAGTTCATGCAGTTCTCAGAGACAGTATTACCTTGAGGTTTTATTAGCTCCCTTTTCAAAGCACATTGACACTCTGGATAATAATGATTATTCACAGTAATAAAAATAATGTGAAGATTTGTGTCTGATGACATACTGGCCTAACAAAAATGTGGAATTGAAAAATCAATTCATACAATTATGCATATTTGAAAGACAATTCTGAGAACTGTTTTTCCTTTTTCATCTTTTGCAAAGCTACTCTTGAATTTGACAGTTTCGTAACTCAGATAAGTGGATAAATAAGCCCATCTTTCAGTCCATCTGTCTATATTTAGCAAGCCACCATGTGAGGATATGAAAATAAGACCTGGCCCTTGCCTTGGGCCAAGAATGTTTTTCACATTTTTAAAGAGTTGGAAAAAAAAAACAAACCCAAAGAACTTGTGACACTCTTCATGTCCTACAAAATCAAGTCCTTTACAGAGCTCACTAAACTATCCACCAATGACATTTTCACTTGAGTATGAAATTTTCATTTATTTTATATTTTTACTCAAGACTTTATATTTATTATTTTTATACTGATATGATTAATTTAACAATTTGAGACATTTCATCTGATTATCAATAATTTTTCTGTAATTCTTGTAATCTCTTCATTAGCTTTTCCTCTCCTTCTTGCTTTTATAAATCTAGTCAGCTCTTCTACTCAATTTATACAGTCATTTTGGCAGGGTAAAAATTGAGTAAAGACTACATTAAAATCATCAAATTGATTTCCTACATTTGATTCAGGCATTTTTTAGACTTTGTGCTGAAAGCTGCATTCAATAAACAATTTTACATTTAAGAAAACTTTGATTGGAATATCATGCCATCTGACTTAAATTGATTTATCAATTCAGTCAAAATTATCAATGTTTATATACATATACATACTATAGATGTATATAGATAAATAGATATCTTCATCGAGGAATAATGTAGCATGTTGAAACATTGTACTTAAGTTGACTTACTGCTATATTTCAACACTGTCACCTTAAATTCAGTGCATCTGTGCATTTCACTATACATTTTGGGAAAGAGTTGAGTCACAGCCATCCAATCTAAATTTTTTTTTTCAGGATATGAAAGAAAAATATTATTTTAAAAATCAAGTGAGTTTTAAATACTTTTTAAAACTGCACTTCTATCTGAATTTCCTGAATTTGAAGGATCATGATAGCTTATCCTTTTTATTTTTCGTATAAAAACAGTTAGGATCCAAAAGTGTTTCGGCATGTTGGGGCGCCTGGGTGGCTTAGTCGGTTAAGCGTCCGACTTTCACTTAGGTCATGATCTCTCGGTTCATGGGTTCGAGCCCCGCGTCGGGCTCTGTGCTGACTGCCAGCTCAGAGCCTGGAGCCTGTTTCAGTCTGTGACTCCCTCTCTCTCTGACCCTCCCCTGCTCATGCTGTCTCTCTCTCTCTCTCTCCTAGAAATAAATAAAACCTTTAAAAAAAAAAAAACCAAAAGTGTTTCGGCATGTCAAGTTTGTGTACATAATAACTGAAACATTCTTAACACAGGTCTATCATAACTCATATGCTTTAATTCACTACTTGTTACTACTTGAATTATTTTAATCCCTATCATTTATCTATTAATTCTATTATTCTTTCATGGTATTTATTATGCCAAATAAAACCAGGAATAGCATAGTAATTGAAGCAAGCTAAAACCTTTCAAATGATGTCTATGGAGGATATTCCTGCAAACCCAAAGAGGACTTAATACCATATTCAAATTCTTCTGATTCTACAAACACGCGAAACTCTTCTTTCTGCTGGCACTTTGTTGCCTTTCTCTCAGGATGATCTTTCACCAACTCTTTGCTCTAATGATTTTTTCATTTTGGACTAGAAGTACAGGATCAATCCAAGGCACCAATCCAATAATCCATGATTATTAAGATTATATTTACCCCAATCTATATCTCGAGGTTTTGGAGTGCTGGGGTAGGAATCTTGTGTATTCTTCCTTTGTGGCACAAACGTCCAGATTGTATGTGGAAATTTGTTTCATATAGTCTGCTGTTGACTTCTCAATCTTGTTTTCTAAAATATTAAATATTCTCCTAGAATATAAGGCAAATGTGTACACATTTGGGACAGTGGGAACAGACAAAAAAGAAAAGAGTTGCTATTTCACATGGTCCCTGCCAAGAAAAGCTCCTCAGACACCAGTCATAAATTTGCAATTCTAGTCCTCGGATAAGCATCCTTTTGTGATCCTACTAAGATTGTGGAAACAATGCAGCCATGATTCCTTTATAAATAATACATAAGAATTTTGTATGGCATATTTAAATTAAATATAAGACACTTGGTATACATGCCTAGAATGTATATTGTGAATATACATATGGCTATGTGTATTGTGAATTGTACATATAGCTATAATAGTATTCACAAATTTTACCCCATAATTTTATAGCTAATAAATAAAGTATGGATTTAGGTTCGAAGTCAGTTCTTTGGGGCAGGCTATAACTCATTAATAACAATTAAAGACAAAGTCTTGCTTTTGAATATATGTTAATATACAGTGAGTACATGTTAATCTCTCTTTTTCTCTGTTTATAAATGTATATATATTTTTATTATTTCATTTTTTAAATGTTTATTCATTTTTGAGAGACAGAGAGCATGAATTGGGGAAGGGCAGAGAGAGAGGGAGACACAGAATCTGAAACAGGCTCCAGGCTCTGAGCTGTCAGCATAGAGACTGACGAGGGGCTTGAACTCACAAACTGTGAGATCACGACCTGAACCGAAGTCAGACACTTAACCAACTGAGCCACTCAGGCACCCCTATAATTGTATATTTAATACATTTTAATAATTTAATTAATCTTTTACATGTGTTTTTATGTTAGCCTCTCACTATTTCAAATCCCAGTTCACCTATCTAGAGTTATATATGACAGTGGCAGTTGTAACATAAAGTTATTGCAAATTCCTAATGGTCTGCACTTACATTTTTATGTTGAATTCTTCATAATCTCCTATCTCTTCAGCTATTATACCAAATCTTAGTAATTTGAGATAAATAGGCCCATAATCATTTGGTAAGTTTCCTTCTCCTATAGAGTGAGTCCCTCTACTATATTTTCTACTGATTTATATAGTTCCATGATTTAAAGGAGAGAAGTTGCTACCATTCCCAAAAGGAATGTTTCCTGATGCAAGGTGTCAAAGAGAAAGAGTATAATTAGAGCTGGAACTTTTGGGTCCCAGTTTTAGCTCAACTGCTTATTATCAGAGTATTCATTTAATTGTCTGTGAAAATTAGGATGATAATCGTACTTTATAAGTTTACAGAAGGGACCAAATGAAATGCTGTATAAGAAGGTATTTAGTAAAATGCTAGCTGTAAGTTAACATCATCAATTATTTAACCTGTTTCTTTTATATGTCCCATTAAATGGAATTTTATAGCATGCTTTCTTAACAAGGGTGATATTGCTACCAAAGGTGCAAAAATAGATTCTTGGAAGAAGCAAAAAGAAATCTTACTCTTTTTATGTGTACAGCACATACACAAATACAGCATGTATATAATGTATGATATATTTGTAGTGTTAAAATTTTATGAGGAGGTGGGGTACTTTTGTGGCTCAGTTGGTTAAGCGTCCAACTTCAGCTCAGGTCATGATCTCATGGCTCATGAGTTCAAGCCCCATGTCAGGCTCTTTGCTGATAGCTCAGAGCCTGAAGCCTGGTTCAGATTCTGTGTCTCCCTCTCTCTCTGCCTTTTCCCTGCTGTGCTCTCTCTCTCACTCTCTAAAATAAACATTTAAAAAATTATGAGGAGGATAATAAAAAAAAAATCTATGAAGGCTTGTTATGGGGAGATAATATAAAAAAGTTTGAGTAACACTACTTCATAGTTGATAACAGACATAAATCTCAGTCTACAGATTTAGTGTGGAATAAGTGTAATTTCTTGTTGGTTGTGTTTGTTTCATGCTCCCATTGTGCAGGGAGGAATACACATAATCTTGAGATTTTCAGAGTTTCAGTGCCTTTATCCCCTTCATTCCCAGAATCATATCCATGTGCTAGGGAACTTATGTCATAATAGGGTTTTGAGACATTGACTCTTTGAATTCCAAGATCCCTTGGAGTTGGTCTCTCCCAGCTGCTTCTGTACCTCCCTGTAGTGCAGAGGTCAAAACTGGTTGCTTTCTTGCTACTCTAGAGCTATAAGAAACTTGACAGAACTCTCAGAGGCTTCCGCCCAGATTCTCTCTCCAGATAGTTTTGCCCTGTTCAGTTTTTGACTATGAGAAATCCAGAGATTTTGTCTACATTTTGGGCTTTATCCCAATATGGGTGCCAAAGATTCCTATGCATTTAGCTTCCTCAAAATGTTACTGGTTTCTTTGTCCGCCACTACCCCACCCCATGGTTCAGCCTAGGGATAGAGGGTGAGGTTGTGTGTGCAGAGTATAAATCCCTTTTGGGAGAATATTTTCAAAGCTATTATCCTTTCCAGGTGTTTTACAAATGTATTTTTAAGCATAAAGGACAGAACTTACTTCTTTATATTAACTTTTGCTGTAATAACTCTATCCCAACAAAATGGTTGCTTCATGATACCATTTAATGGGGAAGGGCCACTATGTTAAATGAAAAGTATATGTGGGTGATGGATATATTCAGGGGTCACATTAGATTTTATTAAACAATTATTTCAGGATATTTTTCCCACTTTGTTAATATATCACATAACAGATTTTTCTTTTTTAAACAACTTAATTGAGATGTAATATACATGTAAAAAATTCACCCATTGTAACGGTACAATTGAATATATTTTTTGTAAATTTATGTAGCTTTGCAACCCTAGCCACCATCCAGTTTTAGAACTTTTCCATTACTCTTCCTAATTCTCAAAAGACCATTTCAACTCAGACTAACTGGGATCAGTATGGAATCAGTACTTCATTCCATTTTACTGCTGAATTAGTATCCCAATGAAATGGTATTTTGTGGATATACCACATTTTATTTATCCATTGACCAGTCGATAGGCATTTTAATTGTTTCCAGCTTTTGGCTCTCATCAATAAGACTACTATGAACATTCTCACAAAAGTCTGTGTCGTTGTAAATTTTCATATCTTTTAGGTAGATTTCTAGGAATGAATTTGTTTGTTCATGTGGTAAGTTATGGTTAACATTTTCAGAAAATGCCTATCTATTTTCCAAAGAGATAGTACTTTTTTTCCATTTCCACCAGCATGTATGGAGAGTTCCAATTTCTTTACAATTTTGACAACACTTGGTATTATATGTCTTCTAATTATAGTCATTTTGGTATGCATGTTTTTTTTTGTCATTGTGATTTTAATTTATATTTCTTTAACAACTAATGATATTGGACATCTTTCATGTGGTTATTAGGAGGTAACATATTTTCCTGGCAAGTTGTCTACTCAGGTCTTTTGCTTATTTTTTAATTGGGTGTTTTTTAAAAAATATTGTATGATTTCTTTATATTTTCTTGGTACAAATCTTCTATGAGATATATAGTTTTCAAATAGTTTATTCCAATCTGTTGCTTGTCTTTTCAGTCACTTAAGAGTATCTTTATTTATTTATTTTTATTTTTAACGTTGATTTTTGAGAGAGAGAGAGAGAGAGAGAGAGAGAGAGAGAACGGGCAAGGGGTAGTCAGAGAGGGAGACACAGAATCCAAAGCAGGCTCCGGGCTCTGAGCTATCAGCACAGAGCCCAATGCGGGGCTTGAACTCACAAACTGCGAGATCATGACCTGAGCTGAAGTCGGATATTTAATTGACTGAGCCACCCAGGCACCTCAATAGTATCTTGAGAAGAACAAAAGTTTTTAATGAAGTCCAGTTGCCATAGCTTTTTATTTTTTTAATGTTTAATTATTTTTGAGAGAGGGTGGGTAGAGGCAGAGAGAAAGAGAGAGAGAGAGACAGAATCTCAAGCAGGCTGGGTGAGGTCAGAGAGCTGCGAGGCTCCATCTCACAAACCGTGAGATTATGACCTGAGCCGAAATTAAGATTTGGACACTTAACCGATTAAGCCACCCAGGCACCTCCAGTTTGTCAGAGATTTTTAAAATGGATTGTATATCTGCTGTTGTGCCTAAAAGCACTATGTCTAACCCAAGATTATGAGGATTTTCCTTCATCTTTTCTTCCAGAAGTTTTATAGTTTTAGTTCTTATATTTCAGTCTCTGAACTATTTTGATTTACTTTTGCATATGGTTATGATATAAGGTCTAAATTTTATTTTTGTTTTTTGTATTATTTTATTATTTGCAAATGCATTTCCAATTGTCCCAAATGTCCTAGCACTTTTTTTTTTTTAAAGACTTTGCTTTCTCCATTGAACTGACTTTGTGGCACTATTGTAGAAAATCAATTGAACATAAATGTAAGGGTTTATTTCTTTTTTTTAAAAATATTTTTATTTATTTCTAGGAGAGAGAGAGAGAGAGAGAGAGACAGCATGAGCAGGGGAGGGTTAGAGAGAGATGGAGATACAGACTCTGAAATAGGCTCCAGGCTCTGAGCTGGCAGTCAGCACAGAGCCCGACGCGGGGCTCGAACCCACGAACCGCGAGATCATGACCTAAGCGAAAGTCGGATGCTTAACTGACTAAGCCACCCAGGCACCCCTGTAAGGGTTTATTTCTGAACTATCAATTTTGTTTCATTGATCTATGTGCCTACCATCATACCATTATTACATTATTTTAATCATTATAACTGAATAGTAAGGTTTGACATCAAGTAACCTAAATTGTCCACATTTATTTTTTTTCAAAATTGTTTTGACTGTTCTAAGTCCTTTGCATTTCCGTGTAAATTTAAAAATCAGCATGTAAACTGCTACATAAAAGATTGCTGAGAATTATAATGAATCTGTAGATTAATCTGGGGAGATTTGAAATCATTACAAATTCTATCTTCTAATCCATGAACATTGGAATTTCTTTCTAATTATTTGGACTTTCCTAATTTCTTTCAACAATGTGTTATAGTTCTCAATTTACAAATCTTTAATTTTTTTTGTTAAACATATTCCTAAATGTTTTATTCTATTTTGCTGCTATTGTATATGTAATTGTTTTCTTGCTTTCATTTTCATATTATTCACTGATAATAATTTTGATTACTCAAGCCCCTGTCTCCCATCCTAATATTCTTAATTGAGTCTCTGGCTGGTTTACCAGTTCATTGCTTGCCTCAAACAGGACCATAACCTCAGACTAGCAGAGCTGCTGTCTGTCACTCTTTGCTTGCCACCAGGGTCACCACTTTAACTGTCAACACTTCATATCAAAGGAGCCCATTCTAGCAGAATCAGCAAAACTAAATAATTGTTTTGGCAATTTTGCCCAACTATATAGTTGGTTTTCTGTCAGATTGAAAGTTGGAAAGAATTTATTTTTATATTATTTTTTTCTCTAAATTAGTTTCAGTATTTAAAAGGTTAGCTATTTTATGCTTAGAAAGTTTTTCTTACACTTTTTTTTTGTTATAACTTTAAAATCAGAACTAGGCGGCTATACATTATATTTTTTTTGCTAAATAAGTCAACTCTGAAAATGTATTTTACATCTTGTATCTATTCATGAATGTTTTGTGATATTTGAAGGATAGAAGTACTAATGAATAAAAGTATTCACATGCTAAAGTCACTCTCTGTTGATTAGGTGAGATCATTATTAATATAGCTTGAGTAGTGTGCTATTTTTCAATGGCTTATTTCTCTTTTGAAAGTTTCAAATTTACTATCCCTCTTCAGTGTTTAAAGGGTGGTCATAATTTCAATATTTTCCCTGAAAATGAGAATTTTCTAGCTTCTTAGCTATATAATTGTTTCATTATATGACAGTGCTCCAAAATCCACACACATGGATATGGATACTAAGCCAGAAGTGTTTATACAAGTTTTATTTTACTTCAGTATTTTAATTTATTGAGATTAATAAATATTGTGTAATCTTTGGGCTGAAGTTCTGAAATCTAAAGATAAAATAATTTGCTTCATTCTTGACTAAATTTTAAGCCCCTTGAATGTAGATATCACATTCTTTTAATAATAATTCTCTAATAGTACTCTTCACAGAATCTTATATAAGTAAATTCAATATATGCATTCACCACTCCACTCAATCCTCCATTGTGGAGCTATCACATGTCCCATTATGAGAAGTTAGAGACAAAAGATAAAGTACCTATGTATTAAGATAAATATATAAAAACCAGTACTTTTTTCCCCATCTAATAAGAAGATATTTATTTAGTACCTACCTTATGCTACCCACTAAGCTAGATGTTGGGGTGGTGGTAAACAATACTAAGCGTTATCCCTGTGCTCAAGGATTGTTTCTTAGGGAGACAATTAGCAAATAATGAACAAATACATAATTCCACGTATTTAATTACTACAAAAGGAATTAGCTAGGAGAAGCAACAGAAAATAATGGGAAAATCTACCTTGATAAGATGGTTCAGAGGAAAGTTTTTTTGACATTTTCCTCTATTGTTTCACTATTTTACATTTATTTTTAAAAATTATTTAAAATTTTTATTTGGAATAATTTAAAACTTATGAAAAATTTCAAAAATAAGTACAAGGAATGTTTGTATATAGTTGTTTCAATTTATGAAATGCTAATATTTTACAGCATTCTCTTTGTCATTTATTCTTTAAATCTCTCTTTCCACCCATCTACCTGTGTCCTACATAATTTGTTTTTCTGAGTCATTTAAGTGTGCTTTCATCATGGACCTCTAATCATATTAGTTTAGTGGATATTTCCCAAGAGGAAGAATATTCTCTAATATAATCACAACAGACTTTTCAACTTGACTAAAATTAACATTGAGGAAATAGCTTAATTGAAACTAGTATTTCTATTCCTGTTTTGTCAATTGACCTAATACTGTCCTATATGTTGCAATCTCTCTCTATTTTCTAGTATGGGATCCCACCTAGGATCAGATAGTGTATTTAGTTGCCATGGCTCTTTAGCTTCTTTTAGCCTGTAACATTTCCACAGCTTTTCTTTGTCTTTTATGACATTGATGTTTTTGAGGAATACAGTTCTATCTGCACCCCCCTTTTTGAAAAAAGAACATTCCTTACTTTGAGTTCATCTGATTTTTCTCTCATGATTAAATTCTAATTACTGTAAAGCAACCTATAGGAAGACATTTTAAGACCATGCACATATCCTTTTCAGCAAAATATTCCTCTGGATTTAGCTTCCATTGGCATTTCTTTCCTCTTCAATCTTTATTGCAATAGTTGCAAAATAATGATTTTTCTGTCCCCACTGGTCCCCTCATGTCCTTCAGACAGTATTTGTCATTCTTCTATAAGGAAAGCCTTCCCTTCTTCTCCCTTTATTTACTTATCTGGTTATTATTGGTAGGAGTTCATAATTCCTTTTTTTTCAATAGTTTATAATTACTGAGCTTAATTAATTTAGTGTTCAAATTGTCTCAGATTTGGCCAGAGGGAACATCTTCATTCTATCTCCTGTGTCCTTATGATATACTCATCTTTTTAAAATTTATTTTTATTTTTTTACTACTTCCTCCTTACTTTCTGGCACTACAAGGTGTTTCAGGCTTATCTTGTTAATATCTTGTACTGGTCCTGATGTCAGTCATTTCCCCAGAAATCCTGCTCAGTAGGTCACATATAAGTAAAAAAAACAACCAATTATAAGAAACGTCAACCAGGGGTGCCTGGGTGGCTTAGTCTGTTAAGTGTCCGACTTTCGCTTAGGTCATGATCTCACGGTTCGTGGGTTCGAGCCCCGCGTCGGGCTCTGTGTTGACTGCCAGCTCAGAGCCTGGAGCCTGTTTCAGTCTGTGNAGATCAGCAGTTATGTAGACAAAATTGCCACTTGAAAATCTCTTAGGAAATCCAACACATCTTCTAAAAGCTAAAAAAATATAGGACAATACAGCAGAAAGGCAGCTTTCACCTTAGCAAGTGAAAATGTGTTAAAAGATTGGTATGTTTGGAAAAATTTGGTATGGTACTGAACCTAACAGGTATAGTAGAGTAATAGCAAAGGCTAAAACAGACTTAGCAGTGATTTTTAAAAAAGGACTAGAATCATTATTATAGATTATTGATTAGTGCAGTATTGGGCTTTTTCCCCTCATTGAGTAGAATTCATTTAAAGGGAATTGATTAAAGGGTTCATGCCAAAAATTAAATGTTATAAGGAAAAAAGTTACATATGAATATGTAATTGAACTCAAGATCATCAGGGATTTTTTTTGCATAAATGCAAAAGAGAAACTAAAAATATTTATTGAATTGTAACTCATTTCTACAAATGTTTTACCTTTATCTTAAAATTATTTTCCAAAACCTGATTATTTCACAAGCTTGGATTAAAATGTTCTATTAAAAAACAGAAAAGTCTTCATATATGTTACAAATGTCTCCATGCAGCCTGCGCTTTCTCTACACATACCTTCTTAGCCTCATGTCCACTGTCTCCTTTGCCCATTTTATTCCTGGTGCCTAGGAAAGTGCCCAGAATATGGGAGGGCCTGGACAAATATTTTCTGAGTGGATGAATCAACAGCTTGAGACATGTATTTGTACATGCCCTTCTAGCTGTAGGATTAAAATGAAGGCTTTCAGACTTCAGGCTCAAATTGTTTTCTGTACAATGTCTGTCATCTGAGGGCTATTTAATTTATATCTGTGCCCTGATGCTGGCTGAGCTGAGCATCTACAAACACATAACATTAATTGGAGTCTTCCTTTGTTTGTCCTAGCATATTTATATAAATATATAAATATGTATGTACATAGTTATATATGTATATCTTCTAATGGACAGAATGCTGAAGAGGCCTGAGGACCGTTCAAGGAAAATGTGATTTTAACTTTTTTAGATTGTTGAATTTTTCAAGCACTCACACCCTCAAAGTGAATATAAGTTAGAGGGGAAAAAAAAAGATTGAAAATTATTTTCGAACCCTAGGAAGACAAATGTAACTGGCTTCTGTTCTCCAGTAGTTGTGAGTAATGAAAACAAAGAAAAAGGCTGCCACCCTGGGCCCGTGGAAATGTACTGGAGAGTTTTAGGCCTGATGTGGTTCCTACACAGATAGATGTTGCTTCAGAGACATCTTTATAAAATATCCAATGAAAATATTTCACAATTTTTGTGTGTTTGAATAAATAATTATAAGAATAGTTATTTTGACCTTTTTTTAAAACACAGTTTTGTCAGGTTAGACTAAATATGAGAGATTCTATCCAGTATTTTTTACACCTTACCATATTTAGCTTATATGAGTCATGCTTAATTTCTGTATTTGAGAAGTAAGGTGCTGTAGAACATGTGTGTAGGTGAATGGTACGCTGACCATTATAAATGCCTAATGCCATAAATATCAAAATGTTACTGCCAATATTATTTAACTCCTATAATAAAGCTGCTGGACAGGCATTTTTGTGCCCCTTTAATAGATGAGGAACATAGGTCACATAAAGCTCAGGCAGTGTGTCCAAGGAACACAGACCTATGTAGTGGCAAAGCCAGGGCTTGTCTCCAGATCAGCCTGTCTTTGCTGCATGGGCTGCCCTTGATTTCTCATGGCCCTAAAATGTTGATTGCCATGTGGTTTTGATTTCAAGCTAAGAACCCAAATGCATTTATTAAGCATATGTAATTCTTTTAGATGTAGAGGCCCAAATCTTCATATATTCCCTGTTGCCTTATTAAATGGCATTATAAATTACACACATACATTTTTTTCCCTGAGTGGGGAAGAGAGGAGAAATACTGGGCATAAGACAGTAAGTAAGATACCTAAGAAAAAAATATTCGGGCACCTGGGTGGCTCAGTTTGTTAAGCGTCCAACTTTGGATCAGGTCATGATCTCACGGTTTGTGGGTTCGAGCCCTGTGTCGGGCTCGGTGCTGACAGCTAGCTCAGAGTTTGGAGCCTGTTTCAGATTCTGTACCTCCCTCTCTATCTCTGACTCTACCCTGTTCACGCTGTCTCTCTCTTTCTCAGAAATAAATAAAACATTAAAAAATTATTAGCATGATTACCTGATATTGCTAAAATACAGAAACTCATAAGATATCCTTGATTCTCGGTTAACATTGTGTTAACTCTGATTTTTTGGCTTCTGGCTTAAAACCTGAAATAGCTTCTGTATAGGCAGAATAATGACCCTCCAAAGATGTCCACATACTTAGGATCTTGTGAATATGTTACCTCACATGACAAAAGAGTCTTTATAGGTGTGATTAAATTGAATATCTTGAGATGTGGAGATTATCCTGTGGGCCCAGTGTAATCACTTTATAAAAGTGAAAGGGAGGTAGAAGAGTAAAAGGGAGAGGAGATGTGATATAGAAGTGGTAGAATTTCTGAAAAGGGGCCACATGCTAAGCAATGTGAATGTGGGTAACCTCTAGAAGCTGGAAGAGAAAAGGAGGTGGGTTCTCTCCGAGAGCCTCCAGATGGAGTACAGTACTGGTAACCTATTTTGGACTTCTGACTTGAGAACTATAAGGTGATAAATTTATGTTATTTAAGCCACTAAATTTGCGATAATTTGTTACAGTAGCAGTAGGAGACTAATACAGCATCCACCAACATGATATTGCTCAGAGTTGGTTTGCATAAATTCTTGCCTTCTTTGTTTCCTGGTCTTGCTTTCCTTTCCTCAGACTGTGCCTTCTTTGACATTCTTTCTCATATCATCTTTTATATCAACCACAGTTCTACTTATACTGTAGCCAGGATACTCAATACTTAGCTCAGATTTCATTCCTATAGGAAGTCTTCCCAGTACTTTTTCTATCCCTCAGTAAGTAAGCATTTCTATGCTCCCTGTGAAATTGTGATTTGTAAGAAGTATGTATTTGGTTCTTGTTCATGGTTCCTAGTGTATGACTTGTAAAACCCTTTCCTGTGATATGCACAATGAAGGTGTTTTTTGTAAACCATTGGCTAACTTAAGGATGGGGAGATGGTTGTCAGGAGAATTAACCACGTGATTAGCGGGTTCAAACTTTCAGCCTCCTTTTCTCCCACATCCCAACCTCTGGGGAGGGGAGAGGTGCTGGAGATTGAGTTCAGTTGCCAATGACTAGTGACATAATGAGTCATGATGATGTAATTACATATGGATGTAATGAAACATCCATAAAACCCCAAAAGGACAGGGTTTCAAGGGCTTCCAGTGGGTGCTAGGAGAGTGACACACCTGAAGAGAGCTTTGAAGCTCTGCACCCTTTCCACGTATCTTCTCCTTTGCATCTCTTCCATCTGGCTGTTCCTGATAAACTGGTAATCTAGTGAGTAAATGCATTTCCCGAGTTCTGTGAGCTACTTTAACAAATTAATGGAACCGAAAGAGGGGGTCTTGGGAACCTCTTATTTATAGCCAGTCTTGTAACTGGTGTCTGAGATTGGGGTGGGGAGCATATTTGTAGAACTGAGCCCTAAACCTGTGGATTCTGATGCTACCTCTGTGTGATAGTGTTAGAATTGAGTTGAATTGTACAATACCTGGTTGACATTCAGAGAACTTCTTGGTGGTGGTAGCGGGAAGTCCTCCCTCCTCTCCATAAATTGGAATTGGGATCCTGTTACTCCATTAATTCAACCTCTACCCTAATTAATCTTTATGATGGCATCTATTATATTGCATGAAACAATCTATTCATAGTTTCATCATAATTTTGTCTCAAGGCCCAGCATGGTGCTGCCAGTACACAGTTAATGCTCATGAAATGTTTTCTAAATTAATATGCTCAAGAAGTTTGTGAAACTAAAGGTAACTGAATTATTTATAAAAGGAGGAAAGGCCTTCTTGGAGATAGTCCTGGAAAAAATAGCTGTAAGTAATGAATAGTTTGACTGATAGCCTGTGCAGCTATCTCTGTTCTGGTACAACATTTATGCTTTTGATACACATAACATTAAGCTCTTATAAAGGGAAGGGTGCAGCATACCAACTCATGAAATGATCCACATTCTGTAGCTCTTTATATCTGAACTACGTATCACAACTGATGTATCCAATATTTGCGTTATGTACAAACAGCTATAGAGCATTTCTTACATCTAGATTTCTTTTAAAGTTTGTTTCCATTTTAGTAGTGTAGACAGAACATGGACAGTTTCAGGGAGAAGTGACAGCTCTTGTCTCATCACAGTATTAGAGATGAAAACTTCTTAAATAGGCTGGAGAGTAAGGGATCCTTAAGCAATGTAGAATCTCTGAAAGAGGGGGTTTCATGTGAGGGAAGGGTTAGGATCTGCAGGGGAAGACTTGCCACCCTCATGCTTGCTACTTCAGAAAAGTCAGGAGTAAAAGAAACCACATAGAAATGAAAAACAATAGTTTTCTGTTGGGAAAATTTTGGTTAAATTGTACTAAGCCTATCATTTTAGTTGGTAAGAACAATTGTATTAAACAAATATACCCTGGAATCAGAGACTATTTGTTTATCAGCTTTGCTTATCTGAGTCTGAGTTAGGTCTTTCAGTGTTTGAAAAGCTTTGATGCCTCAACATGATGTTTGCCAAAGTGGTGTCTATAATGAGCAGCCAAATTCTCCGTATTTCAGGCACTTTCTTTTAAACTGCTTTTGAATGAGACTGTCAAGTGTTGCATGCTGTATGTCAGTTAACACTTGGGGAGTGAAATTCACAAAGGGCACTTATTGTACCTTCACAACAAGGATATCTTTGCCAACACTTCTGAGCTATTTTAAGTTTTGGAGTTGTAAGTATCTCACTCTTCTTAGAAGTGATAGTAGTGACCCAGGATGCCTGGGTTTTAAGTGAGTTTGCACTTTTAAGACATTCTGGCACATGTTGGGATTTTAACTGCGCTATATGTCCGAGGAATTGGCCTTTTATTTATGTGGCTTCCTTCGTCTAAGAGGTTTAATAATAATGACAATGACAAAATAAGCAGTGATAAATAACACTTACTGATTGCTTATTAATTACTTGACATTGTAAGCATTTACCTGTATGATCTCACTGAATACACACTAGAACCTAGAGGTAGATATTACTATTAATCCTGTTTACAGATGCAAAAATTGAGGCTCAGAAAGTTTAACTAAAATACTTAAGGAAATAGAACATAAATGGCGAAATTGAATTTGCTCTAATCGACCCATGACTTGAGATCGTGTATTTTATATTTCTTTATTCTGAGAAGACACCACTCTCAAAGAAGGGGAAAAAGGTGGATGTGTGGTTGGCAGGGTAGGCAAGTATCCTGTAAAAAATACTTAGGCACCAATTAAATCCTTTCTCAGTATTCCTCAGTGAGTATGTATGTGTGTGTGTGTATATATATATACACACACAAATATATATGTATATGTATATATATATAGTGTGTGTGTTTGTGTGTGTGTACTCTTTGTATGTATATGTTTTTCTCTTTCCAGTTTTCTTGTGTGCTCAAAAACCTTCTGTGTAATCTTCTGTATTTTATTCTGGCAACCTGAGACACTTGTATTTCTCTCTCTCTCTTGTAATGCATCCTATGGACAATATTTTAAAAAGTGTTAATTCCTGCAGATTGGAGCTTGGAATTTAATATGTAGGCATGTCTTTACTTCTCTCCTTGCAAGCTGACCATGGACTCACTTTGTACATGGTGCTTTTGAGAATAATGGAAAAGTAAAGAAAAACAAAGAATAAAGGCAGGAGTCTAAAGATTGGAAAATTAAGCATCAGACTCATTTTGGAAACAATTGTGGCTTGGCTTAAGTATACAATGCCTACACATTTCCCTCAGCTTTTCATTCATCACTGTCATTAATTTCTTTCCTCATTTGCTAAACAGATGAATAGCAAGGAAGACAATAGAATTAAACTGGAACAAAAAGGCCCCTTTATTCCAGTTCCTCAGTGTTCCTTTAAGAATAGGGACATTTAATGATGGGAGGTCCATCTGATTATCTGAAGCCAGTGCATTTCTACCTCAGTAGTCAACTGTTTTCAGCAAAAGGAAAGGGTTGTAAAGATCAAGTTAATTGAGTGCTTTGAAGAGAATTAATCTATTAAAGGAAAAGGTGGACACCACAAATTTATTCTCCCTTATACAGAACTACATTATGAAGCACAGGCCAGGCACTGCCTTAATGTTTTGTGTCTGTATAGCTTAACTTCACCTCTGAAGACTTATATATTCTCTTCTAGAACCTGACCTGTTTTTCCCTTGACCTGCTTGTCTATGTTATTTCTTTGTAGAACTGCTGCAGAATCTATCCACTTCTTTCTTCATGGCTTTGTTTTACTAATTAGCTACCTAATTAATCTTCCTAAAGTACAGATCTGATTAGGATACTTTACTGCTTAGTAAACTTTATAACTTACCTTCATCTAAACAATAGAGTCTGACTTTCTGACTTAATCTTCAGAACTTTCTGTGTCCTGGCCTTGTTTTCTTTCTTTCTTTCCTTCTTTTTTTGTTTTTAAGTTTTTTTTTTATTTGAGAGAGAGAGAGAATGAGAGAAAGAATGAACATGGAAGGGCAGAGAAAGAGGGAGACAGAAACACCAGAAGCACAGAGCACAGTGTGGGGCTCGAATTCACAAACCACGAGAACATGACCTGAGCTGACACTAAGAGTTGGTCACTCACCTGACTGAGCCATCTAGGGGCCCCTGTCCTGGCCCTGTTTTATCTTTCCAGACATTCTCTGCCTCCCTCCCCAATGTTTTTTGATTGACTGATTGATCCATTTTCTGGTTTCCTTTACTTCTACCAAACTGAAACTTTGCTTTCCTACAAAAAAGAATAAGTTCCTCAAGGATAGAATTTTTGTCTGTCTGTTTACTACTATATCTCCAGCACCAACAATAGTGGCTGGCTCCTGGTAGGCACTGGATAAATGTATGCTGAATGAATAAATGGCCCTTTTCCTCATTTCCCTGGCTTTGTAACTCTGTATCTTGTCTTTCCCTGATTAAAGGTTCAGCCTTTGATTAAAACCTATTAACAAACCACCTCCCTCACTAAGCAATATCAAATTAGCCAGAATAAAAAAATCTCTCCTGAGTTTCAACAATTCTTTATATTCTAACAATTCTAGATCATATCATTTTATCTTTTAATTGTAATTATTTAGATGTATTATTTATTTTATAACAATGCTCAGAAGAATAAAAAACTTATTGAACAAAATATCCAAATAAATCATTTTTATCTCCCTGTCTCTTCCCCTATAGCAGTGGTCCTAAGATACTGCCTTGTAGGTAGACACTCAAAGAAGAACTTGGCTAAGAATTTTACGTTATGGTGTCATTTTTTATTCCATTAAAATAGTAAAATCCTTGCAGGCAAAGATTTACCTTTTAGTTTTTTTTTTTTTTTTTTATTTACATCCCAGTCAACTGTCATTTTGATGAAATAAGATTTGCTTTGTTATTAGTCACTGAATTGTTAAATATAGTCAGAATGGGCTATTTGGCATTTTTGGAAATAAATAATTTAAATCCATAAAATGTGCAACACCAAAAGTGAACCCTAACATAAATTATGTACTTTGGTGGTAGTGATATGACTGTAGATTCATCAGTTGTAACAACCTGTCTGGTGGGAATGTTGATAACAGCAGAGGATGTGCATGTGTCGGGATGGAGAGTAAGTGACAACTCTGTACCTTCCCCTTGGTTTTGCTGTGAACCTAAAACAGCTGTAAAATTTAAGGTGTATTTAAAAAACAAAAACAAAGTAAAAAATCATTTATATACATACTTCTTCCTTTACACATTGCTGCTAAATTTTAAAACACACACACTCATTCATAGGAAATCAGTAACGTTTATCATAATACTGGCTAATATATTTGATGCTTAGTCCCATACTAATCATTTTCAATACTTATGTGACAAATAGGTCCTCATTTTGAGATAAATCTTAGAAAAGTTAAATAACTGGCTTAGTTTAGCAGCTGCCAGTTGTTGAGTCTGGAACCTAAATTCTGTAGTCTGACTTAGGAGCTGAGCCTCCTGCAGAGCAGTCTGCTTTCAACAATCTCAAGAGAAGTTCTCTGGAATTCTGTGCCTCTGCTTTGGCTTCTAACTACAAAACCTTTTTTCCAACACAAAGCTAGGATGAGTGGAGAACAAGAAGGTAGTAAAATGTATCTTTGCCTTTAGTTTAAACTTCCTATGTATTGCAGACGATAAAACAAAACAACACCAACACTTACTTGCCTGAGGTTAATCTCATATTTATGTATTTCTAGAGCATTTACAAATAAATTTGGCAGCACTACATTGATCTACACAATTTTTTTCTATGTTGCTGTTTCTTTAGTCTATATATATTTATCTTTTTGTTGTTATCTAAGGAAAAAAGTGAACAAAAGCAAGGATAAATGAAGTGGAGATCAGTTTCTAGCAGGCACTTTTATCTAATAAAACATATGCCTTCTAAATTTGAAGCTCTGATTTCTAAGTTGGGCATTGTCCCCAAGGGCATGCTTCCTCAGGAAGCAACATGTTTTTCTGTGGGCTCCTCTCCATTTGTTCCTACCACACAGAAAAGTAATCTATGCAGAGGAATCTTGGCTTTGGCAAGACTCTTTTAAAGATGTATCAATTGTAATCAATTGAAGACTTCTGAAAATAAGTTCCTCGTGCAGCTTTTAATAAGTTGAAATCTAGTTTCATGGTTTTGAAAGTAAATTATAGTGAGAGTTTCAGCTTAAGTTTGCCAAAAAGAAACTATAGAGTTGCCAGTGCCTATATGGCTACTCTTTTTCTCTAATTTCTTTAACTGATCCATATGGAGATATAATTATGTTTTTTGATTACTCTTGGGTTTGAAGGTAGATGTTCATCCATAAAATCCACCTCCTGAAACAGGGAGTATATGGATTGTCAATGAGAAGAAAAGGATTCAGCAGGACCCTATGAGCTCAGAGACCTTAATGCCCAGGCACATGTTTTTCCTGAGATGTTATTGGTATCATTGGTGAACAAGGACATGCTACCTCCTAAAACACCACAAAACAGGTTGTGTTTAGATTCTCTTCCAGAAAAAGAAATTAGACATTAAACATACTGAGGTTGTTTGAGCTCTGGAGAATATATACATATCACTGTCTCCTTAAAATATGGCAGTGTCTAAACTGAGTCATTGGATTACCAGTGCTATCTGAATGTAAACAGATAGGGGTGACAGATAGGTTCAGACATCCTCTTACACGAACATAGAGATTAACAATGAAATGGAGGATAGTCTGAACCTATTGTTAAATCCTAAAACTAATCTAAATTTTCCATCTTTTAAATATATAGTGTTTTTAGTGGTTTCCATACAAAAACCAAAGCAAGATTCTAGTTGTATTTATGGTTGTTTTCACTCATCTAGAACTAGAATAGACTGAAAGTATTGCTAAGTCCTATTTTTTAAATATAATGCCTAGAAAATAATAAATATTTAGTTAAACACAGAAATGCTTATTTAGATGTTTAAATATACTGATGATTTGTTGACATAGAAACCAAATCTAGTTTTGGGTGGTCGTAGTTTTACACGTCAGCTACACAAGTAAGTATCCATGTAAATTGAGTTTTGTTATTCATATATTAATTTATTTATTTGGTAAATATCTAGGCAATGCCATCTATGTGATGAGCCTTAGGCTTGCTGCTGCATACTGAATACTGAAAAAATACATGTAGTTTCTGCTCCTTTGGAACTTAGCCTATTGAAGAAAACAATCATTAAACAAAAAGAGATGAAATGTAATTACAGAAAGCTAGAAAACAAGCAAGACGGATATAAGCATCTGTCATTGTTAATGCAGTTCGATTTAGAAGCATTTTAGCCCTGTACCTTCCATTTAAAAAACAAACAGACTCTCATTACCTAAAGTGAACATTCTGTTATGTGGCCCTGCAGCATTACGATTTACCATTTTTCTGTCACCCTTATTCTCTCTCCAAGTCTCCATGAGTGTTTTGGGGTATTGACTTTTCCTACTTTCCCACATGATCAAGGAATTCTTGCTCAACAACAAGATGTGAAGTCAAATCAAAATGTGCTTTAGACCAGTCAAGGCTGATGTTTCTTTGACTGGCTGCCCAGTTTTCATGTTGAGAGTGCTGCATGCATTTCTGCATATTGTCTTCCTCTGTTCACCTCTTTGTGGTCCACTTTGTCACCTGCCATCATCTGCTTACTTCCCAGAGACTTTGTTCCCACCAGCTTTTCCTGCTAGTCAGTTTTTTTTTCCCCCCTGTTTCTAAACATATATCCCAATGTCTGGCATGATCTTTACACTTTTCCCAGTCACCTTCCTCAGTTAAACCTGTCTACTTGGCAGACAAGCACTTTGGAACTTCATATCTATTCTTTCTCATGCGACTGACATATTCTTTTTTTGGCATACAAATGTCAACAGGTAGGATCAAATGGAAAGAGGCATGAAAGGTTAATTCCCCAATATCACCACCAACTATAGGAAATATATTTGCAGAGTTACAGCTAAGTGGAGCTCATTGAATGAGCTGTGGTCTGTGACAGCTATTAAATGAGAACATTTCTATCACAGTGAGGACAAAGTTAGGTTGTTTCAATGTCATGAGTCACTGGGTGAAGAGCAGAGAAAGCCAGCTCTTTATACTTACACAAGAGCCCTTCTAATATGGGAGGCCAGTGTTAGAAAGGTTTAATCAAAGAGTGAGCAGCTCTTGTCAAAAGTCAAAGAACAATTTCTTTTAAACACAGTTACCAATAGTAATCAAATTCCTATTTGGACATGGCCAATATTAGCTTGTCATTATCACATATGAAGACACATAAAAATGATGAAAGTATAATATATAGAAAAGGAATACAGTTCATTACATTCTTGGAAAAATCAGCAATCAATGATTCTGCTTCTAGAATGGATGCTATGTAATGGTATTTACATAAATGAATTTTTAAATGTTAGAAATTAAAGATGTTATTAGCTAGTCTGAGTTGAAAATGAGAAAGCTTTAAGCTCTCCCTCCCCCCAATGGCTTCTTTCCAAGTTTCCTCTTTACAGGCAAAATTTTTAATGAGATTAATATACAATGGGGAGAACTTAAATTAAGCATGAAGATCTTTCTTAATAAAAGATTTATAAGGATTTAATTTTTGACTTATTAAAAATGATTTGAAATGACTTATGTATAATCAAGGAGATGTAACAGATAAATAAGAAAAAGGGTAAAGAAAACAAAAACAGAAAAGTAAAGCTGAACCAGGGATAAAATTAGTGCACTTAATAATGGATTGGATTGGAGTTTCTTAGTGAAGACATCATGAGGAAGGATAATCAGGGACATAATCCACGGATTTTAGTAGCTCAAGAGAAGACAAGTTATTTGTGTACTGACTACCTGAAAATTTTTTTCTCCAGTGACTCTAAAATGAAGACCTAGTGTGGTGCAGTTAATTACATACTCAACAATATAAATATAATGAAAACCATGTGAGATTTTACATACTATTTTCTCTTAGCTTGCTATATTTCTAATTAGTGCAATTACAATTACTAACTGTAACAAATTACACTTAGTCCCTTGAGACAACAGAAGTTTATTATGTAATAATTCTGGAGGTCAGAACTCTGAAATGGGTCTAACAGTCCCAAGATCAAAGTGTTAGCAGAGCTGGATTCTTTCTGGAAGCTGTTGGGGAAAGTGTTTTTTATTTTTTTATTTTTAGCTTCTAGAGTTTACCCACATTCTTTGATTTCTGGCCATATCACTTCAGCATCGTCTTCTGTAATTAGATCTCCTTTGATTCTGACCCTTCTGCCTCTGTTTTATAAGGATTATCATGGTTACATTGCACTAAGAGCAATTTCCCCATCACGAGATTTGTTTTTTAAGCTTTTTAAAAAAATTTAAAAATGTGTTAATTTTATTTTTGAGAGAGTGAGAGTGTGAGCGGGGGAGGGGCGCACACACACACACACACACACACACACACACACACACACAGAATCCAAAGCAAGCTTCAGGCTCTGAGCTGACAGCACAGAGGCTCGAAACCACAAGTGATCTTGACCTGAGCTCAAGTCAGATGCTTAACCAACTGAGCCACCTACGTGCCCCTTCCCATCACAAGTTTTATAAATCTTTTTTTGCCATGTAGGGTAACATTCAGTAATTAGGATGTGGTCATCTTTGGTCGATGATTATTCATCCTACCATATATGCCTTAATCTAAGAGGATGATTGTATGATAAAATGGCTGTATATGAAGCTCTCTGATATTTTTATTTAATCTGAAAAAATGTCAAGAGAAAAAGATGAATCATAAGGCCCCAGGCAACTCTCAACTAATATATTTTATTTCAGTGAGTATTTTTATTAGTATTGGGAGGCAAAAAAAGATTTAGGTTTGCTCTCTGATAATATCCGGAGTACAGATATTCTGTGCTGCTGATTAAAGGGCAGATCCAAAATTTTGCCTTGCACAAGAGACAGTTAATACCTTCTAATAAAAACTTAGAATTTTAACCAGATTTTAAATAGAAAAACCACCCTCCTCAGAATAGAGCTCTCTAGTCAGGGCTATTAATTATTCACCATAGAGTTCTGTACCTGCTAACCACTGGAAAAAAATGGGCACTGGAGACCGCAAAGTTCTACATCCTAGCACTAGCAGCAGTAATTGTAGCTTTTATACACATACACACACATATATATACACACACACACATATACACAATATATATATTTAACATATATATATAATTATATATGTATATAGTTTTTTGTTTGTATTTTTTAGATGGATGTTTCAAAACACAGCCATTAAAATTCTAGAAAATCAAATTCATTCATGCAACAATTTAATTGAGAACCCTCTATGCTAAACTTTTTTGCAAAACATGCCTCCTTGGTAAGAAAATGAACTCATTTAAAGGCTTCTCTTTTTTATTTTATTTATTTATTTTTTAAATCAATATTTGGGAACATTCCCCAAAATGATGGCTTGCTTTATTTTGCCTAGATAGGAGGCATTCATTTGGACAGTATGCAGATTAACTGGATTGAGAGAGCACCAATCTACTAAATCAACTTTGATTATAAAATAATAAAAATCTTGTCAACAACATATAGAAAAATATTAACTTTTCTCTCCTTTATAGTAAACCAGAAAGTATGCCAACTAAAATGATCTTAAGTCTTGAATATACAAAGAAAACAGATTTCAGAGCATGCATATTTTACCGCCATGAAAGGATAATTTGTTCTGACAGCTCTGGTTTTCATTTTGATGTTAAGCTGTAGGTACTACTCTGAGCTTACATAGCTTATCATAAGACCTATCTCTGTTTTCAGAGTTAAAGGGCAAGAAAATATTAATAAAGGCTGCAAATAAATTTCTGTAGATTAATTGACATGGTGATAAAGAGTGTAGCAATGGTTAAGAACCATAGCTGTGCCTAACTATCCATATGGAGAAAATTGGCTTAAGAAGCTCACACTTGAAATTTATCAAAACAGAGACTGGTTTTACATTTTATAAGGAATTAGCTAGACCGTTTTAGAGAAAATGCCTCATCTAAAACATATACTGTTTTTTTGGTATGCTAGCTTGTCTTTTTGCTGGGTAAGCAGGTGTCCAGTGACCTAAACTCTAGTGTCCACTTGTTTTAGGCACCCTCTATCATTAGAAGGAATTCTTTTGGGAATCCTACATCCTTGATGTCCAGGAAGGGTAACATCCACATAAATGTGCAGTGGGTATAGCCCTCTTGCTGAACACTGCATGACCCTGAAAAGTGATACTTTCTATCCATGTGTATGTTTTGTGCCTCTGTTACTCTCCTCATAAAATGCATTGAATCCATTTCTCCCACCATTGACCACAGTGTGTCATCGGCCCATGGCGTGATTTTCACGTGACCTTGGAAAAGTCCGGGCAGTTCACAATACTGAACCCCTCTCTGATGAAGTTACAATACTCTCTGGGCACAGGCGATTCCTTGAGGTGCCCCCTGGAAATTCCAAGGACGTGAGGGCTGCCTTCATGTCCAGAGGAAAATCAAGGAACCCACTGCTGGAGCCCTAAAACCCAAATCGTGTACCCCTGACTCCAAGCCTGCTTCAGGTGGTTTGTGGACAAGGCTTCTTACCTTTATTCTCTCGATGGAGGCTTCCATTCTCAACTGCCGCACAGTCCTCCGTGCCTGGGCAATGTTGTTGGTGCTTGCTGTTTTGCTCGACATTGTCAGGTATCCTTTTTACCTGAAACCTGAAAAGAATGTAAGTTGTTTAAAAAAATTTTTTGGGGGCGCCTGGGTGGCTTAGTCGGTTAAGCGTCCGACTTTCGCTTAGGTCATGATCTCGCGGTTCGTGGGTTCGAGCCCCGCGTCGGGCTCTGTGCTGACTGCCAGCTCAGAGCCTGGAGCCTGTTTCAGTCTGTGACTCCCTCTCTCTTTGACCCTCCCCTGCTCACGCTGTCTCTCTCTCTCTCCTAGAAATAAATAAAAAACATTTAAAAAAAAATAAAAAAATAAAAAAAAATTTTTTTTTTGTCTTGATCCAAAGAACAAATAAAGAGCTCAGGATTTTTCAAGCTGTAACTAAGTAGAGGAGAACACAATTTCACTCCATAAATCCATAATCCACATCTGCATTCTCCCTTTTGGAGAAAGTGCTTATGAAATGAGGCAAAATGAGAAACTAGTGAAAGAGAAAGAGGGATCAAACATCCTACAGGGTTTAGTATGTGAGTCTATCATCTCTGATAATGGATTCCCTACCCTTCTTTGCAAAATTTTGTTCTATTTGCTAGTAAACTCCCATTTCTGACACACCCTAGCTCCATTTGTACATCTGTCACTTTCAGCCAGCATCCTGATCACTTTCATCGTTGACACGTGATTGAATGCCCCTCTCGTTCTTACCTGAACATGTGCATAACAGTCATATCCAAATGAATTGTCCCAAAGAAAGTAATGATTTTCAATATTCCCAAACATACTGCTGTTTCAACTTCCCATTTTTCCTTGTCTAGGCCATTTGGGTACACCTGATGTTTTTCAAAGGCTGAGTGCTAGGCTTCATTTTCTATAATGATTTAATGGCAGCAGGCATTCCATCGAAGTCAGCTACTAGCTTTATCTGGTACTTAGCCCCTCAGCATATAAAACTTAGACAACAAGATACCTTCGTGGATTTCTTGTGCTTGCAAAAAGCCTTACTTACTTAAACTATGAAGGAGATGGAAATTATAAATATGATTGTAATTAGAGGCACTTTAGTATTTTTATTTTTGCAACTATTAATTTTTTAAATAGAGAAAAAATGTAATTTGCTTTTCCTTAAGGAGGAAAATAATGATAATATCCCATGACTTTTAGATTTCCACATCTTCTACACATAAATGTAATACACACATGTACACATAGTGTAAATCTTGGTACATTAACCCCAAAATACATATATAAATGTGATTCATTTATTTATATCCAAGATTAAAACCATCTTTCTTGAAGTTGGTCCATTATTATAGATTATAAATACGTAGATTTTCTGTAAAGGACCAGATAGTAAATACTTTAAGTTTGCAGAATTAAGAAAACATTTACAAACACTGATGAAAGAAACTGAAGATGACAAACAAATAGAAATATATTTCCTGCTCATGGATTGGAAGAATTAGTATTGTTAAAATGTTGATACTACCCAAAGCAATCTACAGATTCAATGAAATCCCTATCAAAATACCAACAGCCTTTTCCACAGAATTAGAACAAATAATATTAAAATTTGTATGGAGCCACAAGAGACCCAAATAACCAAAGCAATCTTGAGAATGAAGGACAAAGAAGGAGGTATCACAATTTCAGATTTCAGGAATTACTACAAACTTGTAGCAATCAAAATAGTATGGTACTGGCACAAAAATAGACCCATAAATCAATGGAACAGAATAGAAAGCCCAGATAAACCCATTGCTTGTATGGTCACTTAGTCTATGACAAAGGAGGCAGAAATATAGTTTGGGAAGAAGACAGTCTCTTTAATACATGGTGCTGGGAAAACTGAATAGCTACATGCAAAAGAATGAAATTGGACCACTTTCTAACACCATTCACAAAAGTAAACTCAAAATGGATTCAAGACCTAAATGTGAGACCTGAAACCAATAAAAATCCAAGGAAAGAACACCAGCAGCAATTTCTTTGACATCAACCATAGAAGCATTTTTGTGGATATGTCTCCTTATGCAAGGGGAAACACAAGCAAAAATAAACTATTGGGACTACATCAAAATAAGCTTTTGTACAGTGAAGGAAATCATCATCAACAACAACAAAAGGCTACTGAATGGGAGAAGATTTTGCAACTGATAAGCCAGATCACTTGATCTTTACAGTAACTTCATTTCTCCTGTTGTAGTAGGAAAGCAGCTGTAGACAGTGTGAAAACATATGGGTGTGGTTTAGTTCCAATAAAGTTTCATTTATGAAAACAATTTTGGCCTTAATTTGCTGACCCTGGCTATCTAGATTGTCACTTTTATGGTAATATTTTAAATCTGTGCCTTTGATTCTGTATCCCTTTTGACCATAGGACATGTTCACCTGGATACTCCATCATTAACTCAGTTTTAACTGAAGAATGAACACTTGGGAGGCTGGTTTACGGATTAGACAAAAGTAGATGGTGAAATGGATTAGCAGATGACCAAGGCTGTGGAGACAAGTGGGGGTAGGTATGTTCATAGTATAAACTCAGCAGGACTTTTTGATTGACTAGATAGGGGTAATGAAGAAGAAAAGAGACAAGGAGCATTCCTGCTTAGTAAATAAACAGTATTTTTTCCTTTTGGAGGTCTTCCTGTATAAAGTTTGACCACAAATTCAAATCGTGTTTACCTAATTATCTAACTGCTCAAGTTCACAGTGATGTTCTTTCTTTGAACTCTTGGAATTTCTATTGTCTGTTTTTCTCCTCTTTGTATTTACAGTAATAATATCTTACATTATTATTTCATGCATATGCCAAGATTGTAGGATGTTGTAGGATATGTGGACTATGTTCTGTATTTCTTTTGCTTCTTGCCAGGTTTCTGGCATGGTTCTGTATACCTAACAGATATACATCAAAAGCTTACACACAAATGGATCATTGAGCCATGAGTGAATCACATTCAGATTTAATGAAGAACACAGTAGGGAACTTCAGGACCAGATTTTATCTTTCCACAATCTTCATGTAATCTTTCTTCTCAACTCTATCAACTGATTATGATGACTTGTTTTACTGACACCCAGGTCTTTCATTCCTTCATTAGAACTTAATTCTTACTACACTGTTTACAGTTTGGTTTTTCTAATTATTCCATTATCATTCTGTGACTGTATCTCTGATGCTCCATTGTAATATTTAATTTCATATTCGTTTTCAAGATTTATTACTTTATATGCACTCTTTGATCTTCTATTCATTCAGACTCTTCTTTAAATTCTGCCAAAGACCTACTCTGAATTGAGGTCTTTTCCCAGCGAGATTTGTGCTCAGAAGTCTATGTCTGCAGACAAGATTCAATATTATAATAGTTTCACAGGATCTGGGAAGTCCAGGCCTGTTCCCATTGCCTCACTGAACAATGTCAGAGATGGGAGTTGAAAGTTGGGAGTAGATGATAATGAGGTAATGTTTCAAGGTGTAAGAATCACTATAAACCAGAGGACGTATCAGGAGGATAAATGATTTCTCCATCTAGTGGTTGTTTCTCATCTTTATATCACAGATTCCTAGTGTTTTCAGTCTTATCTCTCAACGTAATTAAGATGCTAAGCACACTTATGTGTACATGTATGTTTTCCAGATTAAGTCATAAATAATAATTCTAAAAAGGCCATTTGAGAAAGTCACAGATGAACTCTTAAGCTGGAGTTTATCAAATTATAATCAATGTGATGACTGGACTAGTGGATCAAGCATAGGATTAGAAATTAAATCTGAGGGGTTCAGTTGGTTGAGCATCAGACTTTGGCTCAGGTCATGATCTCACAGTTTGTGAGTTTGAGCCCCATATCAGGCTCTATGCTGACAACTTGGAGTCTGGAGCCTGTTTTGGATTCTGTGTCTCCCTCTTTCTCTGCCCTTCTCCCACTTGTGTTCTGTCTCTGTCTCTCTCAAAAATAAACATTTAAAAATTTAAGAAATTAAGTCTGAACTGTAACTGCAAATATGTGTGTAAACAGTATATGTATTCACATATGTAGTAAATGTTACATATAGCATATTAAAAACCTAGGAAACCAATATAGATGAAGAGAAAATGCATTTGACTCTTTACCACCTCCCATCAATACCTGGAAATATATGTGGAAACTAAATTATAAAAACTATTTCTTAATTTACAGTGTATAAAAGTTATAAAAACATAGGTTTGGGAAGAATCCTGTATTTTAATGTCTGTTTCTGTTATTACAGCTTTTGGATATGCCTTTAGATCTGTATTCAGGCATCAAGCGTGTTTCCTCTCCCTCTCAGATTCCTGTTAAAATTAATAAGCACGTATCTTTGGCCTGGTTCAAATGAGTGATAAATACATTGAACAAAATGGATCTCTCAACAGAGACTAAGGGCATAGACTTTCTGCCAAAGTGACATTAATTCATTAGCCATTACCCTTTTTTAAATACTTGAAGTATCGTGAATAATCGTGCCATTCTGTATAAGGCACTTTTTATAATAATTTCTATATAAGAGAGGGAGTAGATAAAACCTTGAAATAAACTTATACATTATGATTAATGCCAACCCAGTGTCATGGATATCTGGAGTTTTAGTTTTGACTTCTATACCCTTTCCCTTATTCTTCTGATAGTCATACCTTGTCTTACTTGAGGAAGTACATCCCTTTCCTGAATCCTGAAATTCTCCTGGGATCTGCCAAGTAGTACTTAGTTTCTCTCCTGTTCTTGCTTGAGACTTAATCATAGGGACTGATTGGAGGCCTCCACCACAGTTTTTAAAGAGGGGCTGAAACAAAGAGTCCTTCTCTTTTCTGGGGTTATACCTATGCATATAAAGCCTCAAAGTCTTTTCTAAAATTTCTTAAAAAGGTTAGTTTGAGAAACTTAAGCTAAAATGTAGAGAGGGTCAATTTAGAGATCAGTGCAAGTTCAGATAGTATCTCAATTCCTGTTTCTGGTTTTCCTAACTTTCCTATTATTTGCCTCCACAACTCAGTAGATTCTCTTTTGACCTAACCTAGTTTAAGTTAGGTTTCTATCACTTGTAACTGAAATAATACTGACTAGAGTTTTTAAGAGCTTCTAATGAACATCTGCATCTGAAGAAATACTTGTTGCTCACACATTTTTAGAGCTAAACTTGAAAATCAGCAGTGTATATAGCTGTGTAAATGGTAGCACGCTTTGAGGGTCTTCCTGATTCCCAAATAACTGCCTGTCTGTCTCTAGTGAGACTTAAGTTCTCAGTGTTGGTACCAGTCAAGATTGTATCAGAGAAGTAGCACAACTAGGAGGGGGTGTATGTGCCTGTGGGGTGTGTGTGTGTGTGTGTTTGTGTGTGTGTGTGTGTGTGTGTGTTAACCATTTTGCTTTGGGGATTTGACCTAACAGTTTGGCAGCTGGTTAAACAGCCTCTGTGCAGCTTTTATTTTCACAGATGATGATGGACCTTGTAATCCTAAGGAAGGAGAGGTGGGCATAAAGTGCAGGAGAGCAGGAACAAACTGGAAACACTAACACAGTGGGGAGAACAAGAAAAAGCCATGAATTTGGTCTGAAACCCTTGTCAGTTTTCATTGCCTCCGACTTGGATGGTGTGGGTCCCCTACAAAAACCAGGGCTCTTCATCGTAAGCTAAACACAGACTCCTATCCCAGGAGTTGGAAACGCTGAGGGAAATACAGAGGAGGATAGGAGAGTTGCAGACCCTGCCGCGTCCTCACGTCCATGAGATGAGCCGGAAGATAATCAACACAATGACTTCTGCTTTACTTTCAACCTTCTTCAGAAGCTCCCACAAGAACCTCTTTTGTGGACCCTCTAAAGAAACATAGAGATAGGAATTCTGAGGTATATAGATCAGCTTAGCTAGTTAACCCATTACAAAATCACCACAGTATCTAAATCATTGAAATACTTTAGCATGTCCTGAAGAAGCAAAAAAAAATGTTCTGGGTGGGGTGTTTTTGTGTGTGTGTGTGTGTGTGTGTGTGTGTGTGCGCGCGCGCGCATGCGTGCGTGTGTGTGTGTTAGGATGTGGTGGTGTGAGTCTAGGATAGGGAGAGTAGAGAATCACTGTTAATAAAAGAAAAAGATACTTTAATGAAGCAGAGAGCCAAATTATCACTATATTTCATATTGGAATATCACATTGCAGAGTGATTCCTTTTAGTGTGCCTAAATTCCTTGAGGCTTTGATGAAATATTTTTCTTAAATTTTTGGAAGAGAGAGTAGTTGACATCAAGATTTCCTGAAGAAGTGTATTTTACCTTCTAGTAATTGTTGGATTTTCTCATGCTATTTACTTCTGAATAGTATAAATAGAATTTTATGGTCATGGTGTTTTGTTTAAATCAGGGATGGGTAGTCTTGGCTACAGTCTGAGTATTTTTTTTACATCTTAAAACTATTTTAGTTTGTTCTAAGTTTGATAAAACATGTAGCCTGAAGGACTTTTCCTTTAACTTATAAGTCATATGCTTTTGGAAGGAAACTCAATCCATATATTATGGATTCATTTATCCTGAAATCATTAAACAAGTAGTGTAAGAGTACTCTCTCCCTGTCTTTAGACTAAGCTTTTTTCTCTTAAAACAGAAAGCTTTGCTTTTCCATGAATAAATGAACTTGGAGATCAATGGTCTAAATCCTGTTTGAAAGTTAAACTCCATGAAATTAGGGTAGGTTCTTTGCTTATTTGTATTTTTATATCAGAGCTGTCAATCTGTTTGCTTATATTTTCATCTAAATTTTATTGATATCTCATTTTGGGGTGGAGTGTCTCCATTTACAAAGGATTATAGTTACATTATTGTCTCATCAGAATCCTTTTGTTAAGTGTGCTAATTACTTAAATCGTTATCAAAATTCTTTTTTTTATTTGCTGTATAATTCCAGAATACCTCATCATTGCAGAAAGTATATTTTAAATCTACTTAAAACTTTTAATTATGTTTTAAAATGATTAAATCTATTGATTAGCTATAGTGAAAAAATACTATTATGTGTATTTCTTTTTTTTTTTTAANGGCAGTCAGCACAGAGCCCGATGCGGGGCTCGAACCCACGAACCGCGAGATCATGACCTAAGCGAAAGTCGGACGCTTAACCGACTAAGCCACCCAGGCGCCCCTATTATGTGTATTTCTAAAGTTTATATAGCGTTTTCTCATTGACAGTTTTTTTAGAAACTTTTTCTCACACCATTTTTGTTGTAATTTCAGTGAAATGAAAAAGGATCAAACACTCTTCTTCCTGAAAATTTTCCTATTCAAATACT